>NC_059268.1:7159183-7181683 GCF_017591435.1 Portunus trituberculatus | reverse complement strand
CTACCGGGCAACCATAGTGAATTACACACACACACACACACACACCACTTTCCCCTCCAACACCCTCCAGCTGGGAGCTGGGTGTCAGTGGTTCCAGCTGGTGGGCTCCGAAAGATAAGGCAACACACACACACACACACACACACACACACACACACACACACACACACACACACACACACACACACACACACACACACACACACACACACAGTCTCAGTCCTATCCGAAGATCGCTCTATGTCCTATGAGCTCTGAGCTTGCTCCGTAATGGGGAAGGCTGGCTGGGTGACTACCGGGCGACCATAGTTAATTACACACACACACACACACACACACACAACACGGTCCGGTAGCTCAGTGGTTAGAGCGCTGGCTTCCCAAGCCAGAGGACTGGGGTTCGATTTCCCGGCCGGGTGGAGATATTTGGGTGTGTCTCCTTTCACGTGTAGCCCCTGTTCACCTAGCAGTGAGTAGGTACGGGATGTAAATCGAGGAGTTGTGACCTTGTTGTCCCGGTGTGTGGTGTGTGCCTGGTCTCAGGCCTATCTGAAGATCGGAAATAATGAGCTCTGAGCTCGTTCCGTAGGGTAACGTCTGGCTGTCTCGTCAGAGACTGCAGCAGATCAAACAGTGAATTACACGCTAAGTACCATGAAAGAAAATGACACACACACACACACACACGCTAAGTACCATGAAAGAAAATAACACACACACACACTCACACACACAGCCACCTTTCCCTCCAACACCCTCCAGCTGGGAGCTGGGTGTCAGTGGTTCCAGCTGGTGGGCTCCCTCATAACGAAAAATAAGGCAACACACACACACACACACACACACACACAGTCTCAGTCCTATCCGAAGATCGCTCTATGAGCTCTGAGCTTGCTCCGTAATGAGGAAGGCTGGCTGGGTGACTACCGGGCGACCATAGTGAATTACACACACACACACGCTAAGTACCATGAAAGAAAATGACACACACACACACACAGCCACCTTTCCCTCCAACACCCTCCAGCTGGGAGCTGGGTGTCAGTGGTTCCAGCTGGTGGGCTCCCTCATAACGAAACATAAGGCAACACACACACACACACACACACACACACACACACACACACACACACACACACACACACACACACACACACACACACACACACACACACACACACCACCCCCACCCTCGGGCCTGGAGCCAGGTATCGGCCTGGGTCAAGCCGGGGGTGGGGGGTCGGCCCTCCCTTGATGACGTCACATATTCGTTACGCAAATCATTTTGAAAATGAGGATTCCCAAAAAGGCAGCTGGACACGAATGTTATAAAATTCTGACTCGTTATCAATCGAAACTAACTTCTAAAATACAAAAACATTGCCGAGAAAAGGAATAATAAAAATAGCTCAAAAATATACTAAATAAAGTATTAGAACTTCGACTTGCTTAAACACAATTTCAAAGCCCACCAATTTCATTCAACTGAATCGATAACGTTTTTCAAAAATTATGACTATCATTTCGATATATCAAAACCTGGCAACTCGCCCTATTAGAAAAATAATATTTAAAAATGACGTTGTTTACAATATTAACAGGACTACATATCATTCTTAAAGTCCACATCTTTAACTTCTCAGGAGCCTTGCACACTTTTCTCATGATAAACCATCTTTTGAAAACACAAACACTTCGCTACAACCTCAAATAAAAAATCACAGATAGCGGAGGTAAAATTTTAGCGTATTTTGGCCCTCCCATTCAAGTCATAAACACCCTCTACATCACCGTACTTCACTCAACTCAAGCATGGTAGACACGTAAAACACTGCGAACTATCATTAGAAACCCTTAAAAGGCACTTGTGACTCGAAATAAATGAACTGAGACAAATATAAATAATAGTGGAAGTCGAGCATCTGGGACCGGCATTTTGGGCGGGAGCTGGTGATGACGTCACAGCCTGGGGCTCGTGACGTCATGGGTAGGCCCGCTTCTTCTCACTGAGCCTCCATAGCACACAAATCAGGTAATTGCGGATATATCTCAACAACTGACATGAAAGATTAGGCCTATGGGTCCACTTTGTGACCTGTCTGGCCTGTAATGAGTGAGAGATGAGGCAGATGATGGCTGAGAGAGAGGCGGCGGGTCAGGGATCGGTTTGTTTACGTTTTCAAGATTTGAATTATTTGGTTTTATAAGTATGTGCAGGTGTTAGTTCACTGATATGTTGTCCTGGAGGTTACCAACGTTAGGTTATGACATGGCACCACCGTGAAATGATGAGTTACACCAATATATTACTTACGTTAGCCAAAGACTGCTCGGCGGCGGCTGTCCGTGTCACTAGCAGGCACCCACACTCCACTGTCCACTTTGTGTCCTCAACCATGTTTAAATAGTTAACCTCTGATTACTGAGAGGCTACACACACAATATTCTCTTCGCTACTATAGATATCACTATTATCGGTATCTTCATCTCCACCACTCACTGTCCCTCACGGCCAGCGCCTTGTCCTGCCAAGTGCAGCGCGGCTCACGGACTGGTGGGCAAGTTCCGGCACCTTCCTCACACAACTGAGAGGCCCCGCGTTCGATTCCTAAGCGGGATGAGATAATTTGGGCTTGTCTGTAATATTCGTACACTTAATCTTATGTGTAGTAGTAGTAGTAGTAGTAGTAGTAGTAGTAGTAGCAGTAGTAGTAGTAGTAGTAGTAGTAGTAGTAGTAGTAGTAGTAGTAGTAGTAGTAGTAGTAGTAGTAGTAGTAGTAGTAGTAGTAGTAGCAGTAGTAGTAGTAGTAGTAGTAGTAGCAGTAGTAGTAGTAGTAGTAGTAGTAGTAGTAGTAGTAGTAGTAGCAGCAGCAGCAGCAGCAGTAGTAGTAGAAGTAGCAGTAATAGTAGTAGTAGTAGTAAAATGCAATGGTAAAATGCCGGCTAACTGCAGTGTTACTGCACCGCCAGACTGCCACCCGTCCCGGCCACCGATCCGCCATGTGGTGCCGACACATTATTCATTCTTAGCGGTAGGAAGCAGCAGAGTCCCGGCACAGACGCTAGACGGTACAAGCGTCAAGCGGTACCGGAAATGATGCCGGCACATTCAGTCGTACCAGTACAGACGCGTCTCGCCGAGCTACCGAGACCGCGCCGACGCGCCAGGGCAGCCAGTCGGTACCAGTGTGGAGCGGTACCGAGAGTGAGAATGACTCACTCTTACCCATCACCGCTCGCCTTGAACCACCTCCACGCTGTATACAATTTGCTCAGTACCGTTTCGGCTATTTACCGATACGGAAAATTTTACCGGTACAGTACCGTTAAGGCTGGTATCAGTATTACCGGTACTGGTACCGGAACTTGCCCACCACTAGCAGTTAGCCAGTTTCGCAGTTTCCGTTGGCAGCGTTAGCATCATATCAGCCAGCTGTCTCCCTGACACACACACACACACACAGGTTGTACTACGTCACAGCAGGCTGCGGCAAGGCGGGGCAGCTGCCTTCACACCTTGTGATGCCTAATAAAGACGGGTAGAGACGTTACCCACAATAAAAAAAAAAAAAAAAAACACACGAGAGAGAGAGAGATGGAGGGTGGGGGTGACGGACATGATCTCTCTCTCTCTCTCTCTCTCTCTCTCTCTCTCTCTCTCATCAATGGGGAGATTGGAAGGAAAGTGAAGGAGCGAAAAGGAGGCAACTCTATTGGTCGAAGTGGAATAAAACAGGGTCAAGTAATGTGACATGACCTTTAGGAAAAGGAGATGGAGGGAAGGGGGAAGTGAAAGAGAGAGAGAGAGGAGAGGGAAGGAGAGAGAGGAATGAGAGGGAAGTGGATGGAGGAGGGGTAAGGAGTTATAGGAAGAAGAGAGGAGGAGGAGTAAGGAGGTAGAGGCAGGGAGGGTGGAGACCCGTGACGCTGAGCCCCGCTATGATAAGCTTCTGGCATTCTATATCCATTATACTATTATTTTTCTCTATTTTAGTTATATCAAGAAAGAAATTATCTGCTAATGTCAACTATAAGTGCATGCACATAATTCACATTCTCATATTATAATAACATTGAAAGTCAAGTGAAACATGTCTCATGATATACGGCCTACCTTGTACAGAAGTTAAAAACCTCAGTCTAACTGCACAAAGAGATTAGTTTTCTTACACGATTCTCTGCCTTACGTTAAGTTAGGTTAGTGAAAAGTAATCATTTCGTACTCGGTTTACTCGGTTACACAGTGTAATCAGTACCGAAATACTCGGTTTGCAGAAAGTACTGGGTTCGCCCATCACTAAGAATTAGAAGCATGAGGATTAGGGGGGGAAGAGGAAAGCGTCAGAGGCAGCTCTAGCCAATGACAGTTGCTTTGATAGGAAAAAAGAGATGCCAGATGTCACTTTTGCTATGAAATATTGGTATAACAAAACGGCTTCTTCAATTTGGGAGCTAACTGTACATATATAACCATGATGGCTCTCTCTCTCTCTCTCTCTCTCTCTCTCTCTCTCTCTCTCTCTCTCTCTCTCTCTCTCTCTCTCTCTCTCTCTCTCTCTATGACTATCTTGCACTATTTAATACGTGTGCTATCCTTTTTCCGTGTGATCATTGTTTTTCTCTGTTGTCTTTTTTCCCAGTAATCATAACTTTTTGTCTTACTTTATGACATTTTTATTTGGTCATTTAGATGTTTTCACTTTTTATCAGTTGCATTAATACCACCAATTTTATCAACATCTTTTATTATTTACCTACTGGGATGCTTTCAACAGTTCTTTTTCTTAATCTTTATCATCTTAGTTATTCCTTAACATCACTACCATCTTTATAAACCATTTTCTTTGTCTAGGACCTCTGCTATAATATTTATCACCTCAGTGCTTAGTAACACTTACCAGTCTACATCATAATCATACAATAAAACTCCTACAATTTCTTTCCTAAGGACAGTCTCTTCTGGAGCTGCGGGAGGCGATGGAAGACATGATAGGATACCTGATGGAGACGCGGGGCTGCATGCAACACCTCCTCAGGCCAACACCTACGATGACCTTGTGGAGTTAAATGGCTGGGCAGTAGCAGAGGGTAAGCAAGTGAGCCAATTTAATGTTTTAGGTACTTTAATGTGCCATTGCCATCTTTTGTAAGGAGACTGCCAGTAGATCAGTCAGACAATTTGAGACTGTAAATTACATTGGAAGTGAGTGCAGGTTCAATTATTTAGCCCCAACTGTTCAAGGATGAGAGAATACAGATAAAGAAAACGGCATCTTACTCGTTCTTATTCATTCCAAGTGAAGTCAGTGCACAGAGCCCGAGTCTGTAGGAGGAGCTTATGATCAGCAGACACTGGCCGGAATCTCCCATGTTGAGCAATGGGAATTTATCACCTTTTATTTCCACACTAAACAAAATAGTACATAAAAGAAATGATGGTTTGAGTTACACAAAATACATTATAATTACTTAGATACATTACGTAAATCTATTACCAGTGGTATCTATGCTGAATAAACATAATATCGAAAGAAATAACAGTCATTTAAAAATAAATATTTTTAATTATTAATTGCATGCAAAGACACGTAAGTAAAATAGAAATAAATCATAAATAACTTAAGATATCTTTTAAGTGTACAGAGAGAGAGAGAGAGAGAGAGAGAGAGAGAGAGAGAGAGAGAGAGAGAGAGAGAGAGAGAGAGAGAGAGAGAGAGAGAGAGTTTCATACATAAAGTCGATGAGCAAGATGCAAATATGTAATTATTATAGTTGAGATAAATCTCTGTGAAGTAAAAATTTTATTATCAGGAAAAATTATCTTTCAGACCGTCTTTCACCTGCTTGCTATAGATTTTATTTCTTCTTTATCTATTTGCATATGTATGTACATTTACATAAGGAGTTGATCATTTCCATCCTTTATGTTATCCCCAAAAGCCAGCTTCCTACCTCTCACCTAAGTCTGCCGTAGTTGGAAAACACTGTATGATAATATAATAAACCATTCACTGGGCGCTACGACACGAACAGTACAGAGAACAGAAAATTCCACGTAGGTGCTAGCAGGGTGCCGTAGACTAGAGCATAGTGTGTTCATGAAGGTGTAGAGATTCCAGTGTGCAAGGTGTCTTCTTTTCTCCGTTTTGTAGCCAGTGTCAGACTCTGCCGGTGTAGTTTTCACATGGTTCGTACAAGCTGTTTCTGTCGTATTACTAGTGTCTGCCCTTGGCAACTGCTGCCCTGCTGATGTAGTTGTCACAAGATTCATACAAGCTGTTCTCTCTGGTGTGTGTCTCCCCGGCTGCTTGGGATCGCCACATCATAGAATCTGCGTATCACCAAAATGTGGTATTTAGATCGTACACCCCACTCTCTCTCTCTCTCTCTCTCTCTCTCTCTCTCTCTCTCTCTCTCTCTCTCTCTCTCTCCTATAATATTTACCTGATCGTGTTAAACGACGTCGTTGCATCTGACGAGCCACCAGCATCGCTACCACCACCACCACCACCACTCCCAACACTATTAATGAAGCAAGCACCTCTTCCGCTATGGATGATGAGGGAGGTGGAGGTGGTGTGGTGAGTGTTGAAGCCGTGGGTACGGTGCAGTTTTTTGGAGGAGGATTCTTGCAAGGGATCTCCGCTATGTCTCTTCTCGGCTTAAAGGGCAGTATGGAGCAAGAGTTGGACAGAATTGTAGTAGTAGTCCACCTAGAGGGACCATGAGCAGTTAAGGTGACACTTTTGAAAGCCGTGAAGTTGTCATGTATTTGACAATTCCAGATGCACTCTTTAGACATCACAAACAAATCCAGGGACATATTGGGTTTTAATTGGACTTTCACTATTATTTCATGCCATGAGTTGTATTTTAAACATTGATTGTCCATAGGAAACCACGTGTCCTGTCTGCAATGTTCCACTGGAAACTGATCGTTTATAACAATGCTCTCTACCATCAAGGAGACGCCTTTAAAACCATTCTCGAATTTCGCGTAGATTTTTTTTCGACCATTTCAGATATGTTTTCTTGCACGGTGAATATGTCAGTGATATTGTCTTCCTCCACAATAAAATCAGCAGATGAGCAGTCTTCGTCGTTGGCCAGAGTGGTTCCGAGGAGGCCCCTATGTGCCGGCGTGAGACCCAGAGGGATGGCGACTGTCAAAAGGACATGCACAGGAAACCGCGTCATATCGAGGGAGATAGGATGTGTACCAGAGGAGCTCACGAAGTGAACTGGTGCTGCTTCCACATCATGTGTTTGAGTTTCGGGCGAGGCGAGACAAATGTGTGGCAACTGTTCAGCTAACTCCTAGAGGTTGTGGCCTCGTTGTCCCGATGTGTTGTGTTGGTTTATGTGAGTGGTTTTAGTTTTACCTGAGGATCGGTCTGTACGACCTCGGCTGAGTCTTCCCATAAGGAAATGGCTAGCCGGGTGATCAATAGACAACCGTGGTGAATGCACACACACACACACACACACACACACACACACACACACACACACACACACTACGTCAAGTACATCTGTCAAGATATAAAACAGATATTCTATTCACCAGGTGTTTAAGATTCTGTTGAGATGATCATCTGACTTTAATCGTATTTCACTTTAAACAAAATTTCCAGATTGAAAACCTCACTTCATTGATTCATATGAACATTCTATATAAAAATTTTCCTTCTACTTTTCTTGGTTATAAAATTTTGTAATTGGGAGGAAAAATATATCCAAAATTTTCGTTTATCTTTTCCTTTTCGGAACCAATATGCCTTATATACTGTGTGTGTAATTCACTGTTTGATCTGCTGCAGTCTCTGACGAGACAGCCAGACGTTACCCTACGGAACGAGCTCAGAGCTCATTATTTCCGATCTTCGGATAGGCCTGAGACCAGGCACACACCACACACCGGGACAACAAGGTCACAACTCCTCGATTTACATCCCGTACCTACTCACTGCTAGGTGAACAGGGGCTACACGTGAAAGGAGACACACCCAAATATCTCCACCCGGCCGGGGAATCGAACCCCGGTCATCTGGCTTGTGAAGCCAGCGCTCTAACCACTGAGCTACCGTGTGTGTGTGTGTATGTGTGTGTGTGTGTGTGTGTGTGAGGACTGAGGAGCAGGACCCTGCGCTATGAACGCTCTTCTGTGGTGGTGGTGGTGGTGGTGGAGAAGGTGGTGAGAGAAACGCATGCGGGGCAGCGAGGGTTGGTGGGGTGGGGGTGTGGAGCGGCAGGTGGAGCGTGTCGCGGGTCGGCTCAGCACGTGGCCAGTGGGGCTGGAGACAGGCTGTTGTGCGGAGACGTGCCCAAGGGCGGAACGAAAAGACGACTCTCGTTCATTAAATGTTTGATACCGCGTTAACCTGCCACACTCTACTCTCGTGCCTCAAAGTGTGGCGAGACCAAGAGCCGCAGGCTGGAGTGGATGCTGGCGATGTGCTGGGACGGGCTTTAGGAACCTTGCACGTGAGCAGTGTAACTCAAATAATCTTGAAAAAAAAAAAAAATCTTCAAAGTGTCGGCATTTCGTTCCATGAGCCCTTATATCACGGCCCTCTGGTCTCCACGTGGCGCTTCATGACGCTAGCGGGAAATGGTCGTATCATTTCATTCTGATAGTGATTTAATAGAGGCGTTGGACATTCCAACAGAAATTTATTAATGCATAGTCTGAAACTAGAAAAATAGTAAATCCTTTAGGATCTATTGGTACAAGAGTGAACTAAAAATATCAATAACTATCGTACATTATTGCTGAGAAATAACAGAAAGGTTCACAATTACAACGGACGTGAACTTTGGCACGGTAGAGAAAGAAGGGAGGGAGAAGACTGACTGATTAACCCTGGTGTATGGCAGGGTGATGAAGGCTGCGTGCCGTCCCCATGTTGTCTCTATTTCTCTCAGTGACCCTGGTGGTCTTCCAGGGCCACGCCGCTACCAACCACGTGACTCCTTGCACACTGGAGGCTGCCTGTTCCGCCCAACGCTCACATCCCACGCCCACATCTTGGTACACGAGTAAGTGTTGTTTAACACTACTGTGGTAGATCAGGCGTTGCTGTGCCCGTTTTATTCCTGTTCATTGTCTTTGTTATTTTAGTGGTATTTGTGGAACTTGTAGTATTTTGCAGAATTGCACCGTAAGTCTTCAAAGATCACCGAAGAGGTTTGTTTCTCAGAGACTTCGTGATGCAATGTGAAGCTTTCAAGTTTGTTGTTAAGCATAAGTTTGTCCTGAGAGAGAGAGAGAGAGAGAGAGAGAGAGAGAGAGAGAGAGAGAGGTTTTCATTACTTTCACTTTCTCCATGCGTTCTTTGAATCAGATTATTATTACTATTATTATTTTCATTATTATTATTATTATTATTATTACTATTATTATTATTATTATTATTATTATTATTATTATTATTATTATTATTATTATTATTATTATTATTATTATTATTATTATTATTATTATTATTATTATTATTATTATTATTATTATTATTATTATTATTATTATTATTATTATTATTATTATTATTATTATTATTATTATTATTATTATTATCATTATTATTATTATTATTATTATTATTATTATTATTATTATTATTATTATTATTATTATTATTATTATTATTATTGTTATTATCATTATTTTGGTTTTGTTACAGGTAGGCTCTCGAACAGTACTCGTTGAATCATGTTTAATCTCTAACCTCATCACTGAAAATACAATCAGATATACAAATATAGCACTTATGATAGTCTAAATAATTGTTTTTTATGCAAAATAATGCAATGGAGGAGGTGGCGGTTGGTTGGTGGGAGTAACTAACGGTAGTGGTGGTAGTAGTAGTAGTGGTAGTAGTAGTAGTAGTGGTGGTGGTATAGCCTGTCTACTCTAAAGCGATTTAAAATACATCGTTGCTTATTGATCACGTAATTGATTTGATGTGAATAATACTTGTTTTTTGTTGATCAATGCAATTATTACAAGGAGAGGTCACAGTTTTCCTCAAGATCTGACAACCACGCATTCTCTGGGACACCATTCAAATTGAGACCCAGGAGCCACTTTAGAGTAGACAGACTACACTACTGGTGGAGGTGGTAGGGATGGTACGTAGTTCATTCGCCCGGTCATAAAAATGTGGAAATAATCTCCCCGACAACCTTATGTTGAAAAAAGACCCTCATTAATTATACTTTCAAATATCGCGGTATTTCAGGTTATCCCTCTTCCCTTACGACAAGTTGTGCTGGTTTTGCATTGCTATGATTCACTTACCCAGTATATCCAACCTAACTGAGAGGAAGATGATGTTATACGGTAGGTTTGGTTAATGTGTGTGTGTGTGTGTGTGTGTGTGTGTGTGTGTGTGTGTGTGTGTGTGTGTGTGTGTGTGTGTGTGTGATAATAATAACAACAACATGCAACAGCAACGACAACATTTCTTCCCGTTATCTTTTCCTCTCCCTTACTCTTTCCTTGTTTATTTTCCTCCTATCGTTCCCTCTCTCCCCACAAACTCCTGCTTCTCATTCCTTCCTTCAACAAGCAGAAATCCTCCTTCCATTGCGAATAAATTTCCTCTTCCAATTTTTTCTCATCGTCCATCTTTCACTTCCTCTTCAGTCTAAATCTTTCCTTTCCTTCTCCTCTCTCTCTCTCTCTCTCTCTCTCTCTCTCTCTCTCTCTCTCTCTCTCTCTCAGCCTCCACTATGCTATTTTTTTTAATGCTTCTTCAAGAGGGCAAATATCACCAGGACTCATCTTTCCTTCAGTATAAACCTTTCCGTTATTCTTCCTCCTCACTCTTCCATGTTGATAATACTCCTTTCCTTGCTTCCTCTCCTTCCAGTTCTTTTGCTTTCGGCCTCCATTATTCTCTCTTTCTCTCATTTCGTTGGATTTTTCTTACAAGGGGACAAAGAATCATGACTTACCATTGCTCAAAGGCCTGTACCTCTTAACGTGAGTGCCTCTTCTTTTGCTTTCATGCTAATAGATGGCCGGTAAGTTCTTCCGCTGCTCAAGTTTCACGCGTATAATTTTACTGGTATTTTCACCGTAATTGCTCTTCTGATCCTGCTAACTGTATGCCTCCCCTTCTCCAGCATCCTCTACATTCTTTCATTTCTATTCTGTCTACCTCCTAATGCAAGAGTTAACCAGTATTCTCGATCATTCATCCCTTTCTGTGGGAAACTGGAATTCCCCGACTTTTTTTGTATTTCCATCTTATGGCTGAACTATTTAAAAAGAAAGATGCTGCAAGACCCTTGTTTTTTTTTTTTTTTCAGATTTGGATGATTCTGAGCGGGCTTTTTCTCGATTTTTTTTTTTTTTTGTCCTTGGCCATTGACATCTCTATATTAAGAAAAAGATACATATAGATCTCAGTAATGTTGCTTGCAGTGCATTACACCCACGAGTGTCTCGGTACATGCGACGAAGAGCAAACAAAGATATAAGCAAAGAAGTTTATGGACGGGAACCTTTTTACTCTACTGCTGATTAAGAGGTTGAAACGTACCCATATAAATGTTGACTGTTATGACACTGCTTCGAGACACGCTTCATACGGTCGTTTGTGTGCGGGGCGAGGTGATAGGTGAGAGAGAGAGAGAGAGAGAGAGTGGAACGATGCGTGTTTTGGGGTCCGAGGGGTCTCCAAGCGCACGGATTCGAGTCCTGTTCACGGTCCGAGTGTAGGTTGGGCCTCCTCACTCGGGGCAACGGTTTCCTAGCGGGTGGGCTTTGAGATAGGAGGTACCCCAAAAAGTATCCCCTTTAGCCCATAAATTCCCGTGAAAGCCACATGGTATAAATGAAAAAAAAAAAAAAAAACACTCAAACATGTATAGATCGTTCAATGAATTTATAGTTGTAGGGATAGATAAATAGATAGATACATAAAGAGGCAGGACACTTTGAGAGAAGGTAGTACATACATATATTAGGCCATCAGCGTTACATGGAATTCATCAAAGCACGAAAAAGTAACATGAATAATTGAGAACGGAATGCTGAAGCAGATGAATAAATAGATGAAAGCAGCTCTCTCTCTCTCTCTCTCTCTCTCTCTCTCTCTCTCTCTCTCTCTCTCTCTTTCTTCTTCTTCTTCTTCTTCTTCTTCTTCTTCTTCTTCTTCTTCTTCTTCTTCTTCTTCTTCTTCTTCTTCTTCTTCTTCTTCTTCTTCTTCTTCTTCTTCTTCATCATCATCATCATCATCATCATCATCATATTCTTCTTTTTCTTCAATACTTTCTTTCCTCACTGACTCACTCTTCCCTTTATTTACCTTCCATTTCGGCGTTATTTTTCAGCCTCCCTTCTCGTTTTCCTCTTACTTTCCTCCTCTTTCCCTTCTCACACTACCGCCTTCTTTTCGTCTTCCTTTTGTTGTCATTCTCTCCTTTCCTCTCTTCTCTTCTTCAAACTCCCTTCCTCCTTCCTTACTTTCTTTCAATTTATCTCTACATGAGCACTTTCTTTTCTCACTTTCATTCTCTTCATTTAGTTGTGTCCTTCCTTAACCCCTTCAGTACCGTGATACGTCTTCAAATTTACTCTGCTTACTATTTGGTGATTTTATACAGCTTCAGAAACTCATGTGGGGATTGAAATAGGGAGGACTCTGGACCTTTAATCTTCTGATCTCCATAAACCCTTCCTAATGTAAATAAAGACGTCTTATTACATCTAAAATCCATGGTAAAAATGCCTCCCAGTACTGAAGGGGTTAAATCCTACTATCTTAATTCCTTATGTTCTTGCCTTTTTTTTTTCTTATTTCCTGCTTCCTTTCTTATCTCTCTCTTCCTTTCTTCCTTCTCTCTTCCTTTTTCCAAATGTGTTTTGCTTATCTTCTTTATCCTGCATTCTGCTTCCCCTTCTCTCTCTCTCTCTCTCTCTCTCTCTCTCTCTCTCTCTCTCTCTCTCTCTCTCTCTCTCTCTCTCTCTCTCTCTCTCTCTCTCTCTACTGTGCCTTACTGAGAATGTATGACGAAGAATTTGTAGATTTCAGAGAGAGAGAGAGAGAGAGAGAGAGAGAGAGAGAGAGAGAGAGAGAGAGAGAGAGAGAGAGAGAGAGAGAGAGAGAGAGAATTCTTAATGTAAGTGAGAAAAATGTCAGAAAAGATATTAGCATAAAAGTGTCATAAAGGAGATGAGACGTGTATGTGGAATACGAGAAGGAAGAGGAGGAGGAGGAAGAGGAAGAGGAGGAGGAGGAGGAGGAGGAGGAGGAGGAGGAGGAGGAGGAGGAGGAGGAGGAGGAGGAGGAGGAGGAGGACAAAGAAAACGACGAAGAATATTATGTATTTTAGGAGAAAGAAAAGAAGAAAAAGATATGTAGAAAAGATGCAGGGAAATCAGAACAGAGAGAGAGAGAGAGAGAGAGAGAGAGAGAGAGAGAGAGAGAGAGAGAGAGAGAGAGAGAGAGAGAGTTGTGCTTCCTGAACGTGGTGAAAAAAGCCCACAAATGCTTTCTGAGGCTGCTCCGGAAGTTCGTTTCAAGCGGCTAGAAATAAAAACTTCCCATGAGACCAAGTCAAGAAATATCCGGAAGAGGAGGAGGAGGAGTGTAGTGTGTTGTTGCAAGTTGATTTTGTTTTGACTTCCTGTGTGTGTGTGTGTGTGTGTGTAATTCACTGTTTGATCTGCTGCAGTCTCTGACGAGACAGCCAGACGTTACCCTACGGAACGAGCTCAGAGCTCATTGTTTCCGATCTTCGGATAGGCCTGAGACCAGGCACACACCACACACCGGGACAACAAGGTCACAACTCCTCGATTTACATCCCGTACCTACTCACTGCTAGGTGAACAGGGACTACACGTGAAAGGAAACACACCCAAATATCTCCACCCGGCCGGGGAATCGAACCCCGGTCATCTGGCTTGTGAAGCCAGCGCTCTAACCACTGAGCTACCGGGCCGTGTGTGTGTGTGTGTGTGTGTGTGTGTGTGTGTGTGTGTTTCTCCTGTTACAGAGAGAGAGAGAGAGAGAGAGAGAGAGAGAGAGAGAGAGAGAGAGAGAGAGAGAGAGAGAGAGACTTGTATCTTTTTCTTACCGTCAAACTTAAGGCACTGGCGGCGGTGGTGGTGATTGAGCCAGAATCCAAAGGAATCCTGAAGTTTCTCGAGTCGTTTGCGTTATTGAATCCTCTAATAAGTCTAGCTATTAGATCTATGCAGTGGCTTTTGTATAGATCGCTTTGATCTCTCACCAAGACTATTTTCCAAGGTCACAGAGATGAGTGCCAGAGTTCTAAAGGGCGTTTATTCTATCAATAGTGTAAAATAATTGCTATTCCGTCACAAAAGGTATAGAGAAAAAATCTTCATAAAGCCAAGTCACTTCATCTTTTCGGAAAATGATGGGAGGTGACTGGTGTAGGAAGGAAAGGATGCAGTGGAGTTGTGTCAGGAGAGAGCGGTGGAAGTGGAGGATGTGTGGTGAGATAGTTAGTATGTAGATGGGGAAATCAGTGTGTTTTGGGAACGTAGGGAGTGTTTCGTAGGGAAGTGGTAAGCTAGGGTTGAGTTAGGATTGGGAGGAGCAAGTCTGGGTGGGAACACCTGCATTGCTGGACACAAAAATACGTGTTTCCTGAGCGTGATGACTGAGGCTTTGTCATCATCATTACCGCCACACAAGCGCTCACGGTAACTTATGGCCATCATTTTTCACGTTCCAAGAAGCATTATTAGTATTCACCGCTGCTTGGGACGTGAGCTTTGTGGCGTCACCAGGGAAGGCATGACCGCTCGTCCTCCCGTGTCCTGAGGTGGGTTTTACCAAGGTTAAAAAAGACCCTGAGTTTTACAAGCTTTCTGGCGTCTGATCATAACTACAGGCTCTCGTGAACGCTATCGTTGTTCACAGAGCTGTTTTTTTTTATGATTGTAGTGATGCTCTTAAGGATTCTGTGTAAGATTCCTAGTAATCATCTACGTGGCCTTTGTAAATAGTTGTTATGATGTTATGATGGAAGCGAGTGTCGAAGTCATTATATCTTTTGACAGTTGACTCTGGTGCTCTGTAGGAAGGAAAACTATGACTGTAGATTACTTTTTGGATATTTGTGGAAAGGAAAAAAAGAAAAAAAAAAGACTAGTATCCGTAGGTGTTGCTAGAGATAAAAGGATATCTTACTCCGATTTTTACTCTTGTCTTATTTATTGATTCAACTTTTCATTTTCTCTTAATGGTATTTACTGCCAAGATGATAATAATGAGGTTGATAATGATAATAACTCTACTACTACTACTACTACTACTACTACTACTGATGGTGATGATGATGATGATGATGATGATGATGACAGTAAAACTACAACACTAATAAAAATTTCTTTATTGGTGATAACGATAACGATAATAATAATAGTTAATAATGACAATAATAATAATAATGATAATAATAACTGATAATAAAACAGTAGTAGTAGTAGTAGTAGTAGTGGCAGTAGTAGTAGTAGTAGTAGTAGTAGTAGTAGTAGTAGTAGTAGTAGTAGTAGTAGTAGTAGTAGTAGTAGTAGTAGTAGTAGTAGTAGTAGTAGTAGTAGTAGTAGTAGTAGTAGTAATAATAGTAATGGATAAACTAACTCTTCAAAGGTTCAGCTCAGCCTTTCCTTAGTGCCCTCAGCGAGAAAGAAAAACACACAGCTGCGGTTGAAATAAAAATGAGCAATTTACTTTGAACTTTAATGAACTTTGTTGACCTGCTGTTGCTGCTGTTGTTCCTTCTGCTGCTACTGCTGCTGTAAGGCACGTTTGATTTTATTTTTCTATTTTCATCAGTTTATTTTTTCCCCCGTTTCATTTCTCTTCTATTTCCTGAAAGACATAATCACAGTTTTTTTTATTCCTTTCTTTCAACTTTGTATTCTTTTTCTTTTCACTGTTTTAGGATTACTTCTTTTTTTCTTATAATCCTCGTATGTGACACACACACACACACACACACACACACACACACACACACACACAGCCACTGGTGTTACTGTTAGATCTAAACGTGTGTGTGTGTGTGTGTGTGTGTGTGTGTGTGTAATTCACTGTTTGATCTGCTGCAGTCTCTGACGAGACAGCCAGACGTTACCCTACGGAACGAGCTCAGAGCTCATTATTGCCGATCTTCGGATAGGCCTGAGACCAGGCACACACCACACACCGGGACAACAAGGTCACAACTCCTCTATTTACATCCCGTACCTACTCACTGCTAGGTGAACAGGGGCTACACGTGAAAGGAGACACACCCAAATATCTCCACCCGGCCGGGGAATCGAACCCCGGTCATCTGGCTTGTGAAGCCAGCGCTTCACGGCGCTACCGGGCCGTGTGTGTGTGTGTGTGTGTGTGTGTGTGTGTTGAGTGGAGTTGTGGGTTGGGAGGGGAGCACCGATGAAGACAAGAGAAACAGACACAGACATAAAGACCTTTGCTTCACTGACATTGATCTCAGCTCAGTGTCATCCGCTGCTCGTCTTATCCACGTTATCTGTCCTAGACATACGTGACATTTCGGAACCTGGGACTCGTTGCCACAGCTCCTTTCCGCCGCTGTTGACCTTTTACCCATCCTGTCCTCCATCACCTCGAAGAAGAAGGTTATTCGAGTCAAGGATCAATGATGACCAGTTTGTATTGCAGCAACTTTTTACCTTTTTCTTTCTCTTTTTTTGCACCTCCTTGATTTTTGTCTCGTAATTTTTGTTGATGGGTCGCTAATGGACTGAAGAGAGGATGTGTTCAGTGATAAGATACGAGCAAGATAACTTTTACTCTCTGTTTCTTTCTCTCTTCTTCTAAACTCACCACTTCTTTTTCGTTTTACTTTCTACCTTTCATATCTTTTTCAGATCTTTACGATGACAATCCATGCCTCTTTTTGTTTCGTGTTACTTATTTCATGAAGAATATAGAGACTTAGAAAGGGGAAAGGAAGAGAAACTACTGAATATAGTTTTAGTGAAGGCTGATTCCCAATTTAGAAGCAAAAGTAGGCGTGAAATACTTTTTTTTTTTTTTAAACTATCACTTAAATCATGAACCATTGAAAACCCTTAGATTCTGTATCAGAGCCTGTCGACCCTTTCACTGATACTTGACATGTCTTTAACCAGATAACCACTCTGAGATATTTCTTATTCTACAGCCATTTTCTGTAATTTCCCTTTGCTCACTGATTCACTCTTCCCTTTTTTACTTTCCCATTTTAGCGTTATTTTTTCAGCTTCACTTCTCGTTTTCCTCTTTCCAACTTCCCTTATCGTTTTCCTCTTACCCTTCTCCACTATCCCACTATCTCACACCACTCCCTTCTTTTTTGTTCTTTGTAAGCCCTCTTCTTTCTCGTACACTTCAAGCGTTGTGTTTGTCGTCGTGAATTGTTGTACATCGCATGGAAATGTATACCTCAGATAAGACGCAGAAATGTTTGAGAACGAGGCTGTTGAAATGTAAGTTTGAGCTAAGGTGATGCGGAGCTCTAAAGGATTCAGTCTGTCTTATTCACAGCTGGTCACTTTCTCCTCCGGTCCATTAAACGCTTGTAATCTGTGTGGCTCAGTGAGGTCATCGTCTGTTAAGTGTTGCAAATGCACGGGATAATCTGTCGTGATTGCGACATGCTAAATTCTACTTGATACATTTACGTGTGTGAAGTATTCGTGACCTCACTATTAGCACGACGTAAATGATGATGATGATGATGACTAAATAGTGGTGGTGATCTTGAGTCTGTTTGAAGAATGGCAAGAATGGTTTAACCCATGCAGTACTTTGACGCATTTTTACCTTGCTTTTTGGATATGATTAGACGATTTTGCATTAGGAAGGGTCTATGCAGTTCAAAAGAATAATGGCTAGAATCTTTACTATTCTAATTCCAACATATGTTTTTGAAGCTGTATAAAATCATAAGAACATAAGAACATAAGTAAGGAGGGAAGCTGCAAGAGGCCGCCAGGCCTATACGAGGCAGTGTGCTTAATCTACCTAATTCCATCTATCTTCCCCATCCATGAATTTATCTAACCTTCTTTTAAAGCTGCCTATTGACTCAGCCCTGACTACATGCCCTCTGAGACTGTTCCACTCATCAACCACTCTGTTTGAAAACCAGTTTCTTACCATTTCTTTCCTAAACCTGAATTTTTCAAGTTTAAACCCATTATTTCTGGTTCTGTCCCCGCTACTGATCCTAAGAACTACATTCATGTCCCCTCTGTTAAAACCCTTATACCACTTAAATACTTCTATCAAGTCTCCTCTTAACCTACGTCTCTCTAAGGAATGCAGGCTAAGATTTTTCAGTCTCTCTTCATAGCGAATATCCCTCATTCCCTGTATCTTTTTAGTCATCCTCCTTTGCACTGACTCCAACAGAGCTATGTCCTTCCTCATCAAATAGCAACCGGAATGAATATCAAAACGATATTGAAGAGATTAAGAATAGTACTATGTTTATTGGATCTTGTTCTCATACGTGTGTTTTCCCCATTGGTGACTCAGGATCATTGTTAAGCCATTATTAGAATCAATCGTACATTCTTGACGCCCCTAATGACAACAGCCAGTAGAAGAAGCGCGTGGTTGAGAGAGGACGCCAAAACGTTTACAAAATGTGGCCCGCTGTTCCGAGACTAGGACTCCAACACGCCTCGGTGCAGGGACGAAGGACGCCAGTGACTCGTTGCACATTCAATCAAGCGCTATTCATTGGTCTGCCAGAGTTTCCCAGACAGGAGGGTGGCGGCAGCGTATAAGTCAGGACTCTGGAACCACCGGAGCCTCTGGAACTCAATTTGCCTTCTCCATTGAAACTCTTCTGCTACTTTTTTTCTTTTTTCTTTTACTTTTTTTTTAGTTGGGTGTTGGACCAATGGTTAAATGGTCGTTTTTTTATTAGTTCACTATTTTCTTGCTATAATTTTTGTTCTAACTAGTCATTGAAAAAGGAAAAATTGACGTGTTGCAGCTGTTTTGAGTTCAATGTTTTACAGTATATTGCCGGGATGTGTTGTTAAAGTTTATCCTTCAATGTTTTGGGCGCTGTAGTAGTCGCCTTCCCAAGCACTGAACACTGCTGAGTTTGAAAAGTGTCTAGCACAAGATGACAGTGAACTATGAATCGTAGGAAGAGAGGATGTACGGTACTACTGAATCTGTTCCTCCCTCCCCCATTCTTTCTAGTCACTAAGAAGACTTGAAAACTATGTAAGTGTTGAGGATGGTGAACACAATGAAAGAGGAGTAATTTTATGAGTTTGATGAATTAAGAAATATAACCACACTCACACACACACACACACACACACACACACACACACACACACACACACACACACACACACACACACACACACACACACACACACACACACACACACACACACAGCATAGAGATAGATAGATAAATATATAGATAGATAGATAGATAGATACATAGATAGATAGATAGATAGATAGATAGATAGATAGATAGAGAGAGAGAGAGAGAGAGAGAGAGAGAGAGAGAGAGAGAGAGAGAGAGAGAGAAAGAGTGTGACGTTCAGCAAAAGTCGGTGAGTTAAATAATCGAATCATCTGTCAGCGTTATCGGGTGGACAGAGAGCTCCCGTGCACCTTCCCCTCTGCCCCTCTCCTCACACACACACACACACACACACACACACACACACACACACACACACACATCCCCCTTCATTTTCCCCCCTACGCGTCTGTCAAACCATTACATCACTTCTAAAGTCGCGTTGGTGTGTAGAACAATAAGTCGAGTGGCGGTGTTTGTTAGTCCTATGTGTGTGCGCTGAGGTGTTCTTGTGGCCTGTTTTTCACGCCATCAGTTCTCCCGATCCTACAAAGGGCAACACAGCAACACTTTCTCCGTTATACAATTTCAACCACACGTAGACGAAGAGAGATTCATACAAGGAGAAGGAGATGGAGAGGATAATGATGCGGAAGACGAAGGGGAGGAAGGAAGAGAAGGGCAAGAGCGAGAGGCTGCTGTGAGGTGAACGAGAAGGGTGACGTGGAGAGGTGAGGGGATAGGAATGGAGGGAGAACGGAAGGGAAGGAGGGAGATTATGAAAAGGAAAGAAGAGAGAGAGGTTAGACAGAGAAAGAGAGGGAGATCATGAAGGGATGGGAGAGAATCAGGTAAGGAGAGGTAAAGGAGGTGAGGAAAGACTGGACGAATGGTGAAGGAGAGTAAAGCCAATGGAAAGGAGGTCGTGATGGGAGAGTTTTTGGCATTTAGGAGGTTGTGGCACACGTCGCTCTGTGGCCGAAGTGGAGCAATGTGATGACGCGCTTTTCTTACGGGCAAAGGAGACCGTGCAAAGAATTATAACTAAAAGAAATATAAATGAAATTAGTTAATTGCCACTCCCTAAACAGAAAAGGAAGTAAAAAAAAGTAGTAGAAAACAAAAGGATTGCAGTTAGGTCAGGTAATTTGGCCACTGAAACGTCTTGGTCCAGGTAATAGCAAGATGGAAAAACAGAATCAGAAAGAGTTACAGAGTTTACCGTTAAAAATAATTGGAATGCTTGCTTTAGTGTCCAACCTGCCCGGAGCCACTTGTTTTCTCTTCCTAATTTTCTTCCCTTCCTTCTGTATTGTTTTCTTTCCTTCTTTCTCTTTATAGTTTATATTGTTTACTGTATTCATATTGCAATGCAGGGCTTTCTGTAAATCCTTCAGAGTTCAGTGTGGAATGTCGAGTAACTTATGGACGTGTGAGATGGAAAGGCAACACTTGAATTGATGTTTGTGTGCCAGGCAAGGAAGCTGCAGAGCTACTGAATTACCGTATCATGGATAACAAATTAATACGAACTTTTTGATTGCTATATTCACAACTAAGTTTACCTGAACCTGGAACTTCTTTTAGACCAGCACAACTCCCTCCTGTATCGCGAGCCAAAGCGCAAGTGCAGCCCAAACATAGTACGTACTGATTCTTACAGGAGGTTAACCCCTTCAGTACCAGGACGTTTTTCCATATTCATTCTGGTTACTTTATGGTGATTTTATGCAGCTCCAGAAACTCATGTGGGGATTAGAATAGTGAAGACTGTGGCCATTAATCTTCTGACCTCCATACAACTTTCCTAATGTCAATAAAACCGTCTAATCATACGCAAATCTCAAGATAAAAATGCGTCCCAATACTGAAGGGGTTAAGGAAGTGTTAGGAGGCGTTTGAGTTACGAGTCTGTTCTGAAACAGTTCATCGCGACATCTCCACTATTTTCAAAAGGCTCTAGTTGAATTAACGTGAATTTTTAGGTGTGTTTATACGGTTCTGGTGGCAGATTAACAATATTTTTACATTAAAACAGGAGAAACACCCTTGAGAACCTGGATATCCATCTCTTTTGCTTTTGAAAATAATCGTGATGAAGCAACAAAGCGTTTAACTATACAAACCAAACTCTCATGGTAGAAGACTATTGAATGTACAAAAGCACTGATTCAGACGCAACCAGAAGCGAAAAAATTTCCTATAAAGTTAAGCAGTTCTGTTGAAGCTGCGAGAGGCGGGTGGGCAGTGCGGAGGACGGCATCCAAGCACAAACAGCGGCGGCGGGAGATGAGATGCAAAGAGGACATCAGGAGATCAGGACTTCGTGTGCCGCTATCGAGTTCTGAGTAGCTGCTTCTTGTGGGGAGGGAAGAAAATAGGGGAAACTATGCAGAGAGAGAGAGAGAGAGAGAGAGAGAGAGAGAGAGAGAGAGAGAGAGAGAGAGAGAGAGAGAGAGAGAGAGAGAGAGAGAGAGAGAGAGAGAGAGAGAGAGAGAGAGAGAGAGAGAGAGAGAATCTTCAGTTCATTCATACGAGTGTGTGTGTGTGTGTGTGTGTGTGTGTGTGTGTGTGTGTAATTCACCACGGTCGTCTGCTGGTCACCCAGCCAGTCTTTCCCGTTACGGAGAGAGCTCAGAGCTCATAGACCGATCTTCGGGTAGGACGGAGACCACAACACACTCCACACACCGGGAAAGCGAGGCCACAACCCCTCGAGTTACATCCCGTACCTATTTACTGCTAGGTGAACAGAGGCTACACCGCTTTCCGGGACTCGAACTCGGACACTCTCGATTGTGAGTCGAGCGTGCTAACCACTACACTACGTGTGTGTGTGTGTGTGTGTGTGTGTGTGTGTGTGTGTGTGTGTGTGTGTGTGTGTGTGTGTGTTTATGTGTGTATGTGTGTGTGTGCGTATTCGTTCCAGTATGCCATAAGAGAGCCATCTCTCTTCACATTCAGACGTGCAATATATATGTAAAGTAAACTACAGCATTTCACATCCTTACGGAGCGGCATCACGGCGTTGTACACTCCCATCACCGCCTCCCCTGACACTGCCACTCCAGCCTTTCCGCCTCACACTCATCGTCTCTCACCTCCAACCTTTCACGGTAACATTTTTCCCCTCCCGACCATACTTTTTAGATTCTT
>NC_059268.1:7131683-7156683 GCF_017591435.1 Portunus trituberculatus | reverse complement strand
TCCATCTAGTTTGTGTTTGTTTTCTCTTATCATTATTATTATTATTATTATTATTATTATTATTATTATTATTATTATTATTATTACTACTACTACTACTACTACTACTACTACTACTACTACTACTACTACTACTACTACTACTACTACTACTACTACTACTACTACTACTATTATTATTATTATTATTATTATTATTATTATTATTATTATTATCATTATTATCATTATTATCATCATTATTATTATCATTATTATTATTGTTATTATTATTATCATTATTATTGTTATTATTATCATTATTATCATCATCATCATCATCATCATCATCATCATCATTATCATCATCATTGTTATTGTTATTATTATTATTATCATTATTATCATTACTGTTGCTACTATTCGTATTATTTTGCTATCTATCTATTATTTATTTATTTATTTTCCTTCCACTGCAGAGTGATGAGTTTAGGTTCCAAAGTGGCTTCTCCTCCTCCTCCTCCTCCTCCTCCTCCGTTTTTCTTCAGTGATTCGAAGGGAGGCTTGAAAAAGAAACTTGAGAAGGGGATAGAAAGTTTGGAAACGTTGATCCTGTAGCCTTTGGCGGCCGCTGGAGGAGGAGGAGGGAAGGAGGAGGAGGAGGAGGAGGAGGAGGAGTAGGAAGAGGAGGAGGAGGAAGAAGAAGAAGAGGAGGAGAAACACGAAGAGGTTGAAGGAAAGATTGAGGAAGAAGAGGAAATATAGGAAGGTTAGGGGGCTTTTGATTCAAATACTTTGCTACTTGAATATATTTAAAATTTTCACCTCGCGTTACTGATTTCTTTTCTTTTTTTTCTTTCTTGCTGCGAAAGAAGAACATTTGGATATCTTTAATGTCTTTCCTGCCACTAGTGAGATTATCGGAAAGGCTGATGTTCTTTTCTTATCGGAAGGAAAAAAGCCTGATTCAAATATCGCTACGTGTTTGATAAAAAAGAAAAGAAAAAAATATATTGTTTTGTTGTTGTTGTTGTTGTCAGTGGTGTTGATTTTGCGTGTTCTATAACAATAATGACAACAACATTAATTTCAACAAAAACAACCAATACTACTACTGCTACTACTACTGCTACTATTACTACTACTACTACTACTACTACTACTACTACTACTACTACTACTACTACTACTACTACTACTACTACTCTCTCTCTCTCTCTCTCTCTCTCTCTCTAACACCAATTTACTTAGTACGAAAACTATGAATAATCCCCGTGTGTGTGTGTGTGTGTGTGTGTGTGTGTGTGTGTGTGTGTGTGCATTTTCGGCCCTGCGCTGCTGCAATAGGTCTAATAATTGTATGCAAACCTTTTAGATTGGGAAAGATTCAAGTGGTTTGCATAATGACAACCCGAAGCTCCAAAACAGTATAATGGTAGTTATTTTACTCTCTCTCTCTCTCTCTCTCTCTCTCTCTCTCTCTCTCTCTCTCTCTCTCTCTCTCGATACGCAAATAATACAACTAAACTTTTTTTTTAATAGTAATATAAATCATATCATATTATCACACACACTCGCTTTTCCGGTGTGTGGAGTGTGTTGTGGTCTCTCAGTCCTATCCGAAGATCGGTCTATGAGCTCTGAGCTCGCTCCGTAATGGGGAAGACTGGCTGGGTGACCAGCAGACGACCGAGGAAGTGAATTACACACACACAAACACACACAAGAGGACATGAAAAGAAGATCAGGATGAGGCAGTGTGTGAAGGATGTTGGAAAATACAGTTTTCCACACAGAACGGTGGAAAAATGGAATGCATTGGATAATGGAAGTGATGCAGCACATAGTGTGCATAAATTTAAAGAAAAATTAGATAAATGGAGATATGGAGACAGAACGCTGTGAGCCCCGCTCGAACCCTGTACAATACAACTACTAAGCGTTTCAGAGAGTTTGAGGGCACGTTTTCCTAGAATAACTTTGTAAGGAACACGCATATCATTATGAAATTTTGCCACAGTGTACTTGACACCCTCCCCTAATATCCCAATGTGTCAAGAATCGTCAACAGTATATAATAATGGCACTTCTCCCTATAAAAACAGGAGAAAGTCACTTATCCCTCACGAAGAAACGGACAAGTGGTGAGAAATGGTGACGTAGTACTATCTGTGACGTAGTAACAAGCTCCACCCACATAGTCCCTCACCCTGCTCCTACCCTCCCTCTCTTCCATCCCCCTCCCCATATTTTGCTCCCTTCCTCCCATCCCCTCCCTTCCCCTCCCCGTCTATGTATTCCCCTACCTCCTCTCTCTCTCTCTCTCTCTCTCTACGTCACCATTTCTCACCACTTGTCCGTTTCTTCGTGAGGGATAAGTGACTTTCTCCTGTTTTTATAGGGAGAAGTGCCATTATTATATACTGTTTACGATTTTTGACACCTTGGGATATTCGGGGAGGGTGTCAAATACACTGTGGCAAAATTTCATAATGATATGCGTGTTCCTTACAAAGTTATTCTAGAAAAACGTTCCCTCAAACTCTCTGAAACGCTTAGTAGGTAAATACAACTAGGTAAATACACAGTTACTACAAATTCAATGGAAACACAACTTCGATAACTTCTCTTCGGTACGTAGAAATTAACCTAACGTTTTGAAACCATTGTAAACCAGTGTTAGAAATAGATGAGAGAGAGAGAGAGAGAGAGAGAGAGAGAGAGAGAGAGAGAGAGTATTCAGAAACGCTTTGCTCCTTCATCATGACTGTTTCCAAAGGCCACAGAGAAAATTAACCAGGTTCTTGGGAGCGTTTCTACTGTTAATAATGCATAAATATTTTAAATCACGCCACTAGAATCATGCTAACACCATTAAAAACCCGCGTCACTTCAACTAGATCCTTTGACTAA
Organism: Portunus trituberculatus; assembly: GCF_017591435.1. Classification (NCBI taxonomy): domain Eukaryota; kingdom Metazoa; phylum Arthropoda; class Malacostraca; order Decapoda; family Portunidae; genus Portunus; species Portunus trituberculatus. Next base: position 7,153,791 of record NC_059268.1, on the reverse strand, counting down.
TAAAAATGTGGGAGGAAGCGTTTTAGAATAGTACGGTTCTATCACTCGTGTCGCGTCCTTTCTTTCGTACCCTCTCTGTTGGGATTACTGGCAAGATTAACGTAGGTGTGAACATGCTTGCCTCTTGACGCTTGACACTCGACTCTGTATTCATGACGCACTCACACAACAACAGTGGTTTAAGGAGTTTTGCTCTATGCAGCCTTAAAGTGAGTCCAGGTAACGGTGCTGGGGGAATAGACGGAAGTGAACGAAAGAATGAAAAAGCGGAGAGGACGGAAAAATTAAACAAATAAGGGCGAAGAGGAAAGAAAATAGATGGAAGGAGAAGAAAAATGAGAAAGTGACTAATGTTCAAGAGAGAGAGAGAGAGAGAGAGAGAGAGAAAGAAAGAAAGAGAGAGAGCAGTTTGTCACGCTAACCAGAAATTTGACTGACGCCAGCTTAAGTGGAGAGACTTGGCCTTAATCTCCAGATCTGATTGAGTTTAGTCCCGTGTCCTGCTGCTCATCGATAACCGGCAGCCACTTAGTGACTTCCTGCGTGTTAAGACTTGAAACCTTGTAATGTGTGCACGATTAACCATTCATTTAAATCATGCCCGTGTTTCTGCGTTACTTCGGCGGTGTCAGTGAGATCGATGGTTAAGAAAAATATTCATGTTCGTATTCATCTGGATTCTGTCAAATATAGGCTCATTTGACCGTTTTGAACTGAATGACGCTGGATTTTACTTATTTATTTATTTTTTTCCCTCTATTTCATTGATAGAGTAAAAAAGAAAGACTAAGAATGTATTAGCTAATGTTTCGTTTTCTTCTCTTCTTTCGCCTTCTTGCATTGGCAGTTCATAACACACTTTTCCACCCATACGAGCAGTCCCAGGTTCATTATGTGGGTCGCAGGTGTTGCCACGGCGCTGCACGAGGCTACCCGCTCTCATTCCGTGCTCTGAATACTGCTGTTGGGCTTATGTGCTTACTGGAAGGGAATAGTGGCGGCAGTGGTGGTAGTGGTGATGGCAGAATGCATGTCACGGTGTGTCTGGCGATGCTTGCTGTCAAATGTATTATAGATTAGGAGTAGATTTGTATGGATATATTACTTTCACTTCATTTGAAATAGAGATGGATAGATACATAGATAGATAGATAAATACATAGATAGATAGATATGCAGAGAGAGAGAGAGAGAGAGAGAGAGAGAGAGAGAGAGAGAGACTCACGCACTCCCTTCTTGTTACCTTTCTCAAACACAAAGCTTTCCTTGAGTCACGTTCCTGCGTCCCTGTCTTGTCTTCTCCCTCACCTTGCGATGCTGATGATCCTTTCCAAACATTCCTGAGCGTACACCATCAGAAGTAACAGATTGAAACTTGATCGATTAAAAAAACAGGCAAAAACAAATTGGTTATCAAACAGAGTGGTACGTGACAGGAACAGACCTGGTAATCAATTTGTTAGTGTTGAGTCACAAGGGAGTTTTACAAAAAAAATGATGGGTTTTATGAAGGGGCTTACTGTTTCCCTTCTGATCTTATGTTCTTAACTGCCATACCTTGCGATGTGAAGGGCGGAAATCTGCAGGTCGTTATTTATAAGCCTGAAATTTTGTTTTGTATATGGATGCTAGAATAATGTTCCAGGCAGCTTGAGAGTTACGCGTGCTGCCTCCTCGACACAATTGCTTTCCATCAGCCTCAGTAAAAGGTTTACCCAAGGTGGAAGAGAGCCATTCACACTCGCCTTCCATTCTCCTAACAAGAGCGAGTCTGAGTAACGCCGTGCAAACACAAGGAGGAAAGCTAGAAACATATTTACAGTCACTTACCTGCCCTTCCCGTCTTGTCTGCCACGCCTGCCAGCCTCATGCCGCTTCCCTCTCTTAGCCACGTCCAGCACCAAGTGAAAACAATGTTGTTGCACCTTTAATCTTAATTATTCATCCAGGTGTCTGATGCTACAGATGAGGTAGGGAAAGCGTTTTATCTATTTACTTATTTTTCTCTTGCATGTTAGGAATTTTGGGTAAGGAGGTATAAATAAGAAAAAAATGGTCTCCTTCATAGGAAAATCATATCAATTATCACAAAATTGCGTGGTTTATTTTTTAAGCGCTTTGATAATGTTGAAGAAATTAATTTATGGTGTTTATTACCATGATTTTACCAGGTGAGTGACCAAGGAGTTCGTGATGTTTGTTTATGCAAGTTCTCATGGTAGTATTTTTTTTTATTTTGTATTTTTTAGACTTTTCCAGCAATGATGCAGAATTCTTGAACTATCGGTAGGATCATGAAGTCACCTGTTTATCATTTCCCTGCGGTAGGCAACAATTTACTGCACTAAAAACAATGTACAGAATCTTTATAAACATTCGTGAGAAAGAAGCCAGTAAAAAAAAACAAACTTTGCACATTTTAGCTAGTACAGTGTTTGGAGGTGGGTGAAGAACAAGAAAAAATGGCTCACAGTGGTTAGTGGTTAAGGAAAGATGTGTCAACTAGCAGCGGAAGAGTTAAAAATCGCAATGACTTTCTTCTGAGTATATTAAAAGTTGCTGATGATAACACGCCGTGATGTTTAACGAAGAACACGAGGTGTAATCACTTCATTATAAAGAAAAGAATATCGTAGACTCAGCTTGATCCGCTAATGACGTGTGTAATTAAACTAAACCTATGTCGTGGTCTTGGAGAGTGTTTAGACTTTTAGAGAATGTTTACACACCAAGAGAAAATCCTCGTTGATTAGTAGACATATTCAAGAAAAATTGTGTTTACAGATTCTTTTAAACTCGTAAATTTGAATCCTACCAAAAATCACATTAGTTTTTTTTTTCCGAATGAAACAAAAGAAAAGTGAAAGAAAAAAATGGAAACTTCATCCTGTTGTAATGAAATATTGATCGACTTTCCCCATCAATGTTAATAGTTCAGTTATTGTCCCATTAAATAATTACAACAGCGATGAGGTGCAGGAGTGGATGGATGGATGGAGGGATGGAGGGTTTACAGTCAATTGGTCCCTAAGCGATTGTTACTCAGGTCATGTGGTCCACAAATCATTTGATACTTTAGACAGGTGATCATCAAGTCAGTTGGTCCCCAAACCAACTGAGACTCAAGACAGTTGGTCCCCAAACTTACTGACCATCTTTATTCATTCTCGCTCAGTGAATCCGTGTACATACCCAAAGAAGTGTGTGTGTGTGTGTGTGTGTGTGTGTGTGTGTGTGTGTGTGTGTGTGTAGAGAGAGAGAGAGAGAGAGAGAGAGAGAGAAAATTTAACATTCTTCTCTTTTCCGAAAAATTCCGTTTTCATTAATGTTGATTTGATGAGGATTTCAAATGTCTTTTATTGCTCTCTCTCTCTCTCTCTCTCTCTCTCTCTCTCTCTCTCTCTCTCTCTCTCTCTCTCTCTCTCTCTTTCGATAGAAATAGAAGTAGTAGTAGTAGTAGTAGTAGTAGTAGTAGTAGTAGTAGTTGTTGTAGTAGTAGTAGTAATAGAAGTAGCATTAGTAGTATTATAGGAGTAGTAGTAATAGTAGTAATAGGGGTAGTAACAGCAGCAGCAGCAGCAGCAGATTAATAGCACAGGGAATATGAGAGAACAGTCAATGGACATCTTTAGTTTGCTCTGAAACGCACGAGATAAAGCTTCGACCCTGTGTTACCTCAAACCTTAAGGGCGCAGCTGATGCCTGACACAATTATGGCATCCGATTCTCCTGCTCTCAACATGGCAGTGAGCGTGTCAGGGCGAAACTTAAGGTGGGAAGTGAGAGGGAGAGGTGAGAGCAGTGAGTGAAAGAATGTCATTATCAGGCATAGATAGACAATAATTGCTTTTCTGGTAGTCATTACGTGAATAGTGTTAATGGTTGCCTCACGTTGATATCTTGAGGAAGCGTTAGCATGTTAGTGGGTCTCAGTATACGTCCCTTGTCTTTCTATGTATCAGTATTTCCTTAATAGCTCAGTACATAAACGCTAGTACGCTAGTTATCCATTGTTAGTATTAGTTCATGAATATACCGCCGGATAAGAGCACCGTTGGGTAAAAGTACAGAATAGGACCTCCCCATTTTCCTCCATCCCACCCCTCCACCTGCTCCACCAAGCTTGGGGGACTGTGGGGAATCGGGGGTTTTAGGGGAAGGAGCCAAAAGAGGCGAGATATGGCGATTCAAAAAACTCTAAGGACAAAACATCCGTTTTTAAGGAAAAATTTGGAAAATGTAAAAATTCATGGATAATTTTCGTTGAAATTATCTTAACCTAACATAACCTGCTAGTCTGGCGGCTACGCCCTCGGACCCACCCTAAACTATCCTAATCTAACCTAACCTAACCTTAACAGAAAAATTTAGAAAATGTAAAAATTCCTGGATAATTTTCGCTGAAATTATCTTAGCCTAACCTAACCTGCTAGTCTGGCGGCTACGCCCCCGGACCCCCCTAAACTATCCTAACCTAACCTAACCGTCCACCTAACCCAACCTAACCTAACCTTACCACGAACACTAACCCAGCCTAACCAAAATGCAGACACTAACCAAAAAAAAAAAAAAAAAAAAAAAACAAATAGCAAAATCAGTATTTTCAGGAAAAACCTCGGGACATTCCCCTAATTATTGGGGGTTGAAAATCCGTAGAATAATGACATGTAATTTACTCGTAGGTTTAACATGAGATAAAAGTACACTAGACCCAGGGGCGCACGCCACACACTCACCAACACATGAACACACGCACTAACTTGTATACCTTCATACATGACTGATCATTGTGGACTTAGATTCTGCAGGCACCGAAATATTCATTTAATTACTATGACCTTACAAAAGCCGTCCCCACATTAGAAACACCACAGACATGTTGTATAGTAAGACGTACTCTATCACCTTGCATGGTTGTTTCAATGATTAGAAAGGAGGTGCCATTCTTGACTTTTTCGAACGTAGCCTAACAATAATCTCTGTGGTAGAAAAGTATCTGGAGTTTGTGTCTTTTATAATCTTTCTGTCATTTACGAGGAATTTCTAAGTATGTTTGCGTATACGTTACCATTTCCGTTTCCTTTCATCTTTTTTTTTTTTTAATTCATTGTGAAGTAACTGAGCTTGGGACAGACCTTCGAATTAATGCAGTGATGTGGGTGGGGGAAGAGATCGGCTACTTCAGATTTACATCATTGCCCTCAAATTCCTTGGTATTATTCAGGCTTTGTTTTGGAATTCGTTTTGTTATATTAGTTGAGTGAAGGGATGCCTGTCAAGTGCACTGAGGTGAGTTTCCAGTGCACTTATTATCTACAACCGTATTCTCAAACTTTTTTACTTCTTATCTTTACTTATGGAAGTTACTTTTCTTTCTTTATCATGATAATACAGACAGTTTAACGCGTATGCTAGCCAATCACCTGCGAGCCTCATCAGCCTCCACCAATAACGAGCGTCCTCCTTTCTGTGGTGAGCACTGAGTAGGCCAGACATGTGCCGCCACCGCCAGTGTTTTGCTGACATGGGAGTGAGGAAGAGAGACCTATTATTGATAAGATTGATTTCTTCCATAGCGCCGGAAAAGCAAGGTTATATGGCGCTGTTTATAAGATATTACAATTACTGTGGCGGAAAACAGAGGGATAAGACAAACAAAAGGGACTCCAAGTAAGACGTACCAAATAACAACAATGGAACAGATTATGAATAAACGTAAGTGCAAGTCCTGCTTTCCTCAACTGTCCATCCTTCTGTGTCGCCGGCGGGGTGAACAAGTCCCATCGCACAATGAGGTACAGTGCTTGCCCTTCTACTGTCATTATGATACCCGCTGTCTACATCGTTGTAGGCTTTCATCTCCGGTCAAACTTTTAATGAACAATAGTGGAAGCCGTTAGTACGTATATTCAAAGATGGTTTCATGATTCTAGCGGTACTTAAGGAATATTCTACATTACCACTAGGATAATTACTCATGAGAACTTGATTGATGAACTGTGTGGTGTTTGCAAATATTACTAACGAGAGCCTGGAGTCATAAAAATATGGGTCTCGCTGCACGTGTGTTTTAAGTCCAGGGAAGTGTGTGTGTGTGTGTGTGACCTTGCTGTATTGTCTAGCGAGCAGCTTCCTTCCTGCCTATTCCGTGAAGATGAACCATCCCTTAGCTTCAAGTAATGCTTCGCTTGCTGCGGTAATGAGTGGTCAGTGATAATGCTTTCTCTGCTGCCAGACGCACGACTAGCAGAGAGAGAGAGAGAGAGAGAGAGAGAGAGAGAGAGAGAGAGAGAGAGAGAGAACGGAGGATAATACATGATACGAAAATACTAAACAAAAATTATGGGTAGCTATACAGTAAATTCTTTGTGGCTTTACTAGTAGTTTCTCATCTATTAACTATTATTGTTATTATTTTTGTTAAGTTGGTAAGACACGGACACACAGAAAAGTGGGAAATCTACATAAAAGTTACATTTCAGACCCAGACGAATGTTAGTGTAGGCAACGTGATGAAGCATTCCCTCCTCACCCCTCATTATCTCCCCTCCTCACCCCTCATTATCTCCCCTCATCCTCTCAGAAAAGCATAGACACCTCACATTCTCCTCATAAGTTTCCCTACATTGTTTTCCCCTTACTTTTTTCCTTCTTCTAATGTTGCATCACCTTTGTACGGTCTCTAATCACTAACCCCAATCTATTTTTTCCTTTTTTTTATTAGTCTTTAACGTTTTTCTTTTTTTTCCCATGCTTTCCTTTTCCGCCATCCATCCTTACTCTAATTTTCCTTTCTTTTCTCATCTTTTTCCTTATATTCTCTCTTTCTTCATTCCTTCCTTTCTTTTTTCCCTTTAAAATAATTCCCGACTCCTCCTTTTCTTCACCCTTCTCTTCTTCCCCTAGTTATCATTTCCCTGAGCTCTTCTTTCCCTCCTCGGTTCTTTATCCACTAACTCCTTCCTTCTGTCCGATCAGTTTTCCTTGCTCTTTTTTCCCTCGATCCCTTCCTTCCCTCTTCTCTTTCCCTCTTTCCCATTTCGGTATTTTATACTTTCCTATTCCTTCTTATTCCCCATCACCTTTTATTCGCATTTCGCTATCTATATTTTCCCTTCCCTTTCTTTACTTTCCCTTTTCAACTTGTCTCCCTTCCTTTTCTCCTCCCTCCCTTATCATTGGTTTTCCATCTCTTTCTGTTCTCTCTCTCCCTCTGCGTTCTTTTCCTTCGTAGTCCTTTTCCTAATCAGTTATCCGTACATTTCCCCCATTTCCTCACCGTCCTTCCTCTCATCCTCCCACTGTAGCCTGAGGGAAGATAGATCTCTCAGTGTTTTGGCTCCCTTTACCTCTGCTCCGCCAGCCTGACCCTCAACAAAGTGGCTCCGCGTATCAGGGAGCGGCCGTAATGCCTCTCACTTATCACGGAACAACTGCCTCGCGGATTAACTCTTCCCGTCGTTAGAGAAAGTTTGCTGCCTCCGCTCGAATGCTTTGTCTATCTCAGCCGCTGTCAGTGAGTAAAGGGGAGGGAGAAAGAGGGAGTGCAATGGAGTGGAGTAAGTAGGTGTGTGTGGTTCAATAGTGGTGGTTTTTCATGGTTTGAGTGGAGTTATGAAGGTAAAAATTTCTCTCGTATCACACGGTGGGTGGTGATGGACTGCTGACTAAAGAGGTAATTTGAAAAGGAGAAGTAAAAAGACTAAATTGTCTCCTATATTCACTGTTGACCATGGCAGTAAAAAGATGAATGAATAGATATAAAGAAATTAGCTCTCATTTGCGAGTTATTGTTTGTATGAATTGTAAAGTTGCAATTCAGTTCACATTTTTCACATTGTATTTATTATGACCGCTAAGGAATCACAGCAATATTCTTATTTTCAGTTACCAATAGAAAGTTTGAAGATTGCAGGGCATGTTCTTTTGTATTATATTTATACATTCCATTTCAACTTTTATTTTCAGTCAATTGAGCTCAACGTGTTTTCATTTCTTGACGTTGATGTGAGTTTTGTTTCTTTTCTCTAACTTGTCTCCATGTCAGTGAATGATTGGATTATTTTTACCATTGTGAGTTCAAGCGATTCGTGATATACAATTGTACCTACTAGAGAGAGAGAGAGAGAGAGAGAGAGAGAGAGAGAGAGAGAGAGAGAGAGAGTTTTACAAAAATGACAACAATATGATTAAAAAAGACAAGGAAATAAGCAAACGAAAAAAAAGAGGAAAAAGCGGACTGTACTTTTTTTCATATAATCATAAAGGCAGAAGTTACCAGGTACATAAAAAGTCTCTTTCATTAGAGGGATCGTTCTCATTTCGTTTTAATTCCAGCATTCACAGAGGAAAGCCGGAGCAATGCTGGATATTTTTTCATTTATGATTTAATTCTAAACGTGCTGATTAGGCAACCGTCGGCCGCCGTGGTGCCGCTTCTTTGTTTCCCTCATTTTGATCAGCTTTACTTTATCTGTTTATCTATTTGTTTTATTTCATTTTTTTTTTGTTTCTGTGTTTGTTTAGCAGTACTGAGATTACTTCTACTGCTGCTGCTGCTACTACTACTACTACTACTACTACTACTACTACTACTACTACTACTACTACTACTACTACTACTACTACCACCACTACAACTACTTGCTACTACTTTTACTACTTCTACTACTACTACTACTACTACTACTACTACTACTACTACTACTACTACTACTACCACCACCACTATCATAACCACAACTACCACTATCGTCATTCTAGTGAGAGTTCAGCAGAGATTAAGTATCATTATGGAGAACGAGAATGTATTACAAATCATTAGTAATCTCTTTAATCGCTTGAAACAGTAAGATTAGAGAATAACACATTTTAGGGTAGTGATGTGAGGTGTTGAATCCTTAACATACTATATAACACATGTTTCCTTTTCTCTACAGGCAACTTCACTCCTTAAACTGGGTAGAAGTTGCAATGTGTGCCAAATTTGGGGTTCGAGGGGTCTCCAAGCACACGGGTTTGAATCCAGTCCACGGTCCGAGTGAAGGTTGGGCTTCCTCACTCGGGGCAACGGTTTTCTAGCGGGTGGGCTTTGGGATAGGAGGTACCCCAAAAAAGTATCTCCTTAAGCCCAGAAATTCCCGTGAAAAGCCCACATGGTATAAATAAGAAAGAAAAAGATTCCACACATTACTTCAGGTGTTGATAAGTGCAGTAAGGAAGATAGGGATATGGATTCACGTTCTTTTTTCCCTATTACTTTCTCTCCTCATTCAATAAGTCCTTTTATATTCCCAACGTTTTTATTCGAGGGTAAGCTCTAAGGTGAAGTGTTTATCTAGTATCCTGAACCTCTTCTTTTTATTTCTTTTTCACTTTATAGACACGTGAAGTTTCAGCTCTCTTGACTCACCTGTGAATAACTCGTGACTTACCTGTTTGTGTCTCCCGCAGGTGCTGTCACGGAGAGCAGCGCCGCCACTACTGCGCAGGGTGAGTGTTAGGGAACGCTCACACACACACACACACACACACACACACACACACACACACACACACACACGCTCTCTCTCGAGTTTAAAGTATTGCTTGTGCCTCTCCTTCATTCTCCTTGACCCGCTCTCATAATTTTTACTCCATGCTATTTTCTGCTGTGTTCTCCGTTCATAGCCTTTGTGCTCTTAGATCCTCCATAACACACACACACACACACACACACACACACACACACACACACACACACACACACACACACACACACACACACACACACACACACACACACACACACACACACTTTATTTCTCCTCTGCCTCACATCATTTTACCATTTTCTGTCTGTTTTTCGTTTGCCGTAAGCATCATTCAGCTTTAGTTCATCGCAATACGCAGCTTAATTTCGATTCCATCTCGTCGTATTTACTCCCGTGAGGCAGGCTCGCAGTATTTACCGTCAGGAGGCCAATCAGACGGATCTACGTCGAGGAGAGGCAGAAAGAGTGAGTGAGAGTCAGTGGAAAAAAAGTTCATGAAGGAATCACCAGAAACGGAAAAAAGAACGAAGAATGTGAAATGACTTGATTTTAGGAATCCAATTGAAATCCTGTCGAAACTTTTGAAATATCCACTTCGTTTCACGTTTATGAGTTTCAGTGGCCCACCGGTGGCTTTGTATTTCCGTATTATCATGTGTACCTGCAAATGGGAGGAAGAGGAAACATATTTTTTCCTTCCTCCCCGCCCTTTTATTTTAGTGAAAGTAAGGCGAAATTCTGTACATTTCAAGCTTATTATGTGTACCAGCAAATAGAAGGAACATGAAACCCAACATTTTTTTTTTTTACTTTTTAATTCCGTGAACGTAATGCGAAGACCTGTAAAAGGCTGAAATTTTGAATCATTGGACCATGGAAAGAAATATATATTCATGGAGTAATTGGAGAGTTAGAGAGAAAGGAGGCGATGTAAAAGGGGGAGTAAGCATGAGATAAATGCGAGAAGTGTGGTTCTGAATAGGGTGTGAGCAAGATGAGTGAGAGAGTTGTCGTGTGGTTCTAGAGGGAGAAGTAAGTGTGAGAAGGTGCAGGAGATGAGTAGGGGATGATTCTGAATAGAGAGAGAGGAGGATGGGGGAGATGAGTGGGATGTGGTTCAGAATGAGTGTGAGAGTGAGAGAGCTGAGTTGAATTCTGGAGGGAGAGGTAAGGGTGAGAGACCTAAGAGTGGGTTGGTTTTGAGTAGTGTGATGGTGCGAGAACTGAGTAGGGAGTAATTCTGAATAATTAAAGTGAGCAGTGGCGTAGCTTGTGTTTTTGCCGCCCCGGGCTGCGCTTGTGTGCAGTCCAGCATAGAGTAATCTATGCCCAGCTTTATACTTTGTTATTTTCAACGTATCAGTTTTCTCGTTATTCTTTTCCATTAACCCGAATACTTGTTATCAAATAAATGTAAAAATGAGAAAAATCAGGCATTGTAATGGAAAAGGTGGTAATAGGAAGTAAAGTCAATTGTCAGTTATATTAATGTCAATTATACAATGAACCAAAAGTTCCGCCCCCCAAAAAAGTGCCGCCCGGGGGGAACCGCCCCCTGCGATCCTCCGTTTCTACGTTACTGAAAGTTTAAGAAAGCAGCACTTCTTTCTTAGCAGTTTTCCGTAGACTTGTTCACCATATGTCAAGCGTGTGTCAGCTAAGGCTACAGGATGTGTGGCGGGAGTGTTGTCTGAACTGTTGTGTTGGCGTGATTGGGGAGTGTTGGCTGAACGACTGTTGTGTTGCCGTGATTGTGAAGCATAGTGCTAGTCTCATCCATCTCACTCTTGACGTATCGCTGACTGGCGGGAAAATCGTCGGCATGAATTGTTGCTTCGGCGGGGTGACTCGTGTCGAAAAGATGAATTGGCTTCTGTTTAGTGCATTCGTTTGTTTGTTCCAGTTAGCTGCCTTCCGTCCAGGGTTCGCCACCCGCTATCTTGCTGTTCACTTTATCTTATACATTCTAGTCCTTCTTTTTAATTATACTGCATAGTCAGAGAGAGAGAGAGAGAGAGAGAGAGAGAGAGAGAGAGAGGGTGGGGGGAGTTATGGGTGAGTTTCGTACATGGTAGGGGACGCTGGTAAAGGAAGGGGAACACTGACGTCATGAATCCAGCGTGTCGAAACGGAGGAATGTAAATATCAAGCGTTACAATGGAGGAGATTTTGCAGCAGGATTAAGTGATGTCTGCCTGTCGCCGTCTTTCGTTTGGTGACTTTACGTAAATGCTGTGGGTGTTTGTTGAAGATTTATGGTGTCTCGGTGTCTAGAGAATGGTGGAATGTCGTGCTTTAATGTTTCTAGACTACACGCAATAAATCTACTAGACCACAAGTGCATTAAGACTAAAGGGAAGCTGCGAAAGGCGGTCACGCTTAAATATGGCAATCTCTGCATGAAACTTATCAATATATATATTTTTTTGTCTTTTAAAGCTCCCTTATTACCAAATCTGTTCTATTCCGTTTATTCATCACTCCTTTTCACAACCAGTTCCTTATCAACCAAGCAATTCGAATCGGAGAAGGTAAGAATACTAGAGACTGATGAAGTAACACTAACACCAGCAGTGCAGAAAGGAATGAATTAAAAAAAAATAATCTCATGAACAAAATAGAAAACTGTCACGAAGAATACAAACACACACACACACACACACAAAAAAAAGTGTAAATTATTTTGTTTCTTCACTCGCTTCTCTTAACCCTTCCCTTCTTCCTCCTCCTCATCCTTTCATAATTTCTCCCTTCGCCTTATAGCAGGGAGCCCACACAGCTGCTGCAGATTCATGTGATATATTCTGACAGTACATAGCTTGGTGTATTACGGAAACAGAGCTGGTATAGTGGTAGTGGTTGTGGTGGTGATGATGATATGCGTGTAGTACGGGAACACACACACACACACACACACACACACACACACACACACACACACACACACACACACACACACACACACACACACACCCGGTAGCTCAGTGGTTAGAGCGCTGGCTTCACAAGCCAGAGGACCGGGGTTCGATTCCCCGGCCGGGTGGAGATATTTGGGTGTGTCTCCTTTCACGTGTAGCCCCTGTTCACCTAGCAGTGAGTAGGTACGGGATGTAAATCGAGGAGTTGTGACCTTGTTGTTGTCCCGGTGTGTGGTGTGTGCCTGGTCTCAGGCCTATCCGAAGATCGGAAATAATGAGCTCTGAGCTCGTTCCGTAGGGTAACGTCTGGCTGTCTCGTCAGAGACCGCAGCAGATCAAACAAACAGTGAAATACACACACACACACACACACACACACACACACTCTCTCTCTCTCTCTCTCTCTCTCTCTCTCTCCATAAAAAAAAGATTGTGGAGCTAGAACAGAAAGGAGTTAATCTTTTATTCCATTTATACTGATAAAGCAATTACCTCTGTTTGATGTCATAAATAAATATGTAAATCTTGTTTTTTCATCCAGCATTGACAATATTTCTCCATGCAAATCATTGTTTCACGCAGATAGACTCGTAGTGGTCATACGCTTTGCAGCTGTCCACTGGAATAATCTTGTTTTCTCTCACGTCATTCCTGGTTTGCGAAAAACTAGGGAATCAGTTTAGTGAATGCCAATAAAAGACCGCGGAGGTGTTGTGCGTTGTTATGAGTGCGTGTAATGGTGTTTTTTTTTTTTTTTTTTATGAGAAGAGACAATATCAAACAGTATTCTAGACGATAGATGGCATCATCCTTACTTTAGGAATTTCTGGAGTTGAACGTGTGTGTGTGTGTGTGTGTGTGTGTGTGTGTGTGTGTGTGTGTGTGTGTGTGTGTGTGTGTGTGTGTGTGTGTGTGTGTGTGTGTTTTCTGATTGGCGTTTTCCCTCACTAACGATGTAGAGGTCTTGCTCAGCTATATTTAGAATCGTGAATATACTCTTGAAAATCACTAACTCCAACTGCAGCCTGTTAGAAGTGTCAGTGCAATACAGAAACTTTTGGAAATAAAGGTCTTCACCTAAGGATGGATCACGGCCTCGGAATCCAGCGTTGTGTTACATCTCTAATTTCATCCATTTCCGTCACTTTCCATGGGCAAGCAGAAATATACGAGTTTAATTGACTTGTATAGTTTCAATGTGTCACTTGCGTGCTCTAGATTCTCCGTTGCATTCCCCCTTAAAATACTTCCCTTTCATTAAGTTCTACGTTTTCCCCTTCAATGCGCACACAGCTTTAAGACACCATGGGAGGGGCTTAGACAGATGCGGAAGATGAGGGCGTTAAACGGAAATTCTGTACCAATTCTCTGCAACTTTAGCAGCACGGTATAGTCATTATGTATCCAACTAAGTATAATTCCCCGTGAAAATATCTCCTATCAGTAATAAGAACTAATCTTAAAGGCCTCGTAGATAATTAGTACGGATTCTCATGGATTGTTTTTCACTCTTGATGATGCAAAGGACTTGTTAAACTATCAGAACAACTTTAAATGAGCCCTTTATTATTTTTGCTATCTTAGAACAGAACCCTTACATGAAAGAAGGAAATACTATCGTGAAATAACCAGGAACTGTGTTAGCGTGGAGTTGAGACAGGAGCGGTTCAGTGATCACCGTTAAGAGGCGTCCGGTGAGGCAGACACAATGCACTAGTTGGTGGTTTCGCTTTGCTTTGGCATCAAGGCTTTGTGACATGATGTTGTTGTGCACACCGAACAATTGATGCAGTTTCTCTCTCTCTCTCTCTCTCTCTCTCTCTCTCTCTCTCTCTGAACACATAAACGCGTGTTTGTCTGTCAAAACGAGAATAACAGCTACGGTCACGAGCCCCGAGCTCCGAGGACACAAAAGGATTACAACTTTCACATGCGCCGCCAGTTAAATTGTTCCCCAGCACAAAAGGCAGCCGATATATATGTACTCAACAAAAACAGCTACGCACGCGCCTTGAGGGAGAGAGAACACCCGTACTACCTCTGCCAACACCAATAATAACAACACCAGTAACAGTAATAACATATGTACTGTTCTTGAGTGAAAAATATTTCTATCACTGTCGCCACCACCATCACCCCCGCCACATCAGCACAGAGAAGCCACGCAATAGTTTGTAACTCTATTACTGCACCACGCATGATCATATTTTCAAGCATTCTGGCGTCATGGCTAAACTATTTTTTACATGCTGGAATGGAGATGAGTACAAGTTTTTCGAGTGTTTCTAAAATGCTGATGATCTTTTTGTGAAGCACCGTAATGTTAATAGCGTAAAAGAAAGCAAAAACGCTATCATGGATTTCAAGAGTTTTATGATTCTAGTGAAAACTCGACAAGGATTCTGCATTACCAGCGGAAAGAAAAGCACACATGAAAACCAAACTAATCATCTCTGTGGCCCTTTGAAAACAGTCCTGGTGAGGGGGCAGTGTTTCAAAATACCTCACAACACTACACCTGAACTCACCACCACTCCACACTTCCATTGCTTCTGCCAGACGTTGCTCTTCACGCCGCCTCGTTAAGCTTCATCTGTGCTCCTCAGTGTGTTGCATTTCCGTGACGATTTCCCGCAGCAGCGAAGCCTCCCGTCCCTCCCCATCCCTCCCCGTGCCTGTCTCTGTTGAAGGTTTGGATAATGAAGGGAATAACTTTCCTTCCCCATGCAGCAAAGGCGTGGAAAATCTATATCGTGGCCTCAGCTGCCGCCTCTCTCCTGCATCGCGACGTGGAGAAAAAAATAAAAAATAAAAAAGAACCATCGCGTTTTTATACGAAAATTCAATAAGAGATGCGCGGAAAACTTTGGAATTGTGGCTGCCATATTGGTAGGGAGGGAGGGAGGGAGGGAGGGAGGAGGAGGAGGAGGAGGAGGAGGAGGAGGAGGAGGAGGAGTATTTACGGAGTGTGCAAGATAAAGGAGAGGATGCGAGGGAAGAGGGAGCAAATTTAGTCTCCGTAATTAGATGTAATTTTTAATGGAGAGAGAGAGAGAGAGAGAGAGAGAGAGAGAGAGAGAGAGAGAGAGAGAGAGAGAGAGAGAGAGAGAGCACCTATGTATGTTTACTTTCATCATTGGAGAGTAAAGTAAATAGAAAGTAAGTGAATTAAGCTTTGCTCGTGGTATGATAGTAGGATTAGTAGTAGTAGTAGTAGTAGTAGTAGTAGTAGTAGTAGTAGTAGTAGTAGTAATTGTAGCAGCAGCAGCAATAGTAAAGTAAATAGGATGAATATAAATGTCTGCCCTCTTATTTTCATACTTCCTGTGCTTATAAGATAATTTTCCAAGGCCACAGACATGACCAGCGAGTCCTCATTGGTATTTCCTTTGTTGGTAATGCAGAATCCTTGTTAACTATCACCGTAATCGTAAAAACCCTTGAAACTCCTGATAACTTTTAGAGCCTGTTAAAAGTGGCGAAGACAGACGACGAGACGGCAAGACATTTGTGAATACGATAATACAATGCCAGGAATGTAAAAACCTGTCGACTCGTTCCTTCAGTGCCTCCTAGTCAGCTTTTCATCCACCAACAAACACATCTCCCTCTCAAACATCGAGAGACACACGTGACTCGATCGAACGCGTGTATATTTCCTCCTTGTTCTTCTGTCATTCGTTGCCTACAAGTAATTCCTCTCCTACCATGTCTGTTAGGATCACCTTGTTTCCCTGCCTGGTCTCCTGCCTGTCTGTCTGCTTCCTTCGGCTGTGTTTACGTACCCTGCCTACACACACATGCACTGCCCGTTTGGAAATCTTTCGTGTACCCATGTTTGGGGGGTGAACGAATTTTATTAGAATTTTTTTTCATTCTTCTTCCTCGTGTTCTTGGTTGGTCCTCTATACATGTGTGTGTATATGTGTGTGTGTGTGTGTGTGTGTGTGTGTGTGTGTGTGTGTGTGTGTGTGTGAGAGAGAGAGAGAGAGAGAGAGAGAGAGAGAGAGAGAGAGAGAGAGAGAGAGAGAGAGAGAGAGAGAGAGAGAGAGAGAGAGGGAAGAAACTGAAAGAAAGAAAGAAAGAAAGAAAGAAAGAAAGAAAGGCAAAAAGAAAGAAAATATACACTCACCGCTGTTGCTGCTTTGAAGGTTTCCAAGATAAAGGCTCTCTATACCTGCATGTTTTCTTTTCCTCTTAATTTTTTTCTTATCCTTTTGGCATCGCAGAACCCTCAATCATTTATGTAAGATATTTACCTTCAACTGGTCTCGAGTCAGTCTCAAGTTGCGGACTTTCATCAGCGCTGTGTGTGTAACTTTATCTTTAGCATATTTATTCACCTTTTTATTTACTCTTGTATAATTTGCTGAGTGCCTTTTCTTTCAAATTTTGCATATCGGGTCATATTACTACATGATTTATATATTTTTTTCTCGTATTTTTCCTTTGATATTTGTTGCTTGTTTGCTTGCTTCTACTGATCTTGGGTATCTTGCGTTTCCTCGTTCTGCCTTGCCTTCAGTGTGTACAGTCTGCAGTGCTGGGGAGACAGTCTAAGCACGTCGTCACTTTCTCTCTCTCTCTCTCTCTCTCTCTCTCTCTCTCTCTCTCTCTCTCTCTGTTTGCACTGCACGGTATTCTTAATAATTTCGTCTCATGTCTTCCTTTCAAAACTCTAATAGAAGTCCATTTGGTTTTCAAAGACGTTTCCATAATGTTTGTAATAGATTAACGTGGATTTGAAGCATCAATTAAAAAAGAATACGTAAGAAAATTTGGGCAATAATTTCTGTGTGCGTTGTAAACTGTCGTGATGAAAGAAAAAAAAAAAAAACGTTTGAGAAGATTTTTATCTCACCAAACGGACAAAGAATAATGATAGGAGCTTTCCACCACAGCATTTCTCTTTCTCTGTCATTAGTCGCCTGTCTGCCATCGCCTCTGTCTCTAACTTATCGTCTATTTTTAGTTCGTATGTTATTTGTTGTCAGTTTGTGTATATTTTTTTCTCTCTCTCTGTTTCTCTGACTGTCATTAGTCTCTCAAACTTTGTCGGTCTTCATCTGTCTGGTTTAGTTTTCACCTGTGTTTCTGCAGCAGGTCGCATGCCTTTTTCCACTCACTATTCATATATACTCGCTAGATTTATTTGTCTCGGTCCTTCAGGGTGCATATGTCTCAATGTGACTACAAAGAAAAAAAAAGATGTAAAGACTGAGGCAAGCAGCAGTAAAAAGAATCTTACATTAACGGACAATTATCTCTCGTAAGGTTAATCTTTACACACACACGAAAAAAGAGAAAAAAATGTAATATCTATCAAATAATCTCAGCTATTGTAAGAGTTAACATATACACAGAATCTTACATTAACGGATCATAATCTCTCATAAGGTTAATCTTTACACACACACACGAAAAAAAGAAAAAAAATAATGTAATATCTATCAAATAATCTCAGCTATTGTAAGAGCTAACAATTTTGTCTCTGCTACCGGGATGGCTAAAAGCAAACGTGCAAGTTACGTATCACCAAACCCTCCTGGACATAATGTAGTGGCTGGTGTTGCTGTGAATGTTATTGTGTGTGTTTGTCGGTGCATAGTCGCCACCACAGCCCTCATTCCTCACCCGTTTCAAAAGTTATGCTGCTGATACGAAGTTACGCGTTAATAAAGGCTAATAAAGTTGAGAAAAGTTACATTGAAACTACAAGTATGTGTGTGTGTGTGTGTGTGTGTGTGTGTGTGTGTGTGTGTGTGTGTGTGTGTGTGTGAATGCAAGGATAACTCTTTCTTTGTTTATACATTCAAAGTTAAACTGTTAATGCGAACTGATGGAAAGCCACGCATTTAATGAAAGCTACGTACGCTACAAATACAGATGAACAAAACAACGAAAGAAAACGGATGAAAGAATGCTTCGCCCTTTAAAAAGTGAATAAAACTGATAAAAATTGAGTAGTTAATGAAAGTTACATGCGCACGTTGCAAGAGAGAGAGAGAGAGAGAGAGAGAGAGAGAGAGAGAGAGAGAGGAAGCATTACCCATTACAAAGTGAATAGATTTAATAAAAGTTACTCTCCAGCTTAGAATTCACACTTACACAAACACACAAACACAAAAACTAACCCAAATAAGATACGCGTTGATAAAGAAAATAAAAAATAATAATAATCTAATACAAAATCTAATACACTAATCTGATACAAAAAGAGAGAGAGAAAAAAACCCAGATATGTACGCTATGTGTAAATCACCGCAAAGATTCTGCCTCGCCGTGGTGCAAAAAAAAAAAAAAAAAGTTACACGTCGAGGGTTTTTTCGGGAAATTGCGTGAATAATTTGTCGCTGCCGAGGACGCGAAGCAGAATTATTTGTGGTGTAGATGAATGGCGGCGAGCGAGTGAATGACGGGAGGCGTATCAGGCAGTTTTGAGACCTGCGCGGGAATGTTGGATATTCATGAGGTGAAATTATTAGTATGAGTTGGCTTTATGTAGCTTTCAATGGCGGTTTTGGAGTCAGTGGTGCACTATTATGAAGGCTGGATCTCTCTCTCTCTCTCTCTCTCTCTCTCTCTCTCTCTCTCTCTCTCTCTCTCTCTCTCTCTCTCTCTCTCTCTCTCTCTCTCTCTCTCTCTCTCTCTCTCTCTCTCTCAGGCTGACTTGGATAGGATGAAAGAATGGACAGACAGATGGCTAATGCAGTTCAATATTAACAAGTGCAGGGTGCTGAGCGTGGGTAGAGATAATCCAAGCAATAGGTACACAATAGATAACGTGGCACTAGGAAGTTCCAAGTATGAGAAAGATTTAGGAGTCATAGTTAGCTCTGATCTCGGTACAAGGAAGCAATGTATTGAGGCCAGAAATAAGGTGAATAGAGTATTAGGTTTCATCTTTAGAAGTGTTAAAAGCAGGAGTCCTGAAGTAATACTAAAATTATACTTGGCGCTGGTCAGGCCACATCTTGACTATGCGGTACAATTCTGGTCCCCACATTTCAGGAAGGACATAGCTCTGTTGGAGTCAGTGCAAAGGAGGATGACTAAAAAGATACAGGGAATGAGGGATATTCCCTATGAAGAGAGACTGAAAAAACTTAGCCTGCATTCCTTAGAGAGACGTAGGTTAAGAGGAGACTTGATAGAAGTATTTAAGTGGTATAAGGGTTTTAACAGAGGGGACATGAATGTAGTTCTTAGAATCAGTAGCGGTGACAGAACCAGAAATAATGGGTTTAAACTTGAAAAATTCAGGTTTAGGAAAGAAATGGGAAGAAACTGGTTTTCAAACAGAGTGGTTGATGAGTGGAACAGTCTCAGTGGGCATGTAGTCAGGGCTGAGTCAATAGGGAGCTTTAAAAGAAGGTTAGATAAATTCATGGATGGGGAAGATAGATGGAATTAGGTAGATTAAGCACACTGGGACTGCCTCGTATAGGATGGCGGCCTCTTGCAGCTTCCCTCCTTTCTTATGTTCCTATGTTCTTCTCTCTCTCTCTCTCTCTCTCTCTCTCTCTCTCTCTCTCTCTCTCTCTCTTATCGGTATTTATACTTTTATTGATTTTTTTCATGATCTGGACTTGTCTTGTACTTTCTTTTGTGTTTACTTCATTATACACACACTCTCTCTCTCTCTCTCTCTCTCTCTCTCTGGATCTGGGCTTGTCTTGTACTAATGACGTAGCATCTGTTGCCTTTATTTCATTATACAGACTGATGTGAACCAATTATCAAGCGTCTGTGAGAGTAAAAGAAAATGAATAAAGAAAAAATAAGTAAGAACAATGTTAACTAGTATTAAGGAAGATAGCAATCTGAGAGCGGAGAAACGAAAGGAAGAGGAGGAGGAGGAGGAGGAGGAGGAGGAGGAGGAGGAGGAGGAGGAGGAGGAGGAGGAGAAGGAGACAATAGATAGTAAGACCTGCTGGTAAAGCCGTAAGAGGTCAAGAAGAGAGAAATATTGGAAAGATCGTCGCGAAAAAGAAGTAACTTATTGTGAAGTTTTAAGTCGAGAGGGAGGAGGAAGCGAAACTAAGAAGGAAATAGTTAAGGTGAGAAATAGACCAAAGGAAAATGGCGAGGGAGAGGAAGAGGCCAATAAAGGAAAAGAAGTCGAGCAGAAGGAAATGTAATTGCTGTGGATAGATGTGGAAATATACCAGTAAGAGAAAGACGATGACGGGGAGAAAGAAAATATAGAACAACTGCTGATCGAATGGATGGAAGAAAGCAAAGATTAAAGTGAAAGAACGGAAAGGAAGAAAAAAAACTGATAACTAATAATAAATTGACTGATAGATGAAATAAATAAGGAAGAGGATGGGGATAAAAGAACGAATTTTAGGAATATGAGGAAATCATTGTAACGAGTAGCGTAATAGTCCAGAAATGCAATAACAAAGACCTCCAAATGATGTGAACTAACGAAGGCCTGGCAAGAAAAACTGCGAAACTCCAGATGATATTAAGAAAAACGCTGGAGATTTCAGAAAATAAAGAAATTAATATTACTGAGGGAAGAATAAAGAAATGTACAATAATTACTTAAATGGAAGAACAGATTAAGGTGCCAATGAAAATAAAGAAAGGAATTAAAGATAAAAGAAAGAAATTAAAGAAAACAAGACGAGTGTGTTTGTTGGTGGAATGCGAGGCAACCAGTTTACGAATAGAGCAATAAGGAGAAAATACAATAGTCAATGTTGCAGAATGTCTGGTAAGCTGATTACGAAAAGAAGAAAAGAAAAGACATTGCATCAGAGGACAGGAATGAAATTGTGGAGCACTTTCGAATTTACAGAAATGAAAGGAAAGAAAAACGAAATAAGGAGAAAAACACAATGATTGGGAAATGGAATAACGCAAAATACTCATCAAGGGAGAAAATAATTAGAGTGTAAGGGAAGAAAAAGGTGTAGAAAGAGTGATACTTTTTTCAGACAGCGATGAAATTAATATCAAGGAGAAAGGAATAAGGAAAGATGCAATAATGGCAAAAGAACAAGTTAAACTGCTTAGCTCTGAAAGGAGAAGACGGAAGATATTGGGAATTACAGAATACGAAACAGAAAGAGATGGAGAATTTGAGAGTTTTTGAGATAGAAAGAGGAAAATTTAGAGAGGAAGAGAAGATGAGCAAGGATATATATGGAGTCATGGGAAGGTGTGGCTGTGTAAAAATATTTGAAATGATAAAATATGATAAAAAAGGAATCATTTACGAGTTTTTGAAGTAGGAAGAGGATGAAATAAAAAAAAGAACGAATCATTTACGAGTTATTGAAGTAGGAAGAGGATGAAATGAAAAAAGGATTAATCATTTACGAGTTTTTGAAGTAGGAAGAGGAATGTTATGAGAGAAGATGTAGCATTAACCCCTTCAGTACCATATTCATTCTGCTTACTATTTGGTGATTTTATACAGCTTCAGAAACTTATATGGGGATTAGAATAGGGAAAAAGACTCTTGCCATTAATCTTCTTACCTCCATAGACCCTTTCTAATTAAAATAAAGTGGTCTAATCGTACATAAATCTCAAGGTAAAAAAATGTGCCCCAATATTGGAAGGTTTAAGTATGAAAATATAAGAAATTACTGCAAATTATGAAATACAAAATAGAGAAGGAGAATTTGGGAGTTTTTGCAA
>NC_059268.1:7076683-7126683 GCF_017591435.1 Portunus trituberculatus | reverse complement strand
TGACAGTCACGAATATTGCTAGAGTAAAAAAAAAAACTATAGTAATATATTGAAGTGTCTGCGTGACTATAGTTTTCACGTTATGTTATGTTATGTGCTGTGCTGTGATAGTGGTGGTGGTGGTGGTGGTGATGGTGGTGGTGTAGGAGTGGAGGAGTGGTGTGCATTGCTTTTTATTGGTTCTTATGTTTTTATTAAGCCTGAACTGTTATCTTTCCATAAATGGGTGTCTGGCTCACTAGCTTGGTTGGCTGACTGACTGACTCCTTTGCTGAATGAGTGACTGTATTGTTGTGTGCAGATGGATGACAGGCTTACTACTTACTGTAGGGGTTCTCAATCTAGGGTTCGCGAACCCCCAGGGGTTCACAAGAAGATTTCCAGGGGTACATAGATGACTGATTTAATGATACATTCTTTGCGGAATACCTTTACCTATTAGTTAGTGTCACTCACTAAATTAACATTCTGTTTGATGTGAAGTTACTGGGGGTTCAGGTAGGTGGTCTTATAACTCAGAAGGTTCTTACGAGAAAAAGGTTGAAAACCCCTGATCTGTAGTCTAAAGGCATAAACATTTCCCAGCCTACACCAATGAAAGTTCCAAACACCCCAATTGGCAGCGTCCTTACCCAGAAAATGAAGAACGTCTCATTGGAAAATTACTTTTTGAAAAATCTAGTATAGAAGAAATTAAAGAAATAATATATAATTTTTGGAAAATAATAAAACATAAAGTATAAAGTATAAATAACAATTAATTACAGCTACAGACCCAGACAAAACCCAGACCAAAACACATCAGGAAGTGCCGATATTCAGGGTACACTTCCGCCTATCAACTGAACTGAACTGAATACCATGTTCAGGCTATGGTAAGACAGCTTAAGAATAAAAACATTACGCATCCTTGGAATATTTCTGTTTCGGTCGCTATATTTTCTTTTCTCATAAAGAAAACCGAACAAATATTGCTCTATTAATTCCTTGTGAAGATTTAACCTGTGCAGAAGCGAGGTGAAATACGTGTTAAAATTCCGTGTTGTATTTAAGTCTCTAGAAATGAAAGATCTTGGTACACCAGACAATTATATTTTGCTCTATATTATGATGTTAGTCGTATAAACTCAAGTAACTATAAAGAAATACCATGGTAAAATAAGAACAGAAAAATAAGCATGGTAAATCAGTAGATATTTCGTAATACAGTGTTTAGAGACGACTACTCTGTACCGCGAGATGATGCTGACCCACTCCTGAATTAAACCAACCTGCGAACACTGAAAATGTGACAGTTTGGGTCCTCTCCTATTGACATTAATCAAAGTATTACGATTTATTCACAATAGTAATATATTATACTCAGACGGAACACGGGCCTGATGTGTTTGAGATGTGGCATTTTGTTATAGTACATTTCGCACTATATAGCGACTGTTTAGGACCGAAAACTATAGCTTCAGGTAGATATACAATAATGTTATCTATCGATTTTCAGTCTTAAAGTAGGGAAAATATTGATGCATTTCTTTTATAGTCCTCCTTGCTTCTCGAAAAGGTGCACGAACTTAGAAAAGGTTGAAGAACACTAAACTATACCCTGAGAAAAAATACAGTAAAAGAGATAAGATAAAAATGACCAACATCTCTATTATTACGGAGGCTAAGAATAATACCAAGACTAATTAAGTAATTCAGAGATAACGAAACGAACGACGATCACGAGAGCTTCCACGATAACAGTGTGTATGATAAGATGTGATTCCAGATTCCTCAATAGCGCTCCGAGTTTCCAAGATATCAATGCCATTCCAGTTTCCTCGATAGCGATGCGAGTTTCCAAAATAGCGATGCCATTCCACGATAAAGTTGCCATTCAGTTTCCACGATAATAATGCGAGTTTCCACGATCAAGATGCAATTCCAGTTTCCACGGTAACGATGCGGGTTTCCACGATGTCGATGCGGTTCCAGTTCTCACGATGCGATTTCACGACACAATATTGAAGTCCACTTGCCTACACAGGTACTGGGACGAACCCTTTCACCCCGTAAGGGTCCACCAGAAACCCTTGGGTGCGAGTAGAGTGACGCTGCCACCTTCCTGCGCCGCAATTGAAGTTCACTTGCCTACACCGGTACTGGGACGAACCCTTTCACCCCGTAAGGGTCCACCCCACACCCTTAGGTGCGAGGAGAGTGGCGCTGCCACCTCACTGCGACGCAATTGAACTTCACTTGCCTACACAGGTACTGAGACGAACCCTTTCACCCCGTAAGGGTTCACCCCAGACCCTTGAGTGCGAGGAGAGTGACGCTGCCACCTTACTGCGCCTCACACGGGTAGCCATGAGCAATGACCCGCCACACACCACTCCCCAAACACTGTCAGTGAGTCCTTTTCACCCCGTAAAGGACCACTGGTATTGTCAGTGCCTGGTGCATGGCGCACAGCGTGCCCTCGTTCATGGCGAGTTGTTCAGCACGGTGTCATTATAAGCAGAGGTCCCGTACACACCACTCACCACCAGACTCTATGCAAGGAGCCCTTATCACCCCTTAAAGGCCCCTCACGGCATCATCTGGTGGACGGTAGACACGGCAGACTGCTTAAGGCGACCCCTTGCCTAGTGTGAGGCGCTGCAAGTTGACGACAACCAGTGAGCTTGAAGCCGCAAAGGAAAATGAGTCCACGTTAACAATGGGATTCCACGACAGGTTGCGATTCCAGTGTCCACGGTAAAGATGTGTTTGTCGAGGATAACGATCCGTTTATCGAGGCTAACGATGCGGCGATGGCGATGGCGAAGCGATTCAAAGTATTATTACCTACACAGGTACTGGGACGAAACTTTTCACCCAGAAAGGGTCAATCCCAGTCCCGTGGTTATGAGAGCAGTGACGATGCAACCTTGCAATGCCTCACACGGGTCGCCATGAGCAATGACCCGCCACACACCACTCCCCAAACACTGTCATGAAGTGAGTCCTTTTTACCTAACCTAACCTAACCTAACCTAACGTAAAGGACCACTGGTACTGTCAGTGCCTGGCTCATGGCGCACAGCGTGCCCTCGTTCATGGCGAGTTGTTCAGCCCGGTGTCATTATAAGCATGGGACCCGTACACACCACTCACCACCAGACTCTATGCAAGGAGCCCTTATCACCCCTTTAGGGCCCCTCACGGCACCATCTGGTGAGTGGTAGACATTGATCTCTTGCTTATGGCGACCCTTGCCTAGTGTGAGGCGCTGCAAGTGGACGACTAGTAGTGAAGCTTGAGGCCACCAAGGAAAAGAAGGACCTGCAGCCAGTTCCCTGCCTTGGGCCCCAGGCCGGACCCAACAGCCACCTCCTTCCCCCGTGCGGCGCCCAAGGCCGTCACGGCCCTCAACAACTTTAGGCCGAAAGTTCTCAATCGTCGTTTATATTTTGATTCGAATATAAAATCGTCGATGGTAAATGAAAAATAGCTTTGGTCTGAAAGTGTGCAAGAGTTAGCTGATTAATGAAACAAGGTGAGGCAGCTTTGCTCCGGAGTATTTAGTGTACTTTGCATGTTGCTGCCGTGAATGTGTACGTATTTGTAGATAACTGGATAGAACCAGTAGACCAATGGTAGTTGTGTAACTATTGGGGAACTTTTGAAAATCAGTTAAGCTTCTGGATAGAGTGGATGAGTGCACACAGGTTTGCTTGTCTTATACATAAACTGCCACCTGTAGACATTATTTTTTCTATTTCATGCTCTTAGAAAAAAAAAAAAATTTCCTGATCACAATGACGTGTAAATATCAATGTTTCAAATATAAGGGAATACTAGGAGAGGACCCAAACTCCCGTTGAAGTTGCCTGATTCAACATATATCGTAATATTTCACAGAAAAGATGGTCAACTGCATATCGTATATTTTTGGATATTCTTCTGTCACATAAGGAGATATCAAGATAGGTTAAGTATTTTCAAACATGTATCTACGACAAAAAACGCTATAATAGTAGAGTTAGGTTATAACTATGCATTGTGTGTTTTTTATATACCATCTAGCTCTATTCCTGGGCTCAATTGATAACTCGAAGTTAGTATGATATTTTCTTTCCTTCTAGGTTAGTAAGTAGACTACAAGACACCATGAACATATGAAGCCCCGTAAATGAGTTTATTTTCATAACTTAAAAATCAAAATCTGATAATGAGATTGTCTATTGCCAACCAAACCGTTCTGCATAGACGTCTTCAGCGTCATAGAGACCTAATGATGTTAGCTCATGGACAGTGGCCATCCTGACAACGCGAAACCCGAGGGGGTTCGTAAGATTTCCAGGGGTACTTAAATGACTGATCTAATAAAATCCTTTGCAGTTCCATTGCATATTGAGTTCCATGTTCCATGTGATAATACTGGGGGTTCGGGTACATGGTCTTATAACTCAGAGGGTTCTTAAGGATAAAAAGATTGAGAACTCCTGACTTACTGGATAGCTGATTGGCAGATTGACTGATTGCCTGACTGCCTAACTGACTGACTGGCTGGTATGTTGGCTGACTGGCTGATTTGCTTGATGGTTGGCTGACTGGCTGACTGATTGAGTGGCTTACTAACTGACTGACTGGTTGGCTCACTGGCTGACTGACTGACTGATTTTCTGACTGGGTTGCTTGTTTTTTTTATCATGACTGACTGGTTGTGTGCGTGGGTGGATGGGTGGTTGGGTGAATGGGTGTATGGGTGCGTTGACTGAGTGGTATATTGGTCTTCTGGCTGACTGATTTTCCCATTTTAATGACAACGGCACTAGACTGGGAGACGTTATTAGGACTGCCATTAGTTTCAAAAGCTGGTAACTAGCGTATCTCTCTCTCTTTCACACACACACACACACACACACACACACACACACACACACACACACACACACACACACACACACACACACACACACACACACACACACACACACACACACGTACACACACAGTCACAATTGTTCCCGCACGGTTTTAGTGAAAGATGAAAGCGAGCAACATGAAACAGTGCAGTGCTGAAAGTTATCGCAGAAGTTAAATATACTCGGCAGTGTTTTGTTGGACTAGCAGGTGGTGGTGGTGGTGATGGTGGTGGTGGTGGTGGTGGTGGTGGTGGTGGTGGTTGAATGGCAGCAAGGTATGAAAACCACAGGAAAACTAATCTTTCAGTATCTTTCAATAACTTACACTGTTCTCAATTTTAACGTGTTCCCTCCTCCTTCTCCTCCAACACTTCGACTCTTTCCCTCATCGCCTTACCAGTCACCTGTCAGCTGCCCTCAGTTCAAGTACACATATGCAGGAGAGAGAGAGAGAGAGAGAGAGAGAGAGAGAGAGAGAGAGAGAGAGAGAGAGAGAGAGAGAGAGAAGCATCACGGTCGCATTCAAGTACACACACAGACACACATACACACACACACACACACACACACACACACACACACACACACACACACACACACACACACACACACACACACACACACACACACACACACACACACACACACACACACACACACACACACACACACACACACACACACACACACACACACACACACAGTCCAGACGCTTACCACACTTCTCAGATATCACGCAGCGCTACAGAGTTCCCTAGCATACTGCAAATACACATTGAGAAACTTGGCTTACTGGGGAAAGGACGAGACGTGAATACAAAGTTACTAGTGTGGCTTGAAGAGTACAGAATAACGTGAATCTGCGGTGATGTAGTAGAAAAGTACGGGATATTTACTTACGGATGCAGAGTGACATATTGCTTGGAAATAAAGAAAACTGAGAAAACAAAAAAGTTAATTATATTTCTGTGTTGGTTCAAATAACACTAGGGACCCGTTGAGTGGTGACTTAAGGAAAGAAAAAGAAAGAAATGGGGGAAAAATGCTTTAGATATGTCATGGAGGAGATAGATAGAGAGAGAGAGAGAGAGAGAGAGAGAAGGAACGTGAGGAATTTGAGAAGATGCACAGAGGACTGGAGAAGGAGAGGAAGGCAGGAGTGGCATGGTTGGGTGCTTATACCAACAACAATACTGAAATGAAGGGTGGAGGGTGAAATAGGTACTGGAGAATGGTGGGGAATATCAAAGGGAGTAGAGTGTGGGGAGGGAGGAAGGCAGTAGTGGTGTATGAGATTGATAACAGTGACGTGTTTGCATAGGGAAGGGAGAGGATGGGATGAAGGTAATGCACATCCGAGACTGGTTCTGTGGCGGTGACTTGCGATGGGACACATGCCAGAGTGGTGTCTTCTTCATCCTGTGTAATCATGTTAAACTGGTATCACTCAGGGAGCGTGCCCTTGGTAAAACCTTTATTCCTTCATAGTGCTTTCCTGTAACACTAATCTGGCGGGGAGGTCCTTGTCAATGAAAAAGAAATATTTAGTTGACGAATTTGTGATGCGAATGAACGAGAGTTTTACCGGGAAATTTCTCTCCGTGTAATATTAGATTTAGAGAAAGTGGGAAGGCTCTTTGTGAGGACTCAGCGCAGCCCCACCACAGAAGCCCACAATCTAGCAATCTGTACCCGCCATGAGCTGATTACCTCGCTGCCCTGCTTTGTCGCCGCGCACACTGCATGTAGTTTTCTCGTATGCTGTATTTATGCACACAGCCATTAGATACGTACGTAATTCAACTGGATTTGTGTGTGTGTGTGTATGTGTGTGTGTGTGTGTGTGTGTGTGTGTGTGTCCACTGTTTGATCTGCTGCAGTCTCTGACGAGACAGCTAGACGTTACCCTACGGAGCGAGCTCAGAGCTCATTATTTCCGATCTTCGGATAGGCCTGAGACCAGGCACACACCACACACCGGGACAACAAGGTCACAACTCCTCGATTTACATCCCGTATCTACTCACTGCTAGGTGAACAGGGGCTACACGTGAAAGGAGACACACCCAAATATCTCCACCCTGTCGGGGAATCGAACCCCGGTCCTCTGGCTTGTGAAACCAGCGCTCTAACCACTGAGCTATCGGGTGTGTGTGTGTGTGTGTGTGTGTGTGTGTGTGTGTATGGACAATTATACATATTATGAACAAATCTAGCAGCACCAGTGGAAGTCAGTCACTTTTGCTAAACACTCTGGGAGAAACGCGTGCCCAGCAGACTAAACCCTGTTGACTCTTTGCACTCCAGAGAGAGAGAGAGAGAGAGAGAGAGAGAGAGAGAGAGAGAGAGAGAGAGAGACTGACTGCCCCCCCTCCCTTCCCTCCCCATGAACAGTACGGACACGTGTACAGGCCAGTGTTTTGTGGAGCGTGGTGGCGCTGTGTGGTGTGCTGGGAGGGAACGACAAAGGAAACGAGAGTCTGACAAATGACGAAGAGGGTGACTGGATGTGACGCCAACCAATATGAAAAAAAAAATAGATAAAGTAAAATAAATAAGAAAGAAATACATAAAATAAATAAGATAAAAAAAACAATATTTTAAAATAATCTATGGAGCTTTCTGTAATAATGAATTTTATTGTAGAGCACAATACGTCACCCCTCGAAAAAAAAAGAAAGTAAATGGATGGCTATTATGTTACGAAGAGTAAAAAAAGCAAACTAATATCAACAGACATTAGACAAAGTTATATGGAAATTTTCAGGGATGTTTTTATAACCACAATAATACTTTAACAAGAAGTCTACATCAGCAATTAAAAAAATTATCATTAAAAATCCAACTAATATCTGTGTGAGCTCTAAAAACAATCCTCTTAATTTTTTTTTGTCTGTCTATACTTTGTACAATCCCTTTTTTGTGTATTGCGTGCAGTGCGCAGCAAGTGTAAGGCTCACTTCACAGGAGCAGAATCTTTTTCCCATGTAGCAAACCCGCTTGGAAGTCCGTGAAGCTGAGGCGGTGCCTGTGCGGCAGACTCTCTCTCAGCGTGTGCTGCCAAGCGGTGCGGCGCCTGACATTTTGGAATATAACGGTATCCATGGAGCGCTCCGTTAACCACATAATTTTTCTTCACTAGATACACGTAAAGCACCATCTGCTTGACAGCTTCCAGCTCGAGAAAACACAGCAAACTGAGCGCGAGTAGCCATTTCTGTCCGTTCTCTATAATTGCAGGTAAGCTTATCAGCCAAAAGGAAAGAAAGAAAACAAAGGTCGTCTTCTTGACACCCTACCGCGTGGCCATGCCACCTACAGAGTAAAGGAAAGCGAGTGTGAAGTGAACTAGTGTGTGTCTTATATGTTTTTTTCATCATATTTTTCTTCTGTGCAACATAAATTTACTTTTCGGATTGATCTGGATATCTGTGGAGGGGCTCAGACATCCTCAGTGAGGCAGCTATGACTCGTGTGTGGCTGTTGTAAGTTCTCTACACTTTAGCAGGTGAACCGTATAGTAGAAAAGCGCAGTGTGAGAATATGACTTCTTGACTCATTCCCACGAGATGATTCTGCCGGAGGAAAACCACTTTCCTTCTATAGGTTTTGTTCTTCTGGGACCGCCCCTGAAAATTTAGTTCTACAGTGTTTTCCTGGGCCTTGTTTTCCTCACCTCCCCGCCACTCGCCGCTGGGGATTAGCTGCTGCCAACTCTCTGCCTCACATACAATGCCTTATTTTTTGTTCAGGTGAGAGGAGAGAAAAGCCGAGTACTGAATAAATCAATGAGGTACCTTTTTCGTAAGTTATCAATTTACTTTTTAACGTTTCCTTTGCAGCAAGTGGAGGGGACGAAAAATACGAGGGTAAAAAATAAACACCGTAGTATGTGGCGAGGTGAAATTAATTCTTTCTCTGAACTGTGGCGGCGTGAGTTACAGAAAACTAAAACTAAAAAAAAGTTAATTTGGAGTTTTTTCCAGAGTTTCTACGTAGCTCTTATGGTATAGGAAATCGTGTGTGTGTGTGTGTGTGTGTGTGTGTGTGTGTGTGTGTGTGTGTGTGTGTGTGTGTGTGTGTGTGTGTAAGTGTGTGTGTGTGTGTGTGTGTGTGTGTGTGTGTGTGTGTGTGTGTGTGTGTGTGCGCGCGCGCGTTTAATGAAGGTAACAGAAGGAAAGAAGATAAAGAAGATGGACTAGAAGTTGAAAGTATGTAGTCAGAAGTGATAGTGTTATTATTGTTGATGGTGACCACATTGGCAAGAAGATCCTTAATGATGCGGCTAATCTACATCAACTTCAATGAGGCTGAGCGGTGACCCTTACGAGGTGAGAAGGGCGGGGAGTGTAGTGGTGAGAAGGATAGTTAAGAGAAGGAGGAAA
The DNA here is from genome assembly GCF_017591435.1 of Portunus trituberculatus. Taxonomy (NCBI): domain Eukaryota; kingdom Metazoa; phylum Arthropoda; class Malacostraca; order Decapoda; family Portunidae; genus Portunus; species Portunus trituberculatus. The sequence goes on along the minus strand of NC_059268.1, from coordinate 7,117,406 downwards.
CTGGAAGGTACAAGATAGGTAGCAGAGATGAAGGATTAAGCAGCGGAGAGGGAGGATCATCTGCCGCGTTTCTATTCAGTATCAAATCTCACCGCAGGTTTAATCACGTGGTGGTCTTCATTCAAACTTTGGTAGAAACTTTCCCGCGCCTCCTCTCTACTTTGATATCGTGTGTGTGTGTGTGTGTGTGTGTGTGTGTGTGTGTGTGTGTGTGTGTGTGTGTGTGTGTGTGTGTGTGTGTGTGTAATTTTGATGATCTGTTCTTTCTCCCCCTTCCCTACAACTCCTTCAAGTCAGGATATTCGACGTCTGCGTGAGTCAACACACAGGGTAGTCCTCTCATTCCCCGTCGTTTACTGGTAATGAATTATAGACCATGAATATCCTGTCAATGGTTCGATTCTCGGTAGCTCCTTCTCAGTGTATGAAAGCAAGGCATTATAAAACACTAAAAACTGGATTATTTACACTGCTCTTCTTTCCTGTTTCTCAGTCAGCGTTGCTAAACAGGATTACACGCAACCAAAAACAAGATCTGATTTATTCACATTTTTCTTCATTAGTCACCTGCATCGTGAAAATTAAATAAGTCACTCTTTTGAATCACTTTGATGGCGCTTGCATTCCATCTCCTCAGAGCAGTATTACTCATTTACTATATTTTCCTTAACTCTTTCCGTTGTATGTAATTAACGTCCTGCATCGGATTGAACTTCAGATTCATTGCCATACATTTCCTGTCCAACGTTACCAATCTTCTCTCTCATATCTGATTTTATTCATGAACAAATAGAAATGCTGTGTGTTTGTGCCTTATCATTCAAACCTCCATACAGTTTATACATTAAAGAACAAACAGATAGCGTGTGTAGATGGTCTATCATTCATAATTCCATACGCTTTTATATATTCAACAACAAATAGAGACCCCTTGTTTATGAGCCTTATAAACTTCTATAAACTTCATTAATTTCAAATCAATGGATATCCTGTAGTTTTACGTATCTTATCATTCATACATCCATATACTTGATAAATTCTACTAGTTTCCCTCACTACGATAAAGGCATCAAGGTTGAATGCCAAAATTTCATCGTTGCATCGTGTATGGTAATATAAGTGCGCCTGGTAACTCTTTGTTTTACTACTGCAGGGAATGACTCAACCCAACACACATTTTGGTATCAGTTTATGAATACGATATCCATTCGAAGATTCTTTGCTTCACTTCGTAACATCGCAACCACGAGAACCTATTGGACTTACTGTACGATAATGCACAGGCCGCCGTGGTACATTGGAACCATGCGTGTTTTCCGGTCCGAGGGGTCTCCAAGCGCACGGGTTCGTATCATGTCCACGGTCCGAGTGTAGATTAGGCTTCCTCACTCGGGGCAACGGTTTCCCAGCGGGTGGGCTTTGATATAGGAGGTACCCTAAAAAGTATCCCCTTTAACACCATAAATTCCCGTGAAAAGCCCACATGGTATAAAAAAAATAAATGAATAGAAATAACTCTTGCTTTCCTCTTTCACCTCTTTCACATTACAGCGTGACACCATTGGAGGACATTTAGTAGGAGGAAACATCAAAATGACCGAGAAAATATCCGTGTGACGCGATTCAGTGAGATTTATTGTACTAGATACGTTACTGGAGGGAGCGGTGTGGAGGTGTGGAGGTGTGGGTAGAAAGGAACCTTTATCTAGTCTAGCCAGTTCTCCCACTCACAGTTTAGAAGCAAAGCTAGTACAGTTTTAGTAAGAAGTTGAATATAAGGAGGTCAGTGAAGGTTTGTATTACACACACACACACACACACACACACACACACACACACACACACACACGGCCCGGTAGCTCAGTGGTTAGAGCGCTGGCTTCACAAACCAGAGAACCGGGGTTCGATTCCCCGGCCGGGTGGAGATATTTGGATGTGTCTCCTTTCACGTGTAGCCCCTGTCACCTAGCAGTGAGTAGGTACGGGATGTAAATCGAGGAGTTGTGACCTTGTTGTCCCGGTGTGTGGTGTGTGCCTGGTCTCAGACCTATCCCAAGATCGGAAATAATGAGCTCTGAGCTCGTTCCGTAGGGTAACGTCTGGCTGTCTCGTCAGAGACTGCAGCAGATCAAACAGTGAATTACACACACACACACACACACACACACACAGAGAGAGAGAGAGAGAGAGAGAGAGAGAGAGAGAGAGAGAGAGAGAGAGAGAGACCAACAAGAATAACAATCTCTCTCTCTCTCTCTCTCTCTAATTACAAGAACCAACATTAAAGAACAACTCACACCTTTATCTGCCTTTATCCTGTTCTAACTATCCAACTACCTACCTTCTCATATTACTCCACCAATTTGCCTGTAAGCGTCCCTTCCTAGACATTATCATTAGGTCAGAAGCTGGTGCAGTCACTTTCTGGTGATGTGCCTCGCTGTCATCGCCGCTGCTCGCACTCCTACCTCGTGTATACGGTTAGTGTGAGGCTGTAATGGCAGTGGAAAGCCTAATCTGCCTCCGTATTAACTGGAAACGCGGAGTGTCTGCGAGAGTCACCAGTGTGTTTGAGTGTGTGTGGGTGTGTGAGTGTACTGACATTTTCTCCCCTCCCTTCATCCCTCCGAAACGCACAACTCTCCTTGAATGGATATAAAAGTCATGTTTCTCTTTAGATGTAACTCTCAGTCGTCTTCCTTCCTCCTCTCTTTTCTCTGTTGTGATTTTTCCTTCCTTTTCTTCCTTTCTTCCGCCTTCCGTTTCCATTTCCTCTGCGTCTCCCTTCCTGCCTCGCTTCCTCCAGTCATTCAGGGAGAGAAAGAGAGAGAGAGAGAGAGAGAGAGAGAGAGAGAGAGAGAGAGAGAGGAGAGGGAGAGAGAAAGAGATAGATAGAGAGGGAGATAGATAGATAGATAGATAGATAGATAGATAGATAGATAGATAGATAGATAGATAGATAGATAGATAGATAGATAGATAGATAGATAGATAGAGAGAGAGAGAGAGAGAGAGAGAGAGAGAGAGAGAGAGAGAGAGAGAGAGAATATTGCGCTAGAAACTTACTGTGATGCGATTTCACCATAAGGAAAGAAAATGTTGAGGGACGCAACGTAAATAAAACCAATGAAGCGTGAGAATTTCTGCTAACCAAGCCTATAAAGAGAGCGGGAAAGTGCTACTCTCGCTACATTAGTGAGGTTAACGGACGGAGGTAATTGAAGTTTCGTAATACATACTGGCAGAGAGAGAAATTTCAAGCTATTAGCAGATGACACGCAATGACACCCACGCAGTTATCTTATCCGCACATACACACACACACACACATACATACACACACATACATACACATACATACAAGTCTATTAGTACCAAATTATTATATAAAGAACGGAAAGCCTGATGATTTGGTATTAATACACGGCAGATTACGAGCTTGATTCCGCCATGCAAGCAACACAAAGCGATGAATACGAGCAGTAGCTACACACATATTTTGTATTTATAAACAGCCTTTATCGGAACAGAACAAAAGGTACAAAATGAACTAATATTGACACGGCTATAACGGAACGGACCCGTGTATGCATCGGCCTCTCTATCACGCCTGGTTACGTAATACATTAATGCACCACCACAGTTATAGCGTTTAGTTCCGCGGGACCGACCACATCAATGAACGGAACGCGACCACTAGCTTTTTGCCGCCGCCATATTACTACACCTGCACCCATATCGCGTTGCTAACCTCAATGGGGGACATGTGAATGGAATACGTTAAATGAATGATGTATATTTTGACACATTTCAACGTTTTTATTTCATTGTGACGGGTAACATTTCATCCCATAACTAGCTAGAGCAGTGGTTCTTAAACTCGGGTACCTGTATCCCCAAAGGGTATGAAACCTTAAACCTAGAGGTACGAGACATGATAGCCAGTGCAATGGTACCGTATATTTACCATGAGAAAGCAAAACATGTATTTTCCTAATTTTTCTCTTACTATAATTGTCTCAACTTTTTTTAGTTAAGTTGTTTTAAATTGAATCCTACTAATTGACACTTTTCATTTTAAATAAAAAAAAAAGTGCCTTTGTTCAGTAATCAAAAAATCTAATAATTTCTCAGCCAGGTTTTTATCACTAATCCATATGTTTGTATAGTATTTATATTGGAGGGGTTACGAGAAATTTTTCTGAGATATCAAGGGGTACGGACACTGAAGAAGGCTGAGAACCACTGAGCTAGAGCAACAGGTTATCGAAGAAGTCATTGGCACCCTCCTCTTTCTTATTCTCTTCTTGCTCCTCTTCTTCCTCATCTTCCTCTTTCTCTTCCTCCAGGTTGCTGACCCTCACCAGTCTTCAGAAAGTCTCTTCTGCTCTTTTTCCAATCAGATTCTCTCTCTCTCTCTCTCTCTCTCTCTCTCTCTCTCTCTCTCTCTCTCTCTCTCTCTCTCTCTCTCTCTCTCTCTCTCTCTCTCTCTCTCTCTCTCTCTCTCTCTCTCTCTCTCTCTCTCTCTCTCTCTCTCTCTCTCTCTCTCTCTCTCTGTTTGCTTTTATTCATTTATTCATTCATTCATTCGCTTCTCGTCGTCATATTTATAGGTAGTTATCACAGCACTATGTCATGCATCCAAATGAAGGTGTGTGTGTGTGTGTGTGTGTGTGTGTGTGTGTGTGTGTGTGTGTGTGTGTGTGTGTGTGTGTGTGTGTGTGTGTGTGTGTGTGTGTGTGTGTGTGAAATCCTTCCCTGTAGGTCTGAGTCTCGTGTTTTCCAGCTTCAGTGAACACAATTTTTCCGGTTCAGGTTAGGTTGATTGCAACTCTCTTCTGCGCCCTTGTGTCTCCTGCCATTGCCGCCCCATAAGGAGTTATTCAATGGATGTATTCTCTGCTATTTTGAAGATATACTCGTTACAAAAAGGGTCTTCGTTGCTCTCTTCTGTGTGTGTTGAACGCGTCTTTCATATCTAAGCATGTAAACCCAGTAGAATTAAAAGGATATTTGTCTATTAACTTTTCTTGATACAACTGTCCTCGGTCTCTAAGTCTACAGCCAGATCTCGCAAGTCCTGAGGCTCTTAAAACTCAAAAGGATTAAGAAAAGTCTCATAACCTTCACAAGTCTTGCAATATATCTTGAATTTTATTGTAATGTTTAAAACATTTTTAGCTTCCTTCAAGTTTTTTTTTTTATGTTACGGGCAATAGCACCTGTAGGCATACTAGAAGAGTATATGTGGGAACCGTTGTTCAGCATTCGCCATTAGTAGTGCAGGCAATTTTATGTATAGTGATGCGTACCCATATTAGGGCCCATATCACCACCCAAGCGCAACTTTGGTGTAACCGCCTAGAGCCTGGGCATAATGGTGACATGTAGGTAACTTTAAACCATTCAACAAATGGCATAGCTTCAGAGCGGTATGTGGTGGGATTCGAACCTACGCGTGGACGTTTGCCCGATCCCATGCTCACTACCTTATCCACTACGCCACCGGCTTTGTGAATGCATGTCTTTTCCGTCAACACATTGGCTGCTGCTCGGGCGCTTAAGATGATGGTTGGGGTTCACATGTTAGAAATACAACACACACACGCACACATACACAAACACACACACACACACACACACACACACACACACACACACACACACACACACACACACACACACCGCGTAGTGTAGTGGTTAGCACGCTTACTCACAATCGAGAGGGCCGGGTTCGTGTCCCGGTAAGCGGCGAGGCAAATAGTCAAGCCTCTTAATGTGTAGCCCCTGTTCACCTAGCAGTAAATGGGTACAGGATGTAACTCGAGGGGTTGTGGCCTCGCTTTCCCGGTGTGTGTTGTGTGTTGATGTGGTCTCAGTCCTACCCGAAGATCGGTCTATGAGCTTTGAGGTCGCTCCGTAATGGGGAAGACTGGCTGGGTGACCAGCAGACAACCGAGATAAGGTGAATTACACACACACACACACACACACACACACACACACACACACACACACACACACACACACACACACACACACACACACACGAGGCAAATGGGCAAGCCTCTTAATGTGTGGCCCCTGTTCACCTAGCAGTAAATAGGTACGGATGTAACTCGAGGGGTTGTGGCCTCGTTTTCCCGGTGTGTGTTGTGTGTTGATGTGGTCTCAGTCCTACCCGAAGATCGGTCTATGAGCTCTGAGCTCGCTCCATAATGGGGAAGGCTGGCTGGGTGACCAGTAGTCGACCGAGGTGAATTACACACACACACACACACACACACACACACACACACACACACACACGGCCCGGTAGCTCAGCGGTTAGAGCGCTGGCTTCACAAGCCAGAGAACCGGGGTTCGATTCCCCGGCCGGGTGGAGATATTTGGGTGTGTCTCCTTTCACGTGTAGCCCCTGTTCACTTAGCAGTGAGTAGGTACGGGATGTAAATCGATTAGTTGTGACCTTGTTGTCTCGGTGTGTGGTGTGTGCCTGGTCTCAGACCTATCCGAAGATCGGAAATAATGAGCTCTGAGCTCGTTCCGTAGGGTAACGTCTGGCTGTCTCGTCAGAGACTGCAGCAGATCAAACAGTGAATTACAGTGAATTACACACACACACACGTACTTCACTATTAAACGGCCGTCAGTAACTCGGTCAACACTAAAGGAATGGGAGTCGTTACAAAAGCAAATTCCACATCGACAAATGCACCACACTGGACTGGGTTAAGCGGATTTTTCGTTCTTCCTTTTATCTTTATTCTCCTTTCCATTTCCAGTTGTAATTTCGAACATTCATTCCCTCTGAATATACGAAGTGGAGAAGGAAGGGGAGGAGAAGGAGGAAGAGGACATGGACACTGGACACTCCTCCCTTTCAGAGGTGGGTGATGAATAAGCTACCCCACCGTGAGTAACGTGTCGGCGGGGCATCGTGACTCACGGTTCCTTTGTGCCGTGGTCCGCCTCGCTGCTTCCACCGAGCCATTCCTTCTAGTGCTCGCCCCTGCCTCCTCCTAGCGCCTCTCCCCTTCCTTTCTCCTTTATATTCATGGCTTTCAGAAGCGAGGTAGGGAGAGGGAGGGATAAAATGACTGCGAGAGGACCGGGAGAAGCAATGGGTCGTAGGGTGTGTGTGAAAAGCGTTCGTATTGCGTGACTTGCCGCCTTTTGCTCTGGGTCGCCGCTGTGTGAAGTCGACAAATGTTTAGTAGTGAAGACCGACGGTTTTATTTTGTTGCTGTGACTTGTACGAACGAAGATGAGGGCAGCGTTTGTATATGTCAGTGAAGAATGAAATGAAAACAACGATGGTGATGATGATAACATAAACAACAACAATGCAATAGTGATGGCAGTGTTCTCATCAGTAAGTGGCCATCGCTTGTCACAAATTTCAGAAACACATCACCACCTTCACTAACTTCCATACACAACACACCCCGTCTCTCAATTAACCCTGAGAGGCCTTGCAGTTAATCCACTCACCGTTATCTCCCCGATGCCAGAGTCCTTCCACTCAACGACAAACTCACTAATGGCCTTTATTTTTTACCAGTAGTGGAGTCTGATCAAGGGTTCGAATTTAGAGAAGAAAGGCTTACTTTTCCATCTCTCTGCCTCCTCCCCACAAAAAAAAATAAAGTTTCTCTCGCATTATCCACTTTGTTTCCACTTGTTTCTTAATATAGAGTCGTAAAAATAGTGGGGGAAATAGAATCAAGTCAGGAAATCAAAACTGTATTTCAGATTGACTGTATCGATGCCTTCTTTGTTATTTTATTCAGTAGCTATATATATTCAAAGTCTCTCTCTCTCGGTATGAAATGATCCTTATATGCTCAATCTCTACTAAATACGCTTTGAAGTTTCCTTAGAAAATACATATTAAAAACTCTGGTTCTCTCTTCTTTCTATCAACATACAGTATTTCTTCGCTTCGTCAAATTTGCATTCCCTTCTTTGTTTCATTTCCATAGAGAACGATCTGCAAATGTTTGAGGAAAAAGTATAATTCTGGGTGACTCCATTTATCACTTTGCTGTATTCTTTTTCTTTGATCTATTATTCTTATCATAAATTCTCTATCTCAAGATCATTTATTTCATTTCTTGATTTTCATATACCCAAAAATTTACGATATTAATGTCAACCCTGTCACTGCTTTGGTTTGTTGAAATTTGAGTATAGTGAACTGGTCTTTCCTTGACACATTTCTTAATTACTGACCGTATGTTTTCTGGCCCTACAGTCACTTCCAAACAATGTGCTGGCTAATAATTGCAAAACCTATTCTTTTTGTTCCCCTTTTTCATTGCAGATGCTTATAAACCTTTCCTTTTTTACAGCTAGTGCATTGAATTGTTGCGTGTCACCCTGAAACGGTTAAAAAGACGACGTTGATTTAATTTTTGTTCAGATACAGAATTAGAAACTCTTGTATATAGAAAATAGATCATGTGTTACAGATTTTAGATGAAGATAGAAAAACTGACTTCACCTTTTCTGTTCTTTTTAATCAGATTTTAGTTTGGTTTCCTAGTAATGTTGATTTCTTAATTTTCGGTTTTAGCTTTCCACTTATTTCTATTCCTCTCTCTCTCTCTCTCTCTCTCTCTCTCTCTCTCTCTCTCTCTCTCTCTCTCTCTCTCTCTCTCTCTCTCTCTCTCTCTCTCTCTCTCTCTCTCTCTCTCTCTCTCTCTCTCTCTCTCTCTCTCTCTTTCTTTTCTTTTCTTGTTTCTTTTTTCTTTTCTTGTTATTTTCTTTCTCTCTTTAGCATGATTCTCGTCTGTCTCTTTTCACATTCTTTTCTCTTTGCTTCGTTCTATTCTATTTGTTTTCATCCTTCTCTTTTTTTTCTTTTCAACTCACTCCTTATTTTCTCTCTCTTTTTGTTGTTCCTTTCTATTCCTTCCTGACTTCCTCCTTCCCTTCTCTCTCTCTCTCTCTCTCTCTCTCTCTCTCTCTCTCTCTCTCTCTCTCTCTCTCTCTCTCTCTCTCTCTCTCTCTCTCTCTCTCTCTCTCTCTCTCTCTCTCTCTCTCTCTCTCTCTCTCTTTTCTTTCTTTTTCCATTCCTCGCGTTCTCTTCATTGCCCATTCAGTATTTCTCCCTTCCCCCTTTCCCCTTTCGTCTTCCCTTGTTCCTCCTTTCCTCTCTTTTCGTATTCTTCTCTTATCAATTACTTTTTTTTTCGCCCTTCCTCTCCGTCCCCATCAGTCTCTCTCTATCTCTCTCTCTACTCTCCTTCCTTTTATTTTTCCTCCTCCAACGCTCCCTCGTATCTCCCTCCTTAGTCTTTTTCTCTCTATCCGTCCTCTCCCTTCTTTCCTTCCATCCTTCCATTTTTCTCCCTTCCTCCCTCGTATCCTATTCTCTGTCCTCTCATTCCCGTCTCTCTAGCTCCCTTTTTCTCCTCCTCCCACTCCCTCTCCCTTCTTTTCCCTATCTCTCTCCCTCCCTTCGTCTCTCCCTCTCCTTCTTTCGTATTCCATTGCGGGAAGGAGATATATGAATCACTTGAGGAGAAGCGAATCTTGGGGACAGTTTCGAGAGGCAGCTTCGGGCGGGAGAGTAAAGAAAGAGAAAGGAATGGAGTAAGAGAAGTCAATATTTCTCAGGGTTGGAGGGGATTACCAAGGGCTCATTCTGCGTCTGAGGATTAGCGGGCGGTGGCTCGTGGAAGGAAGGGAGGAAGGGAAGAAGAGGATTGACTGGGTAGTGTAATTGTGTCGTGGAAGAAATTATTCTCGATGTGAGGAAATGGTATTGTGTTGTCTGTTTCAGAAGGCTTTGGGGATTGGAGTAATGGTTGTTGTTGTTTTTGTTCTTGGTGGTGGTAGTGGTAGTGGTGGTGGTGGTGGTGTTGTTGGCGGTGGTGGTGTTGGTTTTGTTGGTGGTGATGTTATTGTTCATGATTTTGATTTGTTCTCTCTCTCTCTCTCTCTCTCTCTCTCTCTCTCTCTCTCTCTCTCTCTCTCTCTCTCTCTCTCTCTCTCTCTCTCTCTCTCTCTCTCTCTCTCTCTCTCACACACACACACACACACACACACACACACACACACACACACACACACACACAGAGGACAATTCGTTAGACTTCATGCAGATTCAAGATGCGTATGAAGATTCAACATTTCCAGGAACTTAGCCAGATTTCCCCGTGGCATAAGTCTACGGGGAACGTTTGCCACATTTCATTAAGTATAAGGAGAAGGTTTGGGTCATTTCACATTATTGTATTGCGCTGGCTAAGGGATGCTCTTTGACTGCCTTCTGCTCTCATAAGGTTTCGAGCGAGTGCTGGTGAAAAGGGTGGAGATGTGCTTTTACCAATGCTACAACTTCTGCTGCTTCTGTTACTACTTGTACTGCTATTACTACTATTACTACTACTACTATTATTACTACTACTATTACTGTTACTACTACTACTATTACTACTACTACTACTACTACTACTACTACTACTACTACTACTACTACTACTACTACTACTACTACTACTACCATTACCACCACCACCACTACACCACTACCCCACCACCGCTACCACTACTACTTACTACTACTACTACTACTGCTACTGCTGCTGCTACTGCTGCTGCTGCTACTACTACTGCTGCTACTACTACTACCACCACTACACTACCGCTACCACTACCACTGCTACTACTACAACAACAACAACAACAACAACAACAACAACAATAACAAAACAGCAACACAAACAACAACAACAACAACAACAACTACTACTACTACTACTACTACTACTACTACTACTACTACTACTACCATGAGCACTCACCACTATCATTACCAATATAGCATCACTACGCCCCAATACCACCACCACCACTACCTTCGCTGCAAGCCACAACGCTCCCCTGCAGTGGTTTAGTGATATGATGAGCACGAGCGGGGTTAAGAGGCTGTCCAACTTGCTTCTCCTTCCCGTGTGGTAATGGTGTTTAATGGCGCAGGAGGAAACACTGCAAGTTCTGCCTCGTAATGGTGATTGGACTTTCTCTTATACCTCCTCCTCCTCCTCCTCCTCCTATACCGCCCAACCAACCTGCTTTGTCGTCCTCCTCGTCCTCTTCCTCCTCTTTCTCGTTTTCCTCCTCCTCTTTTTCTCTTTTCCATCTCCTGTTTCTCTTCTCTCGTCCTCCTCTTCTTCCTTTTTGTTTTTAGATTCACCTCTTCCTCTCTACGTCCTGCTCTTCCTCTTCCTAATTCTCTTCCTATTCTCCCAGCTTGTTTTGCCCTTTTTCCTACACGTCCTCCCCCTTTTCCACGTCCTTCTTCTCCCCTTCGTCCTCCTACTCCACGTCCAGCTCCTCCCCCTCGTCCTCCTCAACCGCCACCGCCGCCGCCACTCCCCTCTGTTCAAACTCGCAGTGCATTTGTGTTGTTTCCGGCGGGTTATGAGGCCACGGGTGCAGGTGTTGTCGATACACGTGGCTTTTTATTAGTGTTTCTCCTCCTCCCTCGTGTGTTTCCTTCCCTGTTTTCTCACCAGAATGCTTCCCAGTTTTCCTAGTTTGGATTTGTGGCGTTATTTTTCACAGTGGCGCCAGTGTTCGTTCGTTCATCGTGGGGAAAGTATGTTGTCCAGATAATTCTTGTTGTTGTTGTGGTTGTGGTTTTGGTAGTGATGTTTTTTTGTTATTTTTGTTGTGGGTGGTGGTAGTATTAGAGGTGACGGTATTCTTGCTTATTCTGGTGGTAGTGATGGCGATGGTGGCCACAATCTTACAGTGGCAATCTCTATCATCGTCACGGGAGCGGCGGCGGATGCATGTGTTCTCTCAATCAGGAGAATCAGAGCGTTATAGAGGGAGTGGAGATAATAATTCTGATTCCTGGAAGAGAAACGAATTACCAATAGACAAAATAATATACTATGTTAACCCGTTTGTTGCGTTGATTGTTCTTTAAAAACTGTATGTAATGAGACGCAGGAGAGGAAAGGAACAAAGCAGATTAATTTTTGCCTGTTCATGCTGCAGAAATATGTACGAGAGGCAAGCTTAAAAGTAATGTTTAAAAAGTTATAAGGTAGTAAAGAACATTTGTCTAGCAGTGAAAATATTAACTAGAAAACTGAGAATAATACCTGAAGATGATTTTGAAGATAACAACCAAATACAGAAAAAAACACTTCATTAACTAAAATCGTATAAGCAAATGATGTGCGTCTGACAGGAACAAGTCACGAGAAAAATACAAGAAAAACACACTCCATTCCCGTATGTGTGCCGAGATTCCATTGCTTTCCCATCCAATCGAGAATGACGTCCTCGCTTCAGCAATGCAAGGAAGAAAAGAAAGTGCCAGATTTTTACTGAGATAGGTCGAGTAATGCGCCCTGTCCCACGTTAATGATGAGTCGACTTAGCTGCAAGGAAAGAGAGAGAGAGAGAGAGAGAGAGAGAGAGAGAGAGAGAGAGAGAGAGAGGAAGGTGGGTGGATAGGAGAGGAGAGGAAAGGAGAGTGTTTCAGTGGACAGGACGGAAGCAGCAGACTCTAAGCTTGATATCTCTCTGGCCTTCCCTCTATTAGCTGAGCGTGACGCTGCTTGTCATGACCAAATACCCGTATGATAATCACAGCAAGCTACACCTGAGTATACTATAATGTAAATTTTGGGGTGCTCTCTCTCTCTCTCTCTCTCTCTCTCTCTCTCTCTCTCTCTCTCTCTCTCTCTCTCTCTCTCTCTCTCTCTCTCTCTCTCTCTCTCTCTCTCTCTCTCTCTCTCTCTCTCTCTCTCTCTCTCTCTCTCTCTCTCTCTCTCTCTCTCTCTCTCTCTCTCTCTCTCTCTCTCTCTCTCTCTCTCTCTCGCAGTCAAACGGGTAATTAATACATTGATGAATTCATTAATAAATCTACGTGGATGGGAGTTTTTAGATTTTTTTTTATCTTTAGAAAATTCCTTTGATGTTTTCCTTGTGTCGGAGTAATGTTTAGTGAAGGTAAATGGGATTAGTTATGATGCAATAAAGATTAGCGTGAAGGTTAAAGCGACTTCAGATCAGAAACAAAAAAAATCCCTTTCAAGTGTGTGCAGGTGTTTAATGAGTCAGAAAATCATGTTTATCACGGAATTACAAGTCCAGCAAACCAATAAGTGCTGGTGATTGCAGGAATGGAAGTTTTTAGTTAATGATTACGACGCCGAAAGACATTCCATTAGTTTGTTTTGTTTATTTGTGAGTAGTGGTGAAAGTTACGTAATAACAAGATAGAAGTAAGGCTCCTCTTCCTCCTCCTCCTCCTCCTCCTCCTCCTCCTCCTCCAGCCCTTAACTATCCTACATTTCCTACTTTCTGAGAGTGTAGCTTATCACAAACAGATTCAGACGGGAATAAATATCGGATACCAGTTGATTTTCCTTTGCGTTCCTGTTCCTTTGCTCCTCCTCCTCCTCCTCCTCCTCCTCCTCCTCCTCCTCCTCCTCCTCCTCCTCCTCCTCCTCCTCCTCCTCCTCCTCCTCCTCCTCCTCCTCCTCCTCCTCCTCCTTAGTCCATTCTTCTCGCCTCTGCTTCTTCCCAAACCTCCTCTAACCAAGCCATTCATATAGCAATAAAGATTTAGTCGCCGCGGGGCCAGCACGGGAGAGAGGGAGAGGTCACCGCGCTGCTTAACAATATTTACCGAGGCGCTGCTCACGATTTAATACACAAGTAAGACTCATCATTTGCATATAAATTGTTCCGAACTGAGAGAGAGAGAGAGAGAGAGAGAGAGAGAGAGAGAGAGAGAGAGAGAGAGAGAGAGAGAGAGAGAGAGAGAGAGAGAGAGAGAGAGAGAGAGAGAGAGAGAGAGAGAGAGAGAGAGAGAGAGAGAGAGAGAGAGACGAGGGGGGAAGGGGACAAGGATCTGATCTTTCCGCGTGTGAAATATTGCTGATGATAATAATAAGATAACAATAATAAACAGTTTATTGAAATGATCACCAAAAGCAAATAAAATATACAGTTTGTAGAATAATCTCACTAATGGCTTAAATACCGTGACCAAGAGAGAGAGAGAGAGAGAGAGAGAGAGAGAGAGAGAGAGAGAGAGAGAGAGAGAGATGAAGCACAGGACGCCAAGGAAATACTTCTCCCTACTTACGGATGTGGTGGCAGTAAACAAGTTTGTGTGAAGCCTTGTGGTAATAGCATCTCTTTCACTGAGGACTCGCCGTACATCACAAGTGACAGGACGGCGTGGGGCGCTACTGCTGAGTGATTCACGGCCACTGACGACGTTCCTGCTCCTGACGGCGAAGCGGAAATGCAGGAATAGAAAAAGTCTCCTCCGCCCCTTCCTCGTTTTGCCTCCCGCGGGAAAGCGAGGCGGAGAGGCGGCATAGTGACTGATGGATGCTGAGTGACTGTGATGGAAGATGAGAGTCTCTTTAAGTGGTGGGAGGGGGATGGAAATTATGGTGATGATGGTGCGTGTAAGGTGATGCAGTTTGTGGGTAGCAGGGAGGGAAGGAGGAAGGAAGGGAAAGGAGTGAGTGTTGTACCGCTAGTCAACACCTCGTCGTCATCATCTTTATCCTCCTCATCATTATTAGTCAACTGTGATAAAAAAAAGTCTTGGCCAACAATTCTCTTTCTTAAACTATCCACTTCTAAGGCAGGGAAATAAATCTTCTCTATCCTGTATATTGTGGTCCTTTATTTCACCCTTATCCTCCTCATTATTGTTAGTCAAATAGGGTAGAAAAGTCTTGTCCAGCTTTCTCCATTCATCTTTCTTAAGCCATCCACTTCTAAGGCAGGTAAATAAAACTTCTCTACCCTAATTTTGTTTTTCTTTATTTCATACTTATCCTCCTCATTGTTATCAATCAAATCTGGGTAGAAAACTTTGGCCAACCATCTTTTTTTTCCATTAATTTTTCTAAACTATGCATTTCTTCTAAGGCAGGTCAATAAAACTTCTCTACCTTATTATGTTGTGGTTCTTTATCTGTTTTCCCTTCTTTTAGCTGTTATTTGTACCCTCTCCTCTTGTTACTGCAATTATCGTTCTTTTATTTATCCAGCCCATGTCCGCTTGTTTATTTTGATTTCAGTCGGTAGATCTTCAATCGTTGGCCTGTTTTCTAATCAACATCGTTATCTATTTTGTATTCACCCTGTCAATATTCTCTCATTTCATCACTAGCTGTCGGGTTTTTCGTTCTAAGTTTTGTAAGACGTATGAAAGCACTCTGAGCGGTTAGACAAGAGAGGTATGGGCAAATCTGTTCTTCTCTTCCCAACACACCTATCGCAGTGGATGGAAGTTTGTGATTTCCTAAAGTCATTCTCAGTTTTGTAACAGTTTTCACACTTTTTAGTATTGGATTTTTGTATCTAATCGTTCATTACTCCGAGAAAGTAGCAAGCTCACGCACGGA
Organism: Portunus trituberculatus; assembly: GCF_017591435.1. Classification (NCBI taxonomy): domain Eukaryota; kingdom Metazoa; phylum Arthropoda; class Malacostraca; order Decapoda; family Portunidae; genus Portunus; species Portunus trituberculatus. Next base: position 7,101,999 of record NC_059268.1, on the reverse strand, counting down.
TATGGACCAACGAAAGCCATTCCTATTTTCATAATACATCATCACTTTGCATTATAATTCCTTTACGTTGCCTTCAGCACTAACCATGATAAATGAGGCTTCCTTGACTGCCTGTGCAATGAAGTCCTCGAGACCACAACGTGATAAGGAATCTAAGAAACAAACAACCTCTTTTGCTGTGACTGTCCTAAATTTAAGTTTTGTTTTCTTTTTTTGAGGTTACACAGTGCTTCTTCATAACCGAAAAAGTAACAGCCTTCGCATTTTCAGTATCGGATTTTTCTACTTATTCGTTCATTACCCCGAAAAAGTAGCAAGCTCTCACACTTTTAGTCTTGGCTTTACTGTTCTTTGCGCTTGCCCACCAAAATAATGACAAGCTTTCAGACACGAAAAAGTCTCATTTAGCATTGGATTTCGTACTTATTTGTTAATTAAGCGATACTCAGACGTCAAAAAATAGCATGCTCTCACATATATAGTATCGGTTTTGCTATTCCATGTACTCAGATGCTGGAAAAGTGACCAACCTCAACACATAAGAAATAAAAACTATTGGATTTCTCACTTACTCATTCATTACATGATGCTTAGAGGTAGAAAAAGGTTGCAGGCTCTCACACATTTAGTATTGGATTTAGCATTCCTTGTACTCAGATGCTGAAAAGGTAACAAGCCTGCAAGCATTTCGTATTGGATTTTCTACCCTTTCGTTCATTAGGCGATACTCAGACTCCAAAAAAGGTAGCAAGTTCTCACATCTTTTAGCATTCATTTCACTATTTCTTATGCTCACGCTAAATAAATAAAAGCGTGAATAAAAAGTTACCTCCCTCCACACATTTTGTATTGAATGTCTAACCTTTTCTTTCAATACGTGATACTCCACCGCCAGAAAGGTTGCAGACTCCCACATCTTTATCAGGTTTTCTATTATTTCGTTCAGAGGCGAAAATATACCCAAGCCTTTACTCACTTATTGGGTTTTCTATTCGTTTCTCACTTTCTGTTCGAGTGCGTGGCAGCAGAAAAAGAAAAGTTAGTGGTAGATTGCGATGTTTCCGTCATGAAGATAAAGTTCTTGGCCCTACTTTATACCCTAACTTATTTCCTTCTTTATAAGTGTAGCTCGTTGATCCTGCTTGCGCATCGATCTCATGGTTTAAAGAAAGCATTAGCCTTTATTAATATCACTCTTCATATTTAGATTATACTTACAACATTCAGAAATTAACACTCAACCTTATACATGAAATTTTCCACGATTTATGTTAGTTGATTCCTTGTGTTTAATCTAGGTAATGGAGGGTGGTTGATTGCTTCTAAGCTTCCTAAGACCAGCCTGCCAGCATCGACTTTTTTTTTTTCCGGAAATGTGTCACTTTTACGAGCACCGACGGAAAGCACCCACGTTTTGTTCACTTTAGAAACGCGAGCATTTGCAGTGGGGCATTCTATACAGCCTCCTTAATCTCTTCCTTTGTTTCTCTTAACACAATTTCAACCTAGTCATATATTTTTTTGTATACCATTTACTTACCTTTCGTGTGAATCTCTCTCTCTCTCTCTCTCTCTCTCTCTCTCTCTCTCTCTCTCTCTCTCTCTCTCTCTCTCTCTCTCTCTCTCTCTCTCTCTCTCTCTCTCTCTCTCTCTCTCTCTCTCTCTCTCTCTCTCTCTCTCTCTCTCTCTCTCTCTCTCTCTCTCTCTCTCTCTCTCTCTCTCTCTCGCTTTTGTTGTTAAGAGCTTTTTTATTTTATGTAACTTTTTTCTTGATTTTTAAGCGATATTTTTCCTGGCTGCAGCTGTTTGTTGCCCCATTCTTTGCCTTTATTTCTAGCTATGCACCTGTTGTTATAAGAAATGGCTTAACATGGATTCTTTATCATAAGTGAGAGAGAAAAAATGACCATACGTACAGTGCCTTACATTTACACACACACACACACACACACACACACTCTCTCTCTCTCTCTCTCTCTCTCTCTCTCTGGAAATTCTATTGATGAGAGGTCAAAACGTTTCCAAATACCTGCCTTGGTGTTGATGTGGCGTCAGTGAGCAGTGAGGGTCCCGAGATGCGGCATTTGAATATTGAGTCATTGGAAAAAAATAGTGTGGGTTAGTGAGAAGTTAGATTCATAGTTTATACATATTTTTATACCATCTCGACTTCATAATGTATTCTCTCTCTCTCTCTCTCTCTCTCTCTCTCTCTCTCTCTCTCTCTCTCTCTCTCTCTCTCTCTCTCTCTCTCTCCCATTCAAAGTACTCGTGCAGTGTCGTCCGCCTCATTTTAATAATTTTCATTAGTCCTCGTTGAAAGCCGCTTCGGAGACTTTTTAATAAAGTTAGTACAAAGAATTGTACATTTTATAGAGACGTATAGAAATTAATTATCTATTTTTATTCTTTTACATTATTGTTGTCCTTTTAATTGGTTTTTTTTTGTTTTGTTTTTTCGTCCTTTACATATTGTGTTTATCGTTTTTCCTTTTATTATGCTATCTCTTGTTATCTCTGTTATGTTATTTGTATTACTATTATTATTTTTGTCATTATTATTATTATTATTATTATTATTATTATTATTATTATTATTATTATTTATACTTCAGGTCATTTCTTTTCTTTTGTATGTCTTTTTTATGTCTTGTTCTTACTTGACTATCCTTCAAATTTCACGTCTCCTGATACTAATGTGTGTGTGTGTGTGTGTGTGTGTGTGTGTGTGTGTGTGTGTGTGCTTGTGTGCGGCGAGGTTAAGGTGTCAGTCGTTAACTCTGCTCTAAATTAATTAACCTGCCGCACTCACTTTCACTTCTTTTTTGTAGTTTCACCCCAATCTTAACTCCTCCAATCCACTGGCGATCTCTCTACATAAACCTCAATGAGCCCTTTTTTATTACAGTTTTTTTTGGTTTTCCTTGGCCGGTTTTCCTCTCTTACATAAAAAAAACCCAAGTGGTAGTTAAGAGTGAGAGAAGAAGCAAAACGCAGTGACGTTGAATGCGGCAGTAAGTTAATCGACTACATTAGGCGGGAGTGTTGCGTGGCTGTGCTTGTTGGCGCAGTGTAGTGAGATTTGGCCGAGGTGCGGGGCGGTGCAGTAATGTAAAGTGTTGGGTTCGTTACATTGTGTATTCAACTTGCTGTTTTATTGTCAGCAAGAACCTGCCACGTGTAAGTCTGATGACGTTAAAGCAGCTTGCCTGTTTCTTTTCGCTCCTTTTTTTTTTCACGTCTCTTATTTATACGGTTGATTCAGCACCATCCTATTGTCAGCAAGAATCTGTCACATGTAGGTCTTGTATCCTCTTGGACCTTCCTTTGTATTTTTTATTTATTTACTACTTTTAATGTTTTTATTTCAATTTTTTTATGTTTTTATGTTGCGGTCCGTGATTTGACCTTTGACCTCCTATGATACCTCGGTAGCGTTCAGGAAAGAGTGAAAAAAATTGCAAGAAGAGAGAGAGAGAGAGAGAGAGAGAGAGAGAGAGAGAGAGAGAGAGAGAGAGAGAGAGAGAGAGAGAGAGAGAGAGAGAGAGAGAGAGAGAGAGAGAGAGAGAGAGAGAGAGAGAGAGTCTGTAGTTATTTTTAGCACAAAGACAAAAGCTAAAGAACAAAAGACAAGAGGGTGGTTCCTCTGGTAGAACTCACACTAAACAGAGAAAAAATTTGAGAAGAGAGAAAAGAAGTTAATTCGGCGCCACACTAGAAGAGATGAAGATAATTTTCTCTCTTTTAGGAAAGAGAATGATTTAATAAAGAAATACGAGAAAAAAAACTAAAAAAAAAGGAACAGATGATCATGAGAAAGTGTTGATTCGTGAAATTGTTGAATAAATACAAAAAATAAGATATTACAATGTTCATATCTGCTTTTTCTTTTCAATCCCCCCTTGATTGTAAGGGTAAGGAGGGAGATAGAGGATGCTAAAAGGAAATTTTCAGACTTTTAAGAAATGTAACTAAGAAAGAGCACAAGTAAGCAAGTATAGGCAGTGAGAAGATACTAGATACTATAACTCGTTAATCTACATGGTCCGTCATAAGCAAACAGGTGGCAAGTGAGAGGAGACCTTCGCAAGACGCCGCTTAACACGGACCTGCCGCCTGAACCCCATGTTACGTTCAGGATCACACTTAGACTTGAATGAAGAGGTGACCCAGCCTACCAAGTGCCTGCTTATTACACCAGTCAGCTAGGAAATTACTTCACTAAATAACCAACCTGTGCTATTGTCCCGAGGTGTGAAAGCTTCTGAGAGTCACCTCCTGAATCATGTGTGTGTGTGTGTGTGTGTGTGTGTGTGTGTGTGTGTGTGTGTGTGTGTGTGTGTGTGTGTGTGTGTGTGTGTGTCTACCTAGTTGTATTTACCTATTTGTAGTTTTACAGGGCCTGGGCTTTACGCTCGTGTGGCCCCGTCTCCATATCTACACTTATCCATTTTTTCTTTAAAACTATGCACACTCGTTGCTGACACCACTTCTTCACTCAAACTCACTCAAACAGTTCCAAGTCTCAACACATCTTTGCGGGAAACTATATATTTTTTTTAACATCTCTCAGACATCTTCCCTTCCTCAGTCTTTTACTATGCAATCTTGTGCTTCGAATGTCATATTCTTCTCTCAGGATCTTCTCATTGTCTACTTTATCCATTCCGTGTGTGTGTGTGTGTGTGTGTGTGTGTGTGTGTGTGTGTGTGTGTGTGTGTGTGTGTGTGTAAGAATATGTGTGTGTGTGTGTATAAGAATATGTGTGTGTGTGTGTGTGTGTGTGTGTGTGTGTGTGTGTGTGTGTGTGTGTGTGTGTGTGTGTGTGTGTGTGTGTGTGTGTGTGTGTGTGTGTGTGTGTAATTAAACCCGGGAAAAAGTGTTTATGTACACTAAATAAAATTGATAACTTCATTTTGCTATAATTTCACAGAGCTTCATAAGTTACTGATTTTATGTTGGTACTTTTTGTTTTCTTTCTCTCTCTCTACGAAACATTAATTTCTTTACAAGTTTTCTTTCTTTTCTTTCAAAGCTGCGTTAGTTAGCAGACTCTGAGAAATTTCATCTTCAGGAGGAGGAGGAGGAGGAGGAGGAGGAGGAGGAGGAGGAGGAGGAGAGGGAGGAGCAGAAGGAGGTGAAGTAAATGGAAGGACAGGAGACAAACAAGAACAATAAGGCGCAGGAGTGGAGGAAATGTTGATGAGAATAGTGATGATGATGAGGAGTCGGAAGAAATGAAGTTTGGGGAGAGGGACAAGAGGATGAAGAGGAAGACGAAAAATAGGAGCAGGAGGAAAAGGAAAGCGAGGAAGAGGAGGGCAAGGAACAAAAAAAAGAAAAGAAAAGCTGTAAGAACCCAGAGTGGGTTTCTCTTCCTGGCTCTCGTGTGTCCAATAACACACTCGAGATTCGTGACTCTGAAGCAATATATCTATGCACGGAAGAGCAAAACCGTGATTCTCAACAATGGCGCGGAAACCGAAGCAGGAAGCAAGCTGCCAATTTAGTAGTTAGCAGCTCATATTTCCCACTAACTATTTGGTAATCGTTAATTTGGCAGCAGGCAAAAGTTTGGGGCCGTGACAGTTGGGTGAGATGCCAGCGCCGCCGTTCTCCGCGCGAAGACCCAACTTCTCTCAAACTTGTGACATTTAACTTTGTAAGGGTTGGAGGGGGACGAGGAGCAGGATGAGTGGATGGGGCGAGGCGACGAGACGAGTGTAGGAGAAGAGAGAGAGGGAGAGGCAATATGTGAAGGGGAGGCAGGGAAGGAGGGAGGCGCGAGCGTGTGGAAGAGAAGGGAGGAACGAACAGTGTGTGTGAGATGGGCGAACGAATAGCTAGTGTGAAGATTGGTGAGGTGACAAGTATGTGTGTGCCGGGGAAGGGACTGGCAAGCTGGAGGGATGAGGCTCAGATAAGAGGTTAATGCGGATAATTTTTTCTCTCTCAAGTGGAGCCATCTATATGGATCAACGCAGAGTAAAAATCGTGCGCAAAATAAATGTGATTTATTTACAATCTGTATGCATGTCTTTCTTTTACCCTATCCCTCCTTTTTTACCTTTGGGAGAACGCACATTTTAGGATTAGTATGCAAACTTTATGCTCTAACTTTAGGCGATTAACTGAACGAAGCTTTTCTCTGTGTCATTGGCAGGCGTGACGTCGGCTGGGCGTCGGGATAAGAGGACCAAACACGGCAAGTGGTTGAAGAGTGTTCTTGAGGTGACAGAGGCGGGGAATGAGTCTAGCACACTGCGAGACCTGCACGGGGTGAAGAAGAGTCCATCCAGGGCACGGCAGTTACGCGTGCCCTTCAACCTAAGCCAACGAGAGGCCCTTCCTGTCTGCCTGAACCACGCCTCGCCAGCCACGCGGTCTAGGCCGAGGCGCGCCACGCTTCCGGCTACTCAGAACACCCACAAGGCACATGGCCACCGCAGTCACTTCCACCATCACCAACAGGAGCAGAAGGCGAGGCAAGATACTGGACGTCGACTGAGGAAGCGTCATCAAGGGCGGCAACATCACCAGCATCAGCGACTTCCCAGTCTGCAGTTCTCTCAGTCTGAGTATCGCGTGACGCTGAAGGAGGACGTGCCCATCCACACCTCCCTCCTGACGGTGAGGCAACACACACACACACACACACACACACACACACACACACACACACACACACACACACACACACACACACACACCCTCATTAGTGTGACCGTGAGCGTCAGCATTTCAGTGTCAATCAGAGTTCCGTGGCGGCTAATCACCTGCCATGGGAACGAATCACCTGCTTCACCTGCTGAATGACGGCCGCGGGTTATTCATCAGGTTTGGGTTTCCGCCTGGTTTGAATCGAATGAGTCCGTCTGAACCGTCGTGGGGCCGCTACCTCTGATTGACCATCATTCTGAGCCTTCCCCGTGCTTGACTTTGATCGCTTCATACGCGTGTTTTTCCTGGTGTGCGGAGAGTGAAAGACGGGGGCGGCGGCCATCAGGAATAAACTGTGATTTCTCCTGTGCACGTTCAGTGGTAATATATGTTTTTCAGTCAGTCTGCAATATCAGCCAACTAACGAATTTCCACTGGTCTTATGATCTGAATAGTGAATCAACATCGTTTACGTAAAAATAAATAAATCGATGAGTAAATTTAAAAATCTTAATTAGAAATTCATTGGATTGTTGAAACCACAACTTCTTATTTATCATATATCTACATCAAGAGCTAAAGCAAACCACTCCAGAACAGCAATACTCACTAGTACTGCCTTCTTGAACACAAAAGACACATTTCTCGCGCTGTTGAACCAGTAATCAAACATGAATGAGGCAGCAAAGGAGAAGATAACGAAGGCTTAAGATCAGCACAACAATTATGAAAGAAGGAGGCAAGAAAGTGAGAACCGCAGCAGCAGCAGCAGGTTAAGCAGAGAGCATGAGAGGCGTCCATGTAACGCATCGATTCTTCTGTCTGACCAAGGAAGATAGAGAGGCTCGGTTATCTTCCTTAGTCCTGACGTAAGACTCGGAGCGCTGCAGGGGTGATATTGATGAGCGAGTTCAGGGAGCTTGCTGGAAAGAGACTGCGGGGAATGCGTGCTTAAATCGTCTTTTTCTTTAAGGGTAACACAAAAACCGTTAACCATCGGAGCATGAACAGATGAGCCGAGATGCGTTAATTCCTAATCAAAGTGAAGGTCTAAAGTATGATAGGCGCCTACATAGCAACGAAAACAGTAGCGTAGAGCATAAATAAGACACTGGGAACGACGTGATAAAGAGAAGATAAGGTCATTCAATTAACTATGTTTAATATGGCTATGGTAGCATTTACACTACCGTATACATTATAGAAATGATTTGCAAGGACACACAGAAGAAAGAAAGCGGGGTTAACAACTTCACCGTAAAAAAATATATACGCAGACACACAAAAGAGAGAAAGAAGGGTTAATTATGTATCTCCTAAGCTACAAACCGTGGAAATGATTTGCAATGACACACAGAAGAAAGAAAGCTGGGTTAACAACTTCACCGTAAAAAATATATACGCAGACACACAAAACAGAGAAAGAAGGGTTAATTATGTATCTCCTAAGTTACAGACCCATTAAAAAAAACTGTAGTGGGAGAAGAAATGAATAAGTGATAAAAATGCTAAATGAATATAAAGAATGCTCAGTAATTTCATTTATGGAGGTTTCCTTACGTGGCGGCAACAAGCACAGTAGGACGTCGTATTTGTAAAAAAACATCAATCGGTAACAGAAAAAAACCCGGTGACTAAAAAAACAACAAAAACTGAGTATCAAAAGAAATAAGCAGTTAAAAGGAATGTTCAAAAGTTGCATTCGTAGAGGCATCCTTACGTGGCAGCAATCAATTTAAAGGTGTCATATTATTTGCTAGTGTGCGACATATAGGAATGATATCGTCTTTCTCAATATCATCCCCCACTTCATCCAGGGTCGACGCTTCTGACATCTCTTCTCCAACCTGTTCCATCGCACTCGTCTTCCTCTGACAGTTGCTTTCCTCTCAAATCTTCCTTCACGCAGTCCATTCATCTCCGCTTCTGTGTTGCTCCTCCTCCTCTGTCCCTGCACTTTCATCTCCTTCTCTCCTGTACTCTCATAAGTTTCGTCTCCTCTCAACTCATGTACAAGCGAAGATGTAATGAAATGTTTGCATAGTAGTAGATGCATTTGTGTTAGATTGTTTGGGTGTTCCCTTATATATAAAAATGAATTGAAAAAGTAGTTTTAAGAGAGAGAGAGAGAGAGAGAGAGAGTGTGTAATTTAATGATTGTCTCAGTACATGTAAAAACTTGATTCTAATGAAAAGTTTGTATAGCAATGGATGAATTCATATTAGATGCTGACGGAGTGGAGTTTTTATTTATAAGAATAGAGGCAAGAGAGGAGGTTGATTATCATATTAGGTTAGGGATACACAGGAAGTGCTTTGGTGTCTTTACTCAAGGGTGCAGGTTAACTGAACACTACTTCTGATTACTTTCATTCCTTCGTCCCGCTCAGTCTTGGTTTATTCCTCTCCTCGTACTTTTAGCAAATTTTTCATGTAACTTCTCCCTTCTCGGTGTTCTAAGCGCCTCTCACGTACAGTTTTATGATTTTAAAGGAGCCACCCACGTAAACTCTTTTCTCTTTTCTGTCTACTTAGTGCCTCGCGTTGTTGGATCAGCTTTAGGACGCTTACAGGAATATTCCGACGTGGTTATTGCGAACACGATTGTCAGTTGTTGCTTCTCAAATAAGAGCAGTAATGAGGCTTGTTTATGATCAGTGATGGAGACTGGGAGGAAAAAGGATCTAATGGCTGTCTTCTCCTTAAACGAAGAGCAGCAGGAATGGGAAAAAAGAAAGAGGCTGATTGACGTGTGTTTGTCGTGCGCATATCCAGGACTTCATGTCAATATCTTTCATTCTCTGAGCCTCATTTCTGGTGGACGGGATCACTAATATAGCAAGAAATATACACTCTTTTTGCGACTGTGATCCAGAGATGAAGGTAGAAAACTGATTTAATAAAAGTTTGATCCTGTGCTTTGGTCCTAACGCAGATGGTTGGACTCGCGCTCGAAAATTATTAGTGGGTTTTGAAAATGACATGCTTTCTGTCTGACTAAATGTTGAGTGTAATGTATCCTGACGCGGAGGATGAGATGAGTAGAGAGTCAACCACCTGGAAACACTGCTGCAATAAGTCCACTGATGAGGATGCAGTGAACTGGCCTGTGACAATAAGATAAAAATGGAAATAGAAATAGAAAAAAAAAGGTTCTGTTCACAATGCCGTTCCCAAAAAATAAACAAGAAGAAAAGTAAGAAGGATGTCCATTTCAGTTCTTAATGTGTGTTGACATTCTTCTTTATATTGTCCTTTAGCATTACGTTGTCTAATGGTGGTGGTGGTGGTGGTGGTGGTGGTGGTGGTGGTGGCTATGGAGTAGTAGCTGATCTCTATGCAATTATAATCATTCCCATTGTTGCTGCTGTGTTGATATTCTTCTTTATATAATTCTTTAGCATTACATTGTGTCTAATGGTGCTGGTCGTGGTGGTGGTGGTGGTGGTGGTGGTGGTTATGGAGTAGTAGCTGATCTCTATGCAATTATAATCATTCCCATTGCTGCTGTTATTTGTATTATACTAATCACCGTTATAGCACTGCCTCAATAAAACAAGAGTATAGGATTAAGAAAAACAAAATTCAAATGGCCAGTTTTTAGTTTAGTAGTTACACTTATTATTATTGTTTACCGTTTCCCTCTCATTCCTAAGTCTTTTGATCTGCTGCCGATTCATAAGTTGTCAGAATACGCAACAGTATCATTAAAATACAAGGAAAACACAAGACTCGGTGAAGCTCTATAAATTATTCGACTTCTGACCGAAACCTTACGTAGAAGCATAGCGGAGGTCGATGCGGGAGTGGAGAGTCGCTCGCAGGCCATACAATTGCAGCGCCGCAGCCACCACGAGCCACCCAACCACACCACCTAAGGCAGACAATCGAACAAAGCCTGACCACTTCCCACACATCTCTCTCTCTCTCTCTCTCTCTCTCTCTCTCTCTCTCTCTCTCTCTCTCTCTGAACCTCCCACAACATACGAAGTTTTCATTGTTTTCTAAGTAGGAATTCTCGTAATGCAACGACGTCAGCGGCTATTTGTAGTTATGATGTAGTTCATGTTAGTTTAAGTTATATTTAGCTTAGCCTCACATATGTTAAAGGCTTACGATCTTAAACAAACGGGTTGCTGCAAATTTAGATGATAATTTTGAAAGATATTACCCGCTTAGAATTATTAAGCTAGTAGGATACGTAAATGAGAGTGTGGTAGTGATAATATGCAAGATAAGTAATGTTCCCTTCCTTTATTCTACGTCTCACATAAAAAAAAGTATCATACATGACAAGACGGACTTTTAAAGAATGTTTCCTCTATTAGTTGTGTAGAAATATTGTTAATCCGTCACTAGAACCGTGAAAAGTCAATCCTGATAATTCGTATAACTTCAACTAACCATTTTTAAAAGTAATGTTGGTACGGCCCAGATGTATTTCAGAATATGGTCCTTTGTGTCACCACCACCACCACCAATAAGAACAACACTACCCAACTCACTTCAAAACAGAGGAATTGTGAGTGGGATTATGGTAGTGATAATACCCGGGTTGGGGAAAATTCTCCAGCTTCAGTCTGTGTATCACCACCACCACCACCACAGTCCTTCCCACTCTCTCACTTCAAAGCTTTCTGAGTACAAAAATTAAATCTTTGCCTCGTAGAATTGCCAGGGGGTTACTCAAGCGTCGTTAGCAATCAAAGAGCTAAAGAGTCGGATTACAAACAGAAACTTTTCCACTCCACTCACAATATGCAAGGGATCATATTCAAGGGTTTCTGAGTACGTCACAGTATTCCATCCAACAAAGTTCTTCGGAAAATTGATTCCCCTTTATTGTCACGATTCTCGACATTCTATAATCTTCTCTCACCATCGAATAACACAGAAACCTCACATTCATACGATTTCCATAAAAATAACTTATGATGTGAATTTACATTTGTTAGGCATAGCATAAGAGAAGATCTGATGGAGATATTTAAGGTGGCGTAAGGGATGTAACAAAAGTGATGCAGACTAGATATTGAAATCTAATCTGGAAAGGACTAGAAACAAAAAGTTCAAGCTTCATTTAAAGGAAAGACTGAAAGAAACTTGTTCACAAATAGAGTGGTAGGTAACTGGAAGAGAATTGGCAATCATGTTATTACTCGTAGTACCGAGTCAATTGGGACCTTTAAAAGAGTAATTAAATTTGTAGGTAGAAAGGAATGATAGGTAAAAGTAAATATGTGTGTTTCATGCAGGAACTCCCTCGTGTACGCAGGTTTGATGTCTTTGGCAGCCTCCTTTATGCTCTTAGGTTAGATTAAGTTAGATAAAGCTAGATAGATAAGACTGGATAGATAAATTAGGTTCTGTAAATTAGGATAGAATGACCTTAACGATATTTACAGTGAAGGGAATGATTTAACGTGAAGTTTCTATTGCATTCATTCATGGGTGTAATTCATCTTCGAAATCCCAGCAGCAGTGTCAGGTGGCACTGGTGTGAACGGGATACCAGCGCACCATAATCTCTCTCGGCTGATACTCCTGTGCTCGCCTCCCTAATGAAGGCTACCGGGACCTTAGTGTCATTCTCGGTCCTGGAAACTCTGCCGCCTTGCACAACCCACGACGACGTACGTGCATTAACCTCATGTAATGTGCAGGGCGCATTATACTGCCTGGACAAAAGCGTGTGTTGTGTGCGAGCGGGTAATTCAAGGCACAAATACACACACACGCGCGCGAGAATTAACCGCCGCATAAAACCTGCTTGCTATAAAAGGCACTCGCAACATAAATATACTAAAAGGTAAACAAGACAAACCAGGAAATGCGAAAAAAATGAAAAGTTAAGTGTTTGGCCCCATTTTGTTTAGCGCTGCCTTCCATCACCATCAAGATACACTGGGTTTGAACTTTTACGGCGTTCTCTGCCTCCCACTTTCCCTGCCTCCCACCCGAAGCCCATATAGTAGCGGAGGGAAGTGCCGTGTGCGTGTGTCTGCATTCCCACGCGCCTGAACAACTTTAGGCACAAGTTTGCGGTGTGTTAGGGAGGTAAGGGAAGGTAGGAGAGAATTAGGCTGTGTGTGACATCTGGTGTAATAGATAGGCGTGTGATGAAACCTGTGTTGAGGTATTTAGGATTACACTGGAAGAACATATGCTATATATATGGAAGAAAAATTTTTTTTTTATATAGAATAAGGATATCTGATGAACTAACTATTGTTGCCACTATTACTGATGCTACTGCTAGTGTTGCTACTACTATTACTACTGTTGCTATTATCACCACCTCTAAGCATTGTATTAGGTAGAAATCGCAAAATCTGTACTTTACCTCCTTCTTCGTAAATGTCTATAAAGTTTTTTAACTGAAGTGTTCGAAGTCTCACGAATGGACTTGACCAATAGTAAGAGTTGTATCGGATTGCCGTAGAGTGAGGACCAATCAGGTGGCTTAATTCATCGTGGCTGTCAGGTGCTGTTGCTGCGTGTCAGGTATCTTGTTACCGGATATGCAGCCAAGCGGACAGGTGTCGATAGTGTCACGCGCTGCGGCGGCTGTGATGGCCCTCTCGTGCAGCTGTGCCGGCCGGGAGTGTGGCAGTACTCAGTTCCTAATTGTTATTAACCTAACCTAACCTAAATTAAATCTGAGGAAAAATAAATGTGCAAATAAAAACTAGTAATGGATAACAATAATGGCGCAGTAAAGGCAAATTAATGTCCTGGTGATTGTGTCTAGAATATTTATTACAGTCCTGGTGATTTATTCGTAACGTTAAGGAGGATTTTAGTGATCATCTGTATAAAAAGCGAGGAAGAATCCTGGTGATTATCTCTATAAAGAATGAAAAGTTTTGGTGATTTTCTACATAAAAAGCGAGGGAGAAACTTGGTGATTATCTCTTAAAAAGTGAAAGAGAGAGTTTTAGTGACTTGCTGTTGTGAAAAGCAGAATAATGTCACGGTGACTGTCTTTAGTAAATGTGTTGAAGGTTCGTAATAATTGTCTGCAAAAAGACGAAAGAAAACAGTAAATATATACATAAAAAGCTGGAGAGTTTTACTGGGTGTAGAAAAGGTGGTGATTGCCTTAAGAAAACAAGGAAACTTCATAACAATTACATAATACCAAGACGAAATAAAAGTCCCGTTGGAAAAAAAATACAAGAGAAAATTTAAAAATACCGGAATGATGAAAAAAAAAGTTTGGAAATACGAGACCACTGAAATCGTGTGGAACATTAAAGTTCGAGACGCATTACTAACCTTGTGACAGCACGCGGTTGTGAAGGAACTGCCGAAGCTGGAGTGTGGTGTGATTGATGCAGTGGCGTTTGCCGGGTAGCAGCGACTGGGAGGGAGGCGGGGCGTTGACAGATTGGGTGAGGTGCGCGTGGGGTGAAAACGGCCAGTTAAGAATTCTGTATTGTGGAGCTAAAAGGTGAAAGGTTAAGAGAAGAATGAGAAGTAGGAATGGGTGGTGGTTGCCATATAAAGTAGAAATTAAGTGTCCTATTTACTATTGACAGACAGATCGATAAACAGGCAGACAGACAGACAGAAAGACAGATAGATAGACTGACTGACGGACAAAAGAGACTACGCTTCATAATTTTCACGCCCCGGTAAGCCTGTCCCATCACGCGGTATGTGATTAGAGTTGAAACAAATGCTATTCGAATATGGAATTGAACGTTGAGGCTGAAAATATGATCAGAAATAATCTCCTGTAATTCCTGTAGGCGTGTGGGAAGTGCAGAAAGATTGAGGAAATAAAGAAAAGTGTACAGAAAGGGAAATACATAGCAATGATGATGATGATGATGATGATGATGATGATGATAACATCATTCACGGTTAATTGATACCTCTTTATAATATGTAGGTAACCAACAGCTGAAAATATATATACATTAAAAGTAAAGAAATAAATAGATAAATCATAATAATAATAACGTTAATAATACCAAACTTAAGGAAAACTGTGAGATGATTTACAAAAATGAAAGCAAAAAGGCAAATAAAAAGCAATTTAAAACGACAATAAAAGACAAAATTGACAATAAAGGCAAACAAGACTAAGAGTAACATCAGTGGTTGACTAGAAAGTGGGGACGGCGCTGTGCTTGTGTGTGTGCCTACGTGTTTGCTGCTGAAGATAATGGCCAATTCCCAAACTTTAATTTTCCACGTATTTGTTTGTGTGGTGTCTTCGCCTTCACACTCCAGAGAATACCTGTCTGCCGGGGACAGATCTGGGTCGCGGCATCCCAAACTTTGTGTCCCATCAAAGTCCGGAAGCTTTTTAAATTCCCTGGACCTTAGACTCCCCCACTTTTAAAAGCCAGCAGAGTGTGAGGTCCGGTCGTCCTGTAGCTCATCACAATTTTTCTTTTTTTTTTCTGTATATTCTTTGCGTTTCTTAGGTATTAATAAATCTGAGCTCCTTCCCAGCGAGGCCTTGTAAAAATGTTACATTAAGGTGTGTTGATTGACGGACAGTTATTTTTCTCTGACATATTTTCTCCTTTTCTTTTTGTTTCTGAAGACTGTGGGTGATATTTTTCTTCGTGGCCGTGGTCTTCAATCGGTTTGTTCTATTGCGCAGTCATTTCGCTTTATGTTCATTAAATGTTTTTCGATTTTCTTGGTGCTTTCCGCCTTGAGTGAGTGCAGCCATCCAGTGCACCGCCCCGGAGCTGCACACATCAATATGAAGTATCGGAGAGAAGCAATAATTTTGTAAAGTTGTCATTGACGCAATAATTTTTCCACTTGTGTATCTTTCCCATCACCGTGAAAATGATGCGTTTACTTTGCCTCAACTAATATACGGGTGCGGCGTCTTTACGAGCACAGAATTTCAAACTGATTCACGGCACAGCATCAATATATGTAATTTAGAAGTAGCAAGTCTCACGAGCAATTCGCTACACAGAAAGAGAATCCACAACTTTTCGGCAACGACACAAACACCGCACCACAAAACCAAACCACCTTCTAGTCACACTGAATGAAGCACAACATACTCCATTGTGTCCATCCAATTAGCCAGATATCCTCCCAGGTGGACGTGAGTGACGCTGAGGGGGCGGAGTTGAAGTACCAGCTGAGCGATGCCATCAATTTTGGGATCAGCGAGGAGGGGGTCATCTTCACTCTCCGCCAGCTGGACCACGAGGGCTCCGGCGGCCGCTACTCCCTACAGGTCACGGCCGAGGAGCTGGGTAAGTGTTGCCTTCTGGGGGAGAGAGAGAGAGAGAGAGAGAGAGAGAGAGAGAGAGAGAGAGAGAGAGAGAGAGAGAGAGTGAGGAATGAGTGTAAGCTGTCTGAGGATGAGTGTAGGTTTGAGAGAGCGAGGTATTGGTTGGTAGGTGGCATGGTTTCAAGTGAGTGAGGATCTGATGACTGACTTGTTGGACGACAGGGAGAGGAGTAAGCCGGGTAGTACTAAGGGTAGCAGTGAGTGAGTGGGATGTTGTCTGCAAGAGAGGAAGAAAAGTGTGCGTATGTATGAGTGGAGATGAGGAAAACACAGCTGAATAGTGTCTGAAACTGTACAGTGTTATGTGGTACATCTAATAGCGCATAAGCGTCCTGATTTTATCCTCATCGCTTTCTTCATACACATGGACGGTGGTACGTGGGCGTGTGGGTGTGCGGGGTTGGCGGCAGCAGGCGGTGGATGGTGGGCGAGGTCAGCCAGCGCTCAGATGAGCATTAAGGTGATGGACGCCCCGGAGCCGCCACGGTTTGACGTCCAGCACTACCAGTTCACCATCTCGGAGTTCGCGCGGGAAGGTAAGCACGTGTAGAGTGTGGAAGACGAGGTGGAATATTCTGGGTCGTTAAGAAGCTTTGGAAGATTAGACAAATCTACGATGAAGATGATAGGTGGAAATAGGTTTAATACAGGAATACCACGTGCAGCCCTGATGACTTTGTAACTTTCTCATATTCTGTTCTTACTCATTCTGAGAGAGAAAAAATGAAAAGCAAGCTAGTTTACTCTTTTTATAATTTTCATTCGCTTCACTTTTCAAGACTTTACTCTCTTTTTTCTTATTTTTTTCTTATCCTCTTATCCATCTGCTCTTTACCAATTAGGACACAAGAACATTTCATAAACAAGTACGTACATTTTTTTTTTTTTCAGCGTGGAAGTAAAGCTGGTCGAGGTCTGTAAACTGTATGAAAAGAAAAATCTCACATAATTGCCACGCTAGAAGTTTGTATACAAAGTGGTGTGGTTGAGGAGGTGCTTGAGCTCATCTTAAGAGGACTTTCACACGGCCACGCTTCCGACAAACATAGTAATGTTAAGCTGGCCGCTGCGCTGACGCCAACAACTTGTTCCTCTTGACGCGCTGGCAAAATACGAGTAGCTACATGTTACTCTATGGTTTTCAGTGCGGTATGAAAAAAAATGCACCCATTATTTTCAGCTTCACATTACGTATATTGCTGTTTGGTCTTGACGCCAATAACTTCCCCCTCGTGATGTGTTGACATGATACAAATCACCGATGGTTTTCAGTATGACGTGAGAGTAAAAAAAAAAAATTGTTTCCATGTTCATTGTTTATGGCTGGGTGTTATTGATCCCGACCATTTGTTGCCGCGCTTACAGACCACAAGGGCGGCGGCTTAAGGATAGCAATCTGGCTGCAGGGGGAGGCTTTGCTGGCTTTGTTATAAGCTGAAATATTGGATACTTTAGAGAGAGAGGCGGGGGTTTACTGGTAGAAATAATGGGGATGGGGAGGAAGATGGGAATTCCCCCCTCCCTAACCTTCCCACACTTCCCGGTATCTTGTATTGCCGCTAATGATGCTCCGCGGCAGTACCACACCTTGTTAATGTCATCAGTGATTCCTTTTTGATTACTTCTGATGACGCCAACACTTTGAGGTGCATGTGTCGATCTTAACCAATAATTAATTAACTCGCTGCGCTACTTACTATTATTCTAGCTTTTTGTTCTCTTCTCGTTATATTCTCTGATCCACTTATTTTATACAAGAGGGAAACCAGCTAAGGGCAAAAAAAAAAAAAGCCCATTTGAAAAGCTAGTTCCCTTTAAGATTGGTAAAGAATCAGCCAAAAGACAGGAACAAATGTCTTGAAACCTCCCTCTTAAAATAAGTCAAGTCGTAGGAATATGAAAATAAAGAAGCAGGCAGGGAATTCCAGAGTTTACCAGAGAAAGGTATGAATGATTGAGAGTACTGGTTAATTCTTGCATTAGAGACTTGGACAGAATAGGGATGAGAGGAAGAAGAAAGCCTTGTGCTGCGAGGCCGGAGGAGGAGGGGAGGCATGCAGTCACCAAGATCAGTTGAGCAGTTAGCATGAAAATAGCGATAAAAGATAGAAAGAGATGCAATATTTCGGCAGTGAGAAAGAGGCTGTTGTCTGTTGTCACGTCTTCTTACGGAATTGTCGACAGATAAGAGTTTTTAAGCTAGTGGTGAAGTGAATGTGGCAGGTCAATCGATGTGTGCGAAAGGAGGAGTGGCAGTAAGAATAAGTGAGAAGAGGGATAGAAAGATAAAAAAGTATGTCCTAAAAACAAAAAGGATGAAGATGAAAATAAGATAGAATTAGTAAAGGTTGAGCTATTAAGTCAAAATTGCTAAAAGATGATCAGGAAATATATAGAGATAGAAAACGAGGTAAGACAAAGCAGTTTATTCCAAGAACGAGGTAATGGAGAAGGAATATGAAATGGAAGAGGTTGAAATAATTAATGAGGAGGGAGAAAAGATAGAGAAGTATATTCCAAGAACGAGGGGATGGATAAAGAGAACGAGACAGAATAAGGTGAGGCTGATTTAATAAAAGAGAAGCCGAAAAGATATACAAGTTTGTTCCAGGAACGAGGGGATGGAGAAAGAAAACATCACAGGACAAGGAGAGGTAGGATTAGATGAAGATAAGTATGTTCCATGAACTACAAAATGGAAAAGTGTGTGTGTGTGTGTGTGTGTGTGTGTGTGTGTGTGTGTGTGTGTGTGTGTGTGTGTGTGTGTGCGTGCGTGCGTGCGTGCGTGCGTGCGTGCGTGCGTGCGTGCGTGAGAGAGAGAGAGAGAGAGAGAGAGAGAGAGAGAGAGAGAGAGAGAGAGAGAGCACAAAGAACGTTCTTGTGTTTTAAGTGGCTGGGCAGAAATCCTCGGCTCTTGGTCTTAAAACGCTTTGCTCTCTCATAAAGACTACTTTCAAAAGCCACAGAAACTCTTAGCAGGATTTTCGTGTGTGTGTGTGTGTGTGTGTGTGTGTGTGTGTGTGTGTGTGTGTGTGTGTGTGTGTGTGTGTGTGTTCGAGTATGCGTCTGCGTTTTTCCCATTGTTAATGCAAGGTCCTTTTCAAAACGAAACTGTAATCACGAACCCTCAGGAAAGTCCTATAGAGCTTGTTGAATGCAGGCGAGGCAAGATGCTGGAGAATTCGGTCCCTCGTTTCTCATACATATACCAGGACCATTACACGCAGCGGCCGACGGATGGCAGGAAACTTGCCTCTTGACTCACACTCACACTTCCACCAGCGAATGCCTTCCCAACCAGCCAGGAGCGCAGGGAGGATGGTGATGCGTCAAGTTAGGAGACAAGTACATTAGCAGAAGTTAGCGAAGGGCACGGCTTTATTCACCAAGTTAATTTGAACGGGCTGTAACAGTGTGTGAGGTGCAAAGTTATCGCAGCACGCAGCAGAACAGTGGTTGAGTGTCTGTTGTGTCACCACTTACCGAAACAAAGCACGAAGAACATTTTGTAGAGCAGTGGCGGGGCAGTGCAGGGTAACTTATCTCAGTTTGAAGCCAGGTCGTCATCGTGAGCTGCTTGATGGTTTGTGTGCATCGTGTGCATAGTTAGGACCTGATACCCGCCTGCTTCTCTTTCATGCTTTACCACTTTAGAAGCAACACACACACACACACACACACACACACACACACACACACACACACACACACACACACACACACACACACACACACACACACACACACACACACACACAGGAAGACGTAAATCAATTTTATTTTAAAGCATGTGCGTAAACAACAACATTAATAGCAAACACAACAAGATCAATGCAGTAATAACAACAACAACAACAACAACAACAACAACAACAACAACAACAACAACAGCAACAGCAACAACACCAACACCAACAACAGCAATGATGGTAATAATGATAATAATAATAGATAGATAAATGAATGAGTCAATAGATACTGCACTGCTTGTTGTACGATTTTTGTTATCAAATTATATTCAAATTTATTGCTAACAGTGAGCAAATAGTGAAAAAATGGAATAGCAAATGAATGATGATAAACAACTGAAGTGAGATAGATGAATCAAATAAGTTAATTAATAAGTAATATTTTTCTGTGAACATAAATTCGAACATAGACTGAAAAAGTGAATAATAAACTCCGCTCCCGAAAATTAATACCTCAAACATAAAGAAAATATGCAAAATAGAATGAAATTGATCAATGGAAATTACTTAAACGGCCCATCACTCCTCACAGAGCGGGGCAAGGCAGCGTCGCGCACCTCGTCACTCTTCCCAAAAAAGCTGCAAAATCGTTCAGCAAATTTATATAAATACACGTAACATTTCCGTAAAATATGACTAGTGAACACGAGCCAGTAAACCCCCTCTCGTTATGTGTGTGTGTGTGTGTGTGTGTGTGTGTGTGTGTGTGTGTGTGTGTGTGTGTGTGTGTGTGCTGCCCCATATTGTAAAAAGAAAAAAGCTTCCACACCCCACCTACCCCCTTTTATATTTGCCAGTTTTATTGCTTTTCCGTGTTGTGGGGGGAAGTAATGGCCTTTTCCTTTACCTACCTTTTTTTATTTCACTTTACTCCAGCGCTGCCCCGAACCCGAAGCACCTGAGGGCGGTTGCACTATACACTTGCCCTTCTTTTCACCTCTCACTGTGCAGGCAGCTACGTGGGCACCGTGCGAGCGAAGGATGATGACGGAGATCTCGACCGGTACTTCTTGCGTGGGAGGGACGTGACAGAATCGGTGAGTGTGTGTGTGTTTGTGTGTGAATGAGAGAGCCATCCTTGAGCTTTCGTGGTTGTCTTGTTGTGGTGAATATGGTTTGTGTTGTGTTTGCATATGTAAGGTTTTGTTGCTGTGCGTGGTTTGGTTGTTGCTGTTTTAGGGAGTATTGTCCTTACGTTTTGTACAAGTGAAAAGTTGTGTGTGTGTGTGTGTGTGTGTGTGTGTGTGTGTGTGTGTGTGTGTGTGTGTGTGTGTGTGTTATCATTATTGTTGATGTTTTGTGGTTTGTTTATGTGCATTTCATCATTGAACTACCTCTACCACTATCACTACTGAACTACTACTACTACTACTACTACTACTACTACTACTACTACTACTACTACTACTACTACTACTACTACTACTACTAATAATAATAATAATAATAATAGCAATAATAATAATAATAATAATAATAATAATAATAATAATAATAATAATAATAATAATAATAGTAATAATACTACTACTACTGTTATTATTGGTCCTACTACTATGACTACTTCCATCACTACTACTACTACTACTACTACTACTACTACTGCTGCTGCTGCTGCTGCTACTACTACTACTACTACTACTACTACTACTACTACTACTATTACTACGAGAGAGAGAGAGAGAGAGAGAGAGAGAGAGAGAGAGAGAGATGTAATAAACCGCGGGCTTGTTAAAAGAGAAAATTAACTTTTATACACTAAATGGAAAACGGGTAATGGAAATAAATCAAATAAAACGAAAATAAAAGATAAACTTAACCGAAGGATTTTTCCCTTACTCTGATTTAAAGAGAAACTATTTTATTTGTGTGAAATATTCCTTTGGAGTTCTAAGGAATGGTGTGTAGAAAAGAATGATATTCAATAAAAAATAAATGAAAACACAAACAGTTTTTCTATTGATATATACTCTTTGTATCACTATTCCTCCTCCACTTTTCATTATTTAATCATCTGTAGTCTTATAGAAGAAATCTGAAGTGATAAATTAGTTATATAAAAGTAAAAACATCAATTTCACAATCTTTATTTGATTTTCTTTTCAATTAAATAACTTTCCTTTCGTAATAAAGAATGCTCAATGACGAAAAGTAGAATGATAATGTTCAAATAAGAAAGTATACATCAGCTGATGAAGTGTGCTTTGTTGAGTCTTGTGTAAGAAACATGTCCTTATAATTGGATAAGAAAACTTGCCATTACAGTTTTTATCTTAAGATCTTGACCTGTAGGAAAAATACAAAAAATAGTAAATATATTGCGATTAAACATTTTCCTCTAAGAGTACAGCATGTTCAATAAACAATGAATGGTAGAAGAACTATGATATTAAAATGTATATATCAATTCTGCTTTTGCTTCTACTCGTATTTTTCCTTTACTCCCTCCATCAATTATTGCATCCTGTTTTACTCCCTCCACACGACATCACCTCTCCTTGCCCTGTCAGTTCGCCATTGACGCCAGCACGGGAGTCATCACACTGGAGGAGAACCCGGACGGCTCACACTGGCAATACCACCTCAAGGCAGGGGCAGAGGACCGCTTGGGACACGTTACTCTCGTCCCCGTCAGCGTCTTCTTCATCTGTGAGTGTTTTTTTTCCTGTGTTGTGTGGGTGCAGTGAGGAGGGAATGACAAGGAGGAGTTGTTAGCGGTTGTGTTATTTTGTTGATAATGCATTGGTACGTTGGTGATTTTCTTATGTTAATGTTTTGTCTCGTTTGTTCATGTTAAAGTTGTTTTGATTTATTATTATGGTGTGTGTGTGTGTGTGTGTGTGTGTGTGTGTGTGTGTGTGTGTGTGTGTGTGTGTTTATGGAGTGTGTAAGAGATCTAGTGATGTTAAAAATAATCTGTATTATAAGAAGATATCTCTGTTATTAATGTTCCTCCTCCTCCTCCTCCTCCTCCTCCTCCTCCTCCTCCTCCTCCTCCTCCTCCTCCTCCTCCTCCTGCTTCTCCTGCTCCTCCTCCTCCTCCTCCTCCTCCTCCTCCTCCTCCTCCTCCTCCTCCTCCTCCTCCTCCTCCTCCTCCTCCTCCTCCTCCTCCTGCTATTGCTGCTGCTCCTACTGTTGCTTTTTATCAACCTCTACGCAGCCGGAAATCCAGCTTACGGTGAGTAGATGAAAGTCACATAGATGGTAATGTATCTTCTTCCAAGTGGTTTGGGTAAAAGTTTCGTATGTATAGTGTGTTTGCTGTGTAGTGCACGCATTGTACTGGAAAAGAGTAGCTATTATTACCGGTGTTCATGGATGCAGCAAATGTTAAAAGTTCAAAAGTGCAGGTACAGGTAAATATTATGTGTGCTGTACATACATATTTGTTATGATGCTTGTGAGGGAAGCCAGGGTGTACTGAAGCACTATTTTATCACGTTAGGTTAGGTTAGGTTAGGTTAGGCTTGGCGAGGTTAAATGTGAAGATGATGACAAGAGAGAGAAAATAGTTATTGTATTATTACTGTACTACTACTACTACTACTACTACTACTACTACTACTACTACTACTACTACTACTACTACTACTACTACTGCTAGTAGTAGTAGTAGTAGTAGTAGTACTACTACTACTACTACTACTACTACTACTACTACTACCACTACTACCACTACTACTGCTACTACTACTACTACTACTACTACTACTACTACTACTACTACTACTAATAATAATAATAATAATGATAATGATAATAACAATAATGATGCTAATAATGCTAATAATAATGATAGTGATATTAATGATAATAGTAAAAATAATAATGATAATAATAATAATAATAATAATAATAATAATAATAATAATAATTATTGTGTGTGTGTGTGTGTGTGTGTGTGTGTGTGTGTGTGTGTGTGTGTGTGTGTGTTATATTATTATTATTATCATTATTATTATTATTATTATTATTATTATTATTATTATTATTATTATTATTATTATTGTTTTATTATAATGCCATAGATGATGATTTTTTTATTCTCCTTTCCATAATGCAGAGCCGCTTGTCTCCGTAACTCAAGGTGAGTAGCTTTTACTTCTCTTCCTTTCCTACACACACACACACACACACACACACACACACACACACACACACACACACACACACACACCGCGTAGTGTAGTGGTTAGCACGCTCGACTCACAATCGAGAGGGCCGGGTTCGAGTCCCGGGGCGGCGAGGCAAATGGGCAAGTCTCTAAATGTGTGGGGTGTGTTCACCTAGCAGTAAATAGGTACGGGATGTAACTCGAGGGGTTGTGACCTCGCTTTCCTGGTGTGTGGAGTGTGTTGTGGTCTCAGTCCTACCCGAAGATCGGTCTATGAGCTCTGAGCTCGCTCCGTAATGGGGAAGACTGGCTGGGTGACCAGCAGGCGACCAAGGTGAATTACACACACACACACACACACACACACACACACACACACACACACACACACTATACTACTATAATTTCTTTAAAAAAAATGTATGTACATATAAATAAAAAAAAAATAACGCTCATGTGTTGCTGTAACCGTCCCAGCTGGATTAGAGGAGATTCACTGTTTTTATCACAAATATAAAGAACTGTTTTTTAGATGTGCGTGTGTTCAGAGTAAGCATGTAGGTGGCAGGCCGGTCATCCGCGCCACAAGTTGGAGTCGGGAGAGATTCTTACTTTCCTACCTATGACCGTCATTGCACCTTCAAACACCAGCCATTCCAGAGATATTTTCCGTTGTCCAATGACATGGTGTAGAGTGAAATAAGACTGACATATATTAGTGCTGTTGAAACACTACGTAAGATGGGTAATTTGTGTAACTCACGGTTATTGTGTTTACAAAGAGTTCGTTCCTGTCCTGATATGGTCTAGTGACTTAGTTAGCTTTAGTGATGGCCGTACCCTGATGAGGCCACACTCTGGTCCGAAGCTGGTGAGAAGGGGAGTGTGTGAAGGTGTCGGCGAGAATGTGTGACGTGAAAAGTATAGTTGAGAGTGACGGAGGGTGTGTGTGTGTGTGTGTGTGTCGGAGTAGCGAGAGTGACAATGTATGGTTTCTTTTTTGTTATTGTTGTTGCTCTGATGCGAGAGGAAGTAAGCACATTGTGAAAAACCGCGGAACTTGACTTTCGTTATCTGCTGATCCAATCTCTAACAGCCACCTTCCGAGGCGAAGCTTCTCCACCTTCCCAGCCTCAACAGCAATTAATTTTTCGTCCCCCACGTTATCCAGGGTGAGACAGTGTATGTAGTTCTTAACGCTACATTTCTGACGAAGAAAACTGTGTGTTCAATGATCTGTGTTGCATGAGGAGGCCCACATACAGTTACGTTGGCTGCTCACACATTCGCAACACAACTCGCAGTGCCTCGTCGCCGCACTCCTGAGTCCTGACACTATTTCCCGCCATCTCTCTTCTGCTGCCTTTGAAAACGTGCTTGGTCTCGAGTAACAGGGACACCATCACATGGCACACCGACGTAACCTGCTCGTGGTCCATGTTTTCCTCCTCTAGTGTCATTGGCGTCACGTCAGGAGGCACCGGACACTCACGGCAGTGCTGCTCGCATTTCAGAA
>NC_059268.1:7059183-7066683 GCF_017591435.1 Portunus trituberculatus | reverse complement strand
GGAGCGTGAAGGAAAAATCATGAAACACACTCGCTTCTTTCACTATATTGTTGTTTTCATTCTAAGTTAATGGAATTTATAAAGAAGAGAAGGAAAAGATGAAAATAACTGCAGAAATAAAGGTAAGTGAAATTAAGAGAGAGAGAGAGAGAGAGAGAGAGAGAGAGAGAGAGAGAGAGAGAGAGAGAGAGAGAGATTGCTGTTCTGAATAAATGAAGCTCAGAACGAACACTTAATATTCTCTCTCTCTCTCTCTCTCTCTCTCTCTCTCTCTCTCTCTCTCCAGATCCTAAATTCCCGCACTGTTCCGCTGCACAGTTTTGTATATTGATTCCAATATTCCCGCTCCTTCCTTTTCTCTTTGTTTTTCATTGGTTCGTGAAACGCTTCGATATTCTCCCAATGTAATCTGTAAATCTCTCTCTCTCTCTCTCTCTCTCTCTCTCTCTCTCTCTCTCTACGTTATCGTCTGTCTTCTTTTATCTTTCGTCTCCATCTTCTTTTATTATTTCTCCATCCTCCTTTATTATGCCGTCTCCATCTCTACACTTCGAAGGAACTGTCCTCATCTTGGCTTTGAAGTGATTGGTATTTCTCTAATCTTTACTTCAGTTTTTTGAAAGATGCAAGACTGGTTTCTTCTCTCTTCTTCCCAAAATACTACTCCTTAAATAAAATCGTTGAGGAGAATGTGAAAAATTACAAGATATATGTTGAATGAGTGGACCTATTGACTGATTAACTGTTGCTTGAGTGAAATGAGCCAAATTAAAGATAGTAGAGATGGACACTGAAAAAAGAGATAATTTTGTAGAGGTTTAATTAAAGTTTACCACGGATGATTCGATGAAGGAACTTAATTTTTTGCAATTGATACGTTGGATGTGGCATTAGAGTCTGGTATAGATTGTTATTGTCCTTTTCTTCTTGGCGTGCGCGTGTGTGTGTGTGTGTGTGTGTGTGTGTGTGTGTGTGTGTGAAGAAGACATACAAGTGGCTAGTATATAGGAAAAAAATATTTACCTCCACGATCCTAAAATTAAGTAACTGAGAAAAAAAATGCCTTTACTAATTTACCAATTGACGAAAGAATTAAAATATTGGTTCGCTGTGATGTAACGTGTGTATTTACATTCCTCACTTTCCTCCTCTCCTTCCTCCTCCTCCACCTCTTCGTCATCATCATCATCATCATCATCATCATCATCATCATCATCATCATCATCATCATCTTTCATTTCCGTTACTAGGTCCAACTTACCGAAGGCTCCCAATGTTTACTTCACCCTTCTGAACGGCGACACTCCTGAGACCAATTCAGACGGAACCTTCGCTCTCAGGTAAGGTCAGGTGAGGTCAGGTAAGGTCAGGACAGGTCAGATTAGATTACGTCATGTTTTATTAGACGAGATAAGTTAATTTAGATTAGGGTTGGGTTTTAGGGTTTGCCAAGTTAGGTTAGGGTAGGTAAACGTGTATTAGAGATGAAGTAGAGTTAGATTAGGTTAGGTTAGGTTAGGTTACGTTAGGTTAGGTTAGATTAGAATTAAGAAAGATTATGTTAGTGTGCCTATCTATTGGTTTCTTTGTCTGCTTCGTCTAGTCTAATTATTCATGTTTAGTGTTTTGAAGGTCTCTCTCTCTCTCTCTCTCTCTCTCTCTCTCTCTCTCTCTCTCTCTCTCTCTCTCTCTCTCTCTCTTTTATTTCATTTATACATGTGGGTTTTTCACGGGAATTTCTGGGCTAAAGGGGATACTTTTTGGGGCACCTCCTATCTCAAAGCCCACCCGCTAGGAAACCGTTGCCCCGAGTGAGGAAGCCCAACCTACATTCGGACCGTGGACAGGATTCGAACCAGTGCGCTTGGAGACCCCTCGGACCCCAAATCACGCATGGTTCTCTCTCTCTCTCTCTCTCTCTCTCTCTCTCTCTCTCTCTCTCTCTCTCTCTCTCTCTCTCTCTCTCTCTCTCTCTCTCTCATCTTTTTCTTTGGTATGTATGTTTTGTATTTCCAGTTTTGTTTTATTTTCTCTTCTCTTCATTCATTTTTTTCTTTATCTTTTATATATATTTCTGTGCCTCTGTGTTTCGTCTTGTTTTCTTGTTTTTTTTTTTTTTCTTTTTTGAGGCGAGTTTTGGTCTGTCCTTTTTTCTTTCCAGTGATTTTTTTTTTCTTTATCCATATTCAGTTTTATAGAGTCTTTTATCTTTTTGTGTTTCTATTTCCATCACAATATCCTCACTTCTGTTGATTCTCTCTCTCTCTCTCTCTCTCTCTCTCTCTCTCTCTCTCTCTCTCTCTCTCTCTCTCTCTCTCTCTCTCTCTCTCTCTCTCTCTCTCTCTCTCTCTCTCCTCCTCCTTCAGACTCTCAATCTCCTGTTCACTTTCCCTCCTCTCAGACTAAATCCTCCATTCCCTATGTCATTTTTTTTCCTTTTACTTTTTTCCCCATTTTCCTCCATTTCCTCCATCTCCTCTCCCTCCTCTTCCTCCTCCTGCTCTTTCTCAACCCCTTGTTGTTTTTGTTGTTCTTGTTGTTCTTGTTCTTTTTCTTTCTCTTCTTGTTCTCCTTGTTTTTGTTCTTGTTCTTATTCTTATTCTTGTTCTTGTTCTTCATGCTTGTTGTTCTTGTCGTTTTGTTGTTGTTGTTGTTGTTTTCTTGTTCTTGTTCTTTTGTCCTTCTTGTTCTTGTTCTTGTTCTTGTTCTTTCTCTTCTTCTCCTTGTTTTGTTCTTGTTCTTTTTTTTTATGGTATTGTTCTTGTTCCCGTTCTTTATGTTTGTTGTTGTTGTTGTTGTTGTTGTTGTTGTTGTTGTTGTTGTTGTTCTTGCTGTTGTTCTTTTCTTGTTCTTGTTCATCTTGTTTTTGTTCTTGTTCTTCTTGTTTTTGTTCTTATTTTCCTCCTCCTCCTCCTTAAATCCGAGGTGATCTCATTAAAAGGCTCAAAATACTTTAAAATATAAATATGATAGATTACGAAAATCTTTTGAGCTCTTGGCAATCACTAACTAGAAATAACGACTTGAAGCTAAAAGGACACCGATTTATTACTGACCTACGAAGAATTTTTTTGTGATTTACACGTAGTTGAATGATGGAACTAGATGCCTGTGTCTGTCGTCCAGGTTACCATGGTGGCTACTTCCAAAAGCAAATTAGACAAGTTTTATAAAGAAAATGGTTTCCGATAAATATCTTTTTATAGGGATAGTAGTAGTTACAATATGACTCTTTTCCCCATCTTTCTCATCTTTCCTGTATAAATTTCCCCGATTGTTCCTCTCAGCAATCGGGGTGTATTTTCTCGTTTTGGTTTTTGCCGGGTAACACCTGAGGGAGTTGTGGGTGGGGAGGAGCTTCATCTGTTCTATCCTTACCTCTTGCTATATAGCTTATTATATTTGTAGTATAGGAAAAAAAAGTGATCTCGTGATAAGTCGCAAGGCCTCCTGTCTCTCGTCTTTCCTATGTATTCCTACATATTTCTTGCCCTCTCCTCTTTTTCTTCTTCTTCCCCTCCTCCTCCTCCTCCTCCTCCTCCTCCTCTTCTTCTTCTTCTTCTTCTTCTTCTTCTTCTTCTTCTTCTTCTTCTTCCTCCTCCTCCTTCTCTTCCTCCTCCTCCTCCTCCTCCTCCTCTTCCTCCTCCTCCCCCTCCTTCTTCTCTTCCTCCTCCTCTCCCTCCTCCTCTTCCTCCTCCTCCCCCTCCTTCTCCTCTTCCTCCTCCTCTCCCTCCTCCTTTTCCTCCTCTCCTCTAACTAGAACGCTTTGAGTCTCAGCTTTCGTGAGGATTATTTTCAAAGGCCACAGAGATCGTTAGTCTGGATCTTATGGTCAATTTCTCCTACTAAAGATGAATAATTCTTGTTAAATTATCACCAGAATCATGAAGGCACTCTCTAAAATCAACAATGGCTTCCCCCTAAAGAATCCGTTAGTTTTTCAAAGCACTCTTGAAAACTCCACCTCTGAAAATTCTTATGAACTAACAGTAAAATCATGAAAAAATGCTTAACCTCTTCAGTACCAGGGCAAGTTTTCATATTTATTCTGCTTACTATTTGGTGATTTTTACGGCTTCAGAAACTTATGTGAGGATTAAAATAGTGAAGACTCTGGCCATTAACCTTCTGACCTCCATAGACCCTTCCTAATGTAAATAAAATCGTCTAATTATATCGAAAACTCATGGTTAAAATGCGTCTTAGTACTGAAGGGGGTTAAAAACTGCACTAGCATCTAAGGAAGAATCCATTTTCAAATATCACTAGAGTCATGGAAATAATGTTATAAAAAAAGACTTTTCAGTAGACTTTAACTGATGCGTGTGTGAAAATCTGGTTCTTTGTTCCTCCGTCAGACAAGTGCCGGACCATCAGGAGGATCTGTGCGGCAACAACTCCGGCGTGAGTGTGTTTGTGGCCACCAGGAACCTCGACTTCGAGACCCTGCAGGCGTACAGACTCAATGTTCTCATGGTTGTGAGTAATGACGTGCTGGCTGACTATTGCTGCTCATGTCATTGTCTGTTCCTCTTGGTTATTCTTTGTTTTTATCGTTGTTGTTGTTGCCATTATTTTCATTTCTTCTTTCATGTCGTCTTTACTTTTCCGTGACTACATTTTTTCTCATTATTTTTCAAGTCGCGGGACTCGTCACCGCACTTCCTTGCCTCGCCTCTTAACCCTCCTTTGAGCTTCTTTCCCTTCGTCTCATTTCCTCTCCCAGCCCTCCTTCCTCCTGCCTCTTTTATATTTTCTCGCTTCTCCTTTCCATCCTCTCAAGTCGTCTCATTTCCTCCCACGACACACTCCTGTCATCTTTTCTAACCTACCTCATTTTACCTGCTTCTTATATCCTTTCCACCTCTTCCTGTTGCACATTTTTATCGTCTTTTCTCTTCCTCTCATCATCCCGGTTTCGTTCCTCTCTCCTCTGTTATCTTTCTCTTTATTCACTCCATATTCTTACTCTTCTATGATATTCTCCACTTTTCCTCGCCTTATTAGTCTTCTGTGTTTGTCCCTTTTTTTATCTCTCACGCTGTACCTTCCACTTTCCTTCTCTTCATTTTTCCTGTCTTTAGTTCGTCCTTTCTTTCCTTCTTGCCCTGTACCTCTCATTTGGTGTCTGTCTTCACCCTCCCATACGCTCTTCCCTCTCTTCCATTCTTCTTACCCGTCTTTTCCTCCTCACCTTGCATTCATCTTTAGCACCTCAACAGTTCATTCCTCACATACTCCCTCTCTTCCATTCATCATAGCCAGAATGTTCCTCTCTCTCCTTAACTTCCAATAATCTTCCTCGGCTTCTCGACCATAGAACGACAGAAACGCTCATATTTTCCTCTCCTTACCTTGTGTCTAGCTTACCTATCGTCTCCTTGATTATAGAACAACAGAATTACTCGTTTTCCTCTGTATCTAGTTTACCTACCATCTTTTCGACTTTAGAACGAAAGAAACATTTATATTTCCCCTCTCCTTACCTTGTGTCTACTTTACCAATAGTCTCCTCTACCCTACAACAACAGAAACACTCATAATTTCCTCCCTTCTTACACTTCTTACACTTATCGTCTCCTCGACTCTAGAACGACAGGAACGCCAGGCTGGAGCATCAGGTGGTCGTGGATATTTTGGACGTGAACGACAATGCTCCGCTCCTGCAGGCGTGGGATGGATCTGTGCAGGAGAACTCCGCCAGCACGCTTATCACTACCATCAGGGCTGTAGATAAGGACGCCTCGCCGCAGTATAGACAGGTTTGTGTGTGTGTGTGTGTGTGTGTGTGTGTGTGTGTGTGTGTGTGTGTGTGTGTTTTATCGAGGTGTTGCATAAGTTTACAGAATTTTGGAGGTGAGTGTTGTCTTGTTTCTGTAATTCTGTCTTTCTTTTCCTTTTATTTTTCTAATGGCGTGGTGGATAGAGAGAGAGAGAGAGAGAGAGAGAGAGAGAGAGAGAGAGAGAGAGAGAGAGAGAGAGAGAGAGAGAGAGAGAGAGAGAGAGAGAGAGAGAGAGAGAGAGAGAAAAGTCTGTTGACAAACATTCGCAACCAAAAAAAGGAAAGTACACACACACACACGCGCGCGCGCGCGCGCGTCCGGTAGCTCAGTGGTTAGAGCGCTGGCTTCACAAGCCAGAGGACCGGGGTTCGATTCCCCGGTCGGGTGGAGATATTTGGGTGTGTCATCTTTCACGTGTAGCCCCTGTTCACCTAGCAGTGAGTAGGTACGGGATGTAAATCGAGGAGTTGTGACCTTGTTGTTCCGGTGTGTGTTGTGTGCCTGGTCTCAGGCCTATCCGAAGATCGGAAATAATGAGCTCTGAGCTCGTTCCGTATGGTAACGTCTGGCTGTCTCGTCAGAGACTGCAGCGGATCAAACAGTGAAACACACACACACACACACACACACACACACACACACACACACACACACACACACACACACACACACACACACACACACACACAGCTGGACGTGGAAAAGCAATATACTCTCAAGTTTCAATATTTGCAAAAAGGTCACGGCTACTGCTTGTGTGCGCGTGACCGTCGAAGGAAGCAAAATACATACAGCCCACCACACATATGCCCAAGCTTAAGGTGCTGCCCGCGACACTCACAGGATGGGCCGGGAAACTGTACCTGGGTGTTTGGCGAAATAAGTCACGTGTGTTTTTGCGTGCGCCGATCGCCTGAGGGAAACTGTGTGTGTGTGTGTGTGTGTGTGTGTGTGTGTGTGTGTGTGTGTGACTCGCGTGTGGCAAGACGGAACTAGACTGAGCGATATTGGCTTGTTGTTATGAGACTTGAGAACACACTTTCGTATATACGTAGTTGTTCTTTTGTCTGTTCTGTTTTCTTGTTATTTTGGTGGTGTTCGTAATCGTTAGTGTGTTGTTTTCCCGTCGATGTTGTTTTTGAAAGTTTTGTGTTTTATTTTTTCGTCGCTAGTATTTATTTAGGTATCAAGATTTTCGTTTTTTTTTTTTTAATGTCTTGTAATTTTTTGTCTTCATTCATAGTCGTTCGTGTATCAAGATTCTAATTTCTTTTTTTTTTTTTACTTCAGTCTCATTTATCTCCTTATTGTGTGTGTGTATTTTCTTCCGTTCATAATCGTCCGGGTATCTATTCATTTAGATTTTTTTCCCCCATTTTTTTTATTCATTTGTTTATAAGTCGTAAGTGTTTAATCATTTCTTTTATTTCCTTCTTTACTTGAAATTTTCGTGTATATTCCTTTATATTAATTGTACGTGATAATTATTAGATATCACCTTTATTACTTCCTACTGATCTCAAGTTTCTTTCCACCGTACTCGAATGCAGTTTCCTATTTTTTTTTTCATTTGCTTGCGGAAGGAAATACACGTGTTGTTGCATATTTTAACCCTTACAAAACATGGAAAATGGAACGTGAATTTTTTTAGTCTTCCGTGCAAATGATATGAAAGAGAGATGTTTCATTAGTATTGCCAGCCAACGTGTATGTACCG
>NC_059268.1:6916683-7054183 GCF_017591435.1 Portunus trituberculatus | reverse complement strand
TACATGACCAATTAAAGTACTTCTTAAGTAGCGAGGAAATATTTATTTACTGGATAATGAAAACTTTATTGAAGAACAGCATCGTCATAAATTAATGAAAATGAAAATTCATAACAGGTTATTTTAAACATTTGGTCTACCTTCCTCAGAGAAGACAACACGGACAAATGAGACTGTTTACCCCAGTTGAAAAATTTCAGTTTTGTAAATAATACATTAATTTCCCTGAGCTGGTTAGTGGGTAGGAAGAAGGGGGAGCACTGCCTGGCCGGAGGTAGGGTTAAGGCTCCACTACAAAGTTCTCAAAGGCCTCAGTCACTAAATCTATGATCCGAGTCGTCATCTCAGGGTTGCTCATCGATGCCAAATCATCGAAATATATTTGCATTGCTTTCTTCATGAAAGGGTATGTCATCGTAGATATCAACCTGTTCGGGATTAACGCCGTTATTTTAGTCATTTTAACCCTTAGCCAGGAGGAAAAACCCGTGGTGAGGGTGCCCTGGTTAAATATTCGCCCGTGCTCTGAGAGTGTTATTAGGTTCACAAAGACACAGAATAACTTGGACGCCGCTGCTGACTTTTGATATTCTGCCAGGAAATCCTCGAATCTCCAATGCCTTAAGGGTGCATCCAGGCTGGCGGCGGCGGAGGTGAAGGCTTCGTAGTAAAGTGTCTGCACCTCCTTTAGATGGTCCCTTCTTGTAGCCTTTTGGGTGGATGTGTGCATAAGGTATTGAAGGTCAAACATGGGATTTCGCCACCCTACGTTTCCCCAGTCGATCATCATAAAACCATCGACAGAGCCTTCCTCGTTATACTTAAACATGACATTGTTGGTCCAGAAGTCCCCGTGACTCAGGCACACCAATGGTTTCTGCCTCTTTGATAATGAAAATTCTTCGATGTCATTGAGTATTTTGTCCTTGTTAGAGGCGATGGCTTCCACCAGATCCGGGAACTTGCTCTCATTAGCCTTTAATGCGTCGTGCAGACCCTCAATTACCACTCGGACAAATGTACTTATAATACTGTCAGTCAATCCAGTTTCTTTGAAGTCTGGATATTTAGTGCGAAAGTCGTGGGTGAGGCTGAATGCATAGGAGACAGCGTGGAGGTGAGCCAAGTCCCGCACTGCTGCCTTGAGCTGCGAGAGGGTCAGGCCGCGTCTCTTATCCCCTACATGGTAGCTGTGGAAGAGGCAGTTGGTTAGGGACTTGGTTATAGTAATTACAGATACAGCTTCCTGGAGTGTCACAAGTATTAATAGCAGTAATAGCTTTTGTAATGCTGGTATTTGAAGGACTAAGGACTTTCTACAATTTTCTTATCAGCAGAACTATTTTTCATTAAAAGCAGTCACAGCATTGTGCTGTGTTAGCAATACAGGAGCAAGCACTGCAGATGACGAGCTCGACTCACTTCATGTTTCTTCCACTCCACTACTATAACAGCATAAGCAGTACATACCCAGCCTCCCGCAGGTCCTGCATCATCAGTACGTATTCACCAGAAGTACACACGCCGTACACATACTCAGGAGCGTTGATGGGATACCTGCCACCACCTCGCTCTTTCTGGAAAGTGTTCAAGGCAGGAAGAATTTCTGAGAGAACCAGTAGCTCTCTTTTGGGTGCTCCAATCCATTTTGTTGACTCTTGCTCGAATTCGTTGCCAGGAATGAACTTCACAATAAAGCTGTAGTGAACAGGCGAAGGTGTTCCGCCTGTTGGCGTCACCTGGGCCTCAGCCTCTATCCTTATCACCTCGCTGTTGAAGTTCTCACATTTACCACAACCTGAAGCAGCAATCCGTCTTAGTACATAGATATATACATAATAGCATCATAATGTCATAAGAAAAAAAAGTTTGCAAAATTTGATTCCAATCATGATGGTTTTCTAGTCAATAACACTGAGATTCCTGTCTTTCTCCAGGAAAGAGGATTGGTCATGAAAGAAAAAAGATAGCTGTTCACAAAGTAGATAGGAATTTTTCTATCTATAAATGATTATCTTGTTTTGTTGAGTTATAAAGATTTAAGGAGGTTCATGACCTGGATTGATCTCGAACGAGTCAACCTCCACAATTGACTTGCGAGAAGTTCTTGACTCATACTGGGACAAGACATATTCCAGCCATTGCTTGGTGACCTCTGACGCTGCTCTGGGATTCTTCGGCGGCTTGAAAAAAGGCATGATCTGGAAAGTATACGTTTTTTTCCTTAATTTCATTATCATTTGTCTTGTCAAAACCATGCTCAAGCAAATGACTCAGAGTAACTAAAGTTTCAGAAATTATTTACTACTCATAAGGAAGAGCTGGATTACCAGTGCCTGTCATGCATTGTTTTTACAATATTCACTCTAATCAGTTTTTGACCGTATTGATTTTTTACATGTAGTAAGTAGTTACTCGTGAGGAGTTTGTGATATTCTGACATGTTTGAAACGTTATGGAAATATATTCCTGGACAATAA
The DNA here is from genome assembly GCF_017591435.1 of Portunus trituberculatus. NCBI lineage: Eukaryota > Metazoa > Arthropoda > Malacostraca > Decapoda > Portunidae > Portunus > Portunus trituberculatus. The sequence continues at coordinate 7,051,703 of NC_059268.1, read as the reverse complement.
TCCCACATAGGATGGCCGAGACCAAAACCGCCACCACCCCCACACACAAAGTCACACACACACACACACACACACACACACACACACACACACACACACACACACACACACACACACACACACACACACACACACACACATCATTTATACTCTTAGTCCCGCTGATCCCAGATGGAAAGAGATACAGTCCCATGAGTTTCGGTATAGCACACCTAGCCACATATTCACAGAAAGGCCAGACATCAAAATGTGCATGTCTGGATTCTGATATAAAGCTTAAGAGAGACAACATGTTCCGGGAAGAACTTCGCTTGTGTAGATGGCCCACTCAGTTCCCAAGGACGCGCGCTGCACCCATATCTGCGGGTTGACTTTACACACACATCTACCGAGATATATTCATGATTACAACTATTCATATCCGTAAGGCAAGTCGTATCGTACGCGTAAGAAATGCCAATATATCTCAAAATATTTGGCCGAGAGAGAAACTATTAAGATATTCGAGTGGTTAGGTAAGAAAGTATCCTGTAGGTGTTGGTTATCAGTCGGTGGCAATGAACTGCCCATGAAAAGCTGCGTGGTATGTGAGGCCGGATGGCGTAATCATTGTTACTCCGCCCACATCTTTCTTCCCTCACGTATACAGTACCCACGTACCTACACACACACACACACACACACACACACACACACACACTAATGATGCTACTCATCTAATTACATAATTATTACCAGACACCTGTTTAGTTAGACGACTTGGTGTATCCCGTTCAGTTGGTGATAAGACTGTGGAGGGCAGGGAGGGAGAACGTTGAGACTGATAGGGAGAAAGACGATTGCGTCACAAACTGTATGATTACTCGTACGGCCTCCGCACACTTCCACGTCACGCTACGCACGTCCTATTCAGCCACGTACACAAAGGATTGTGAAGCCACGGACTAAAGAAGGAAGGAAGGGTAGGCTGTTTAGAAGCGACGGAGGAAGATATCTATTAAGTTTAACTAGATCAAATTAGTGTCACGACTGCAATGGAGGTCAGTGTTTCAAAATACTACGGACATATGTATCTTACCAATTCGCTTACTTCAAAGGTGTGTGCGACAGAATAAAGACGTAAAGATTATGTAAAAAGATTTTATGACGGAATCTGCTTACACTCATTGCCAGGAAGAAAGTAACGGAGTACCAGGCCAAAGAAACTCACTCTTCCTCATAGAAGTGGGGTTAATACGAGTACAGGGCACGATGATGTCTTGCACCTGGCAGTGCCACTAACACAGTGGCGGTCCTTGCAGGAAGCATACATAACTAACTACATAGACAGATCCATGGATTTATCTAATCTTTTCAGCCTGATTACTGAGTCTAATTCACTCATGTAGCTTGTCAACACTACCTTTGAAATGTGTGTGAGTTGCAGCGCTCGCTTCCCTTCACGGTGGCGGAGACATAACTGACGGGGCGAGAGTGGAAGGGAGGCACTTCTTCCTCAAGTGACGAGCTCCGACGCGATCTTCTTTTAATCTTAATCATTTTAAGCCCTTTATCTCATCGAACCTTCATATCTGTGCACATACCACCACAGAAGTCACTCGCTGCTGCTGTACGCAGCACTAAAGATCATCATCATCATCATCATCATCATCGTCTGATTGTACCGTGTAAAAAAGCAGAGAAAAATAATATGAGGAAATGTATGTGTGATGCTGATGAAGCAGTTGAGAAAGGACTTGCACATCCCTGTGACTGCCGCTGCACAAAAACCCAAGGACTAATATCAACCAAAAGAAATACTCACAGAAATGGCCAAGGAGGTCTGCAACATAGCGAGAAAAACATCACTAATTAATAAGTTATTTCAAATCCACTCCAGTTGTAGAATTGTATCGATGTAGTAATACTTTTAGAAATTATTCTGTTTCACTTATGCATCTTCACTCGAATAACCTACCTGGTTACATCAACATTTTCTTTGGAGCGTCAATGGCTTATTACGAGTACACACAAGTGACATTAACATACAAAAAGCGTAAAAATAAATACAGAATTAACTATCATTTCAGTCAGTTTTTCTTCCATCCTATATTTACCACATTCATTTTTTTCTTTATTTCTCACAACTTCCCCTCCATATGGCCCGCCCTTCCTTTTTCCTGCCTCCTTCCCCCTCATCTTCCCACTTTCTCCTTTTTTTCGTTCATTCGGGCATTCTTCATTCATTCATTCATTCAATTATATTCTTTTCTCTCTTTTCCTTATTCATTCTTTTATTCCTCCACGAGGTGTGTGTAATATAATAGTAATAATGATATTTCGGCATATTTGTAACTGCAGTTAGTACAGAGCTGAAAGTTCTACATATTATCCTGCTTATACATATAGTAACATTCATACATCTAAAGGCTAAACAACCTCCATGGTGGCATCTGACATCTTGATACGCAGCGGCTATTATGTATAGTGCCAGATAAGCTTAGTGACCAAGGCCAAGGTCTACTAGAATGTTCCTTGCCTAGACCAGGGATGATCAGGCCACCCCATGTGTATTTGTTTGTTTGGAGTTTGTTTCTTTTACACAACAGCGGACCACAACTTCCGACTTATTCCAGGTACCTAGTCACTGTTAGACGAACAGGGGCCACACACTTGAGTAAAAGCCTTGCCCAAATGACCTCTGACCTGGCGCGGTGTGTGTGTGTATGTGTGTGTGTGTGTGTGTGTGTGTGTGTCCTTTTACGCCTCTCCTATACTACATTAAAAAGGTTCCAGTTAATTAAGAGTGTTTTTATATTTCTAATGGTCGATCAACAACATTTCTACATTACTCACTGGATAAACGCTCTTGGGAACTCGGCAAATAATCTCAGTGGCCTTGGAAAATTGTCGGCCTGATTGTTCTGGCTGCGTACTTCAACCAATCCTTCCTGTTCACCTTTGCTTCAGTTCACGCTTCGGATCCGCGTGAATGATGGCGCGAACTCCCCAGCTGAGACAGACGTGGTGGTGGCGGTGGTGAATGTAAACGACCAGCAGCCAGTGTTCCAGCGAGGCAATTATTCCTTCGAGGTGACCGAGAATACCGACTGCTCCGTCACTCTTGGCCAGGTGAGTGTGAATGCGTGGCTAATTTCGTTTGTAAGTTCATGGTATCTGAAAAAAGGAAGGTAAATGTTAAGATTTGTCCTTTTTTCGCAGATAGATGGATAGACAGAGAGAGAGAAAGAGAGAGAGAGAGAGAGAGAGAGAGAGAGAGAGAGAGAGAGAGAGAGAGAGAGAGAGAGATGTGTTGAGTTGAGTTGAGTGATCATTTATTAATTACCTTACCCTTTCCCCACCCCACCACACACACGCTGCGTTTCTGTTATTTCCAGCAGCAAAGCAAGGGCAAGGACAGATCCTCTTTTATCTTGTATACGTGACTCAGCGATGCGAGGCCTTCCTTGTTCTACCACATTATGAGAACCTGATGGAGCATTTCATCTCAACCTTGTTTATTGTCCTTCCCCGTACCAGACGCGAAGATAGGATTGCACTACCTCTCGTTAGTTTATATTCAGATACGCGTTACTCTCTCATCTACCATTATTTCCATGGGCAACAGAAAGGATTAGCTTGGTTATGAAAAGTGTTTCTTCCCTCTAATAACGTAGATATCTTTTTTATCTGTTGTAGTAACCGCACTGCAGGTTACCACATAACAGCTGCTTACCTTCAATGATTCCTTAATGTCTCTTATTGTTCTCAACATATCAAGCTGACCAAAGAGTTAAGCTTTGGGGTTCTTCCGTGGGGATACTCATAACTGCAGCTCTACTAAATCATATTCATTATAGAAAGCATAGAAATAAGCAAATACACACACAAATAACACCAAATAGCAGGGCCACGTCGCCATTGATCCAGTACTTCTTACTATAATCTTTTACAAATCATTAATGTTACACTTTCACTTCTCTCAATGATTCATCCTAAGGTTCTCATCAGTAATATTCACTAGACACAATGATATAATACCATTACCTAACTGCATAGTGACCAACTACATGCGAAGCGGCACAAAATTATCCTAATTTCACAGTATACATATACACACGAGACTCTATAACTCCAAGGACAAATTCTCAGTGATTACTCACGTATAAGACGAGGCAGAGGAAGACCCAGAAATTCATGATGTCTACTTTAAAAAATTCTTAATGTAATTAAGAATAAAGTTAGCTACAATATGAGGGTTCGCTCTACTGCCTAGCCATATAATTGCCGCGATTCCTCTAGAGGCCCTTTTAGCACGGAAGTTTTACTGATATTGATATGATTATAATTGCTTTGTTATCGAAGCCTTTCACTACGACCATTCGTCACGAGCCGCAGCATTTTATTAATATGGGAATAATTGTTTATCTATCGAAACCTTTACTACAGCTTTTCAATACGGTCATTTGTCTTTTCACTACGATCATTTGTCACCCCACTTTCACTAACCAAGGGCGTTCTCTTCGGCACCTCTATGTCCCAGTGACCCGTTAACGCTAGGGGCTCTCACCCTCACTGTCTGATTTGTCCAGTAGTTGATTCCTAAGGTTTATTTCGCTCTCCTCGTTTGGACACTCTGGTATATCCGGTTCACGACGCTGTCACTACACCCATAAGAGTGTCCTTCAAAACTTGTATAACTTCAACTACTATAGAGCATTTTGAAAGTAGTCGATGTGTGTGGAAGACACATGAAGGGATAAAATTAAGTTAGAACTGCTGATGATGGGAGTGACAGTAAAGTTAAAGGGACATAAACAACTGAAGAAAATTTCTAAGGGAACGGCGAGAGGAGGTAGAGAAGACGGAGATCGTAGCATGTAGCAAGTATTAATTAGTGTGTGACGTCAAGTTCGCCTTTGATCACCGTGCGCACACAAATTCAGTGTTTACTCGCAAGATTGTTGATACACATGAGGTGTTTCGCAGAGTCCGCCAAGATGCCAGTCAAACATATAACTTTTCGTCTACTTCTTCATGAATTTCTGAACACATGTAGATGTTTGCTATTTATTTACTAATTTCGTCTCTTGACTTATTCTTTCTGTTCTTCGTACTAGCTTAATATGTAAAACTTATAGGAAGTCTAGCCACTCTCACTTACACTGCGTTTAGCGTTTTCTGTTCACAAGTTGTCTGGTCTATTAAAGATATATCAATTCTCAAGAGCAGATTCACAGCAGATCAATGGACTTAAATTACAGACTCGTGACTCCTAACAGTCAAATCACTGCAATGAGTCATGACAATAGTCCAGCCCTGCCTAGCATAACGATGATACACTTTCTCCACAACAATGAGGGTACACTTCTTATACCGAAAAACTGACATAGCTTTACAGACTTATGACTCATGACTGCCAAATCTGAACATTAAATCATGACAATAATTCTGCCTTACACGATATTGAGAGTACACTTGTCGTGGATAAATTTAATACTTGTACTGGTTTCCTTTTAAATTTACATTACAAGTAAAAACACAAAATACAGTGAAAATACAGAAGGTGTAGAAGACTGGAGTTATAGTCCAGACTGTACCAGAGCTGCCCTCCACATACCGGCCATCTCCCGTAGTATACACATGTACCTGCTTTCTGATGCGCTTTGTACTCACCATGACTATTTTTCCAAAGCCAGAGAAATATGATAAGCCGAGTTGTCAAGAGTGCTTATCTGAATGATGATGAAATGTTGTTAATCTGTCACTATCATCGTAACTCTTAAAAACCCGTGTAACTTCAATTCGAGTCTTTTTTGAGGTGTTTTTTTACCACTAATGATACGGAATGCTTGTTGAACTGTTAGTGGATTCATGAAAACACTCTTGAAAACCAGAATAACCTCCATTAGAGTACATTGCAATTATATGTAAAATTCCGCCGTGGTACAGTGGAACCATGTGTGCTTTGGGGTCCGAGGGGTCTCCAAGCGCATGGGTTCGAATCCTGTCCACGGTCCGAGTGTAGGTTTGGCTTCCTCACTCGGGGCAAGGGTTTCCTAGCGGGTAGGCTTTGAGATAGGAGGTACCCCATAAAGTATCCCCTTTAGCCCATAAACTCCCGTGAAAAGCCCACATGGTATAAAAAAAAAAACTGAATTCACACTCAGGACGAAAACCACGTTACTTCACTGCATTTCACACCCACAACAATTTACATTTTCTTCGACAATTCCTCACATATTCTGCTAATCATTTATCTCACTTGTTATTGACTTTCTGTTGCGTCGTAGCGGAATGATACGAGTTCACTAAGAGCCGTTATCTGAACAGCTGTCACGTCTCCTTTCACTCATTCCTCTCGTCGCTTGGTGTCGATCGGTCGCCTGTCGGTCCTTGGTGGGGTTCTTGGAGGCACCCGTGTGAGGTTTGCGAGGACGTGCATCCGTGTGTCCTTGAGTGTAGAGTGACAGAGGCCTGCTGTTTGTTGCGTATCTGATTTTTTTTTTTTTTTTATACTGATCTTATTTTCTTTAGTTTTTTGCTAGTCCTATTTAGAGAGAGAGAGAGAGAGAGAGAGAGAGAGAGAGAGAGAGAGAGAGAGAGGTGGGGGGGTTGGGAATGTGTGTGTGTGTGTGTGTGTTTTACTGTTTTTTACTGTTTGATCTGCTGCAGTCTCTGACGAGACAGCCAGACGTTACCCTACGGAACGAGCTCAGAGCTCATTATTTCCGATCTTCGGATAGGCCTGAGACCAGGCACACACCACACACCGGGACAACAAGGTCACAACTCGATTTACATCCCGTACCTACTCACTGCTAGGTGAACAGGGGCTACACGTGAAAGGAGACACACCCAAATATCTCCACCGTGTGTGTGTGTGTGTGTGTGTGTGTGTGTGTGCGCGCGCGCCGCGCGCGCGTATGTATTTGTGTGTGTGTGTGTGTGTTTAAGTATGTGTGTGGCATGCCAGTGCGGACTAAAAAGAAAAATTCCTAATGACAGAAGAAATGTTTTCCCGCATTATCTTTCCATTCCTTCTGGTTCTTATCTTTTGCGTTCTCTTCCTTGCTCTTATCTCTCTTCTGCTCTTCCTTCTTCCTTGGTGTCCTCTTCCTCCTCCGACACACAGTTACAGTTTTCTTTGCCACTGCGGAACTGTGTGATATATCATTTATTACACACGAGCAGAGAACACCAACACATATATGTACGTACAAGAATAAAGAGCACTTCGTATATTTTCATCAGTCTTGCATGGCATAGCTTCCTTTGAGCGAAAGAATATTCCTTTTTCAGTATTTTTTTCTTTCCTTACAGATTTCGGACCGTCGATTTTTTAGCCACTCTCTTTCACGAGTGAGATAAAAGGGCTGCGGCGGAGAGGCGAGGGAGACGAAAGGCACTGATTGGAAGAGCGGTAGATTGCAGCAGGGCGATAGGTCTTAGCTGGATGGAAGAGTACCGGTCTAGAGGACGGCAGTGAGAGCCTGGAAGGGGAGAGTGACATGGGAGGAGCGGGAGGGAGGTAGTTTCAGGCTTGATCAGAGAAGAGGATATTTTTACGGGAGGACACAGGATTTTTTTTTTTTTTTTTTTTTTTGTGTGTGTGTGTGTGTGTGTGTGTGTTGTATGTGTTCACACGCACAGTTGGTTGTGTTGGTGGTAGTGGAGTTTGTGGTTCCTTTCTCGTACCATCCCTCCCCCCACAACACACACACACACACACACACACACACACACACACACACACACACACACACACACACACACACACACACACACACGGCCCGGTAGCTCAGTGGTTAGAGCGCTGGCTTCACAAGCCAGAGGACCGGGGTTCGATTCCCCGGCCGGGTGGAGATATTTGGGTGTGTCTCCTTTCACGTGTAGCCACTGTTCACCTAGCAGTGAGTAGGCACGGGATGTAAATCGAGGAGTTGTGACCTTGTTGTCCCGGTGTGTGGTGTGTGCCTGGTCTCAGGCCTATCCGAAGATCGGAAATAATGAGCTCTGAGCTCGTTCCGTAGGGTAACGTCTGGCTGTCTCGTCAGAGACTGCAGCAGATCAAACAGTGAATTACACACACACACACACACACACACACACACACACACACACACGGCCCGGTAGCTCAGTGGTTAGAGCGCTGGCTTCACAAGCCAGAGGACCGGGGTTCGATTCCCCGGCCGGGTGGAGATATTTGGGTGTGTCTCCTTTCACGTGTAGCTCCTGTCACCTAGCAGTGAGTAGGTACGGGATGTAAATCGAGGAGTTGTGACCTTGTTGTCCCGGTGTGTGGTGTGTGCCTGGTCTCAGGCCTATCCGAAGATCGGAAATAATGACTTCTGAGCTCGTTCCGTAGGTTCCGTAGGGTAACGTCTGGCTGTCTCGTCAGAGACTGCAGCAGATCAAGCAAACACACACACATACACACACACACACACACACTTCGCTCATGACCGGTACCTTTCTTACTTAAGAAAATAAAAACAAATAAAACACTTGCCCAAATTTCTTTCCCTGTGTTACCTTCTGCAGGTGAGTGCGTTGGACCCCGACCTGCCGCCCTCCGCCACTCAAGATCTCGTGTACTTCCTGCCGCCGGACGAGCAGACTAACTTCACCATCGACGCCCACTCCGGCCACCTTTCCGTCAAAGGCGTGAGTATCCTGATCTAAATCGGTTCTTCATACTCTGTTCTTAACCCCTTCAATACTGGGACACATTTTTTCCTTGATATGCGTGTATGATTAGACCATTTTATTGACATTAGGAGATCAGAAGATTGAAATAGCGAAGACTGTGGCCATTGATCACCCTCACATAAGTTTCTGAAGCTGTATAAAACAACCAAGTAGTAAGCAGAATGAATATGGAAATCCATCATGGTAATGAAGGGATTAAGGCCACGGGAGGACATGGAGGAAACTTTACTACTACTAAAGTTTGTCTACTCTAAAATGGCTCCTAGGATTTTAAAACGTATTGCAGCTTATTGATAATGTAATTGATTTCATGTGAATAATATTTTTTTTCTGTTGATCAACTCAATTAATACAAGAACTCACGGTTATCCTCAAGATCTGAGAACCACGCATTCAAACTGAGACCCAGTAGCCACTTTAGAGTAGACAGACTGCGTATACTACATCTACCTTACAGTGCCTGGACAGAGAGGCTGCGACAGATGGCATAGTGATTCTGTACCCGCGGGCCACAGACGAGGGCGGGGAAGGCCACGATGCTGAGCCCACCGTCGTGCAGGTCACCATCCTCGACCTCAACGATAACTACCCGCACCTGGTCCGCCCGGTAAGTGATGATTCAGTCAGGTTTGTATGTGGATGTATTGTGTGTGCTTTACGTCCATTTGTGCGTCTCTCTCTCTCTCTCTCTCTCTCTCTCTCTCTCTCTCTCTCTCTCTCTCTCTCTCTCTCTCTCTCTCTCTCTCTCTCTCTCTCTCTCTCTCTCTCTCTCTCTCTCTCTCTCTCTCTCTCTCTCTCTCTCTCTCTCTCTCTCTCTCTCTCTCTCTCTCTCTCTCTCTCTCTCTCTCTCTCTCTCTCTCTCTCTCTCTCTCTCTCTCTCTCTCTCTCTCTCTCTCTCTCTCTCTCTCTCTCTCTCTCTCTCTCTCTCTCTCTCTCTCTCTCTCTCTCCTTCACTACGACTACTACTACTACTGCTATTGTTTCTACTACTACTGCTACTACTACTACTACTACTACTACTACTGCTGCTGCTGCTGCTGCAATATACTGTTATTTGTTATTGCTGAAAACAGTTTGTCTTCTCTTTATCCTTTTCTCTTTGCGACATAACCTAACCTAACATTCCTCTTCCTTCCCTCCACCACCTCGTCTGCCATGTCTCCGCCGCAGCCTCAGAGTTACGCCAAGGTAATGGAAAACCTCGAACCTCATATGGTGGAGCCCGTGGTGGTTCAGCTAGGGGACTCAGACGCTCCGGAACATGGGTGTCCCTGCTCCCTGGCATTCCACTCCTCCACCTCAGACGCTCTCAGGGACAAGTTTAACCTCACACCCCTCGGCAGGTGAGAAAAGGGTAGAGGAAGGGGAACAGTGAGTGTGGCTGGTTAGAGTGAGTTGGTTGGACAAAATGAAATTAGTTGTTTTGTTTCCTTTTTGCCTTTTTCTAATTCCTTATTTTTACCTTTGCTTTGTTACATTTGTCAATGAACTACAAATACTACTACTTTTATTACTACCTCTTCTACTACTACTACTAGTACTACTACTACTACTATGTATGTGTTTGTGTGTGCGTGTGTGTGTGTGTGTGTGTGGGTGAGTGAGATATGGATGCCATTGCTTAAACATCACCGCCCATCTCCCAATCCTTTCCCCTCTCTCTCTCTCTCTCTCTCTCTCTCTCTCTCTCTCTCTCTCTCTCTCTCTCTCTCCCCCCTAGATCCCGCTACCGCCTGAGTCCCGCCGTGGTGCTGGACCGGGAGCAACAGAAGGTGTACCGCCTTTTCTTCACGGCGCGGGACAGGCAAGGTGTGGCGGGCACGCGGCGCCTCACGCTGGAGGTGGGCGACGAGAACGACTCCCCGATGACAGACGGCACGACCACCATCCGCGTGTACGACTACCAAGTGAGGGAAGGAAGGAGAGAGGGAGGGAGTGCTGTGACAGAAATGAGAGGCTGTGGATGTCTGCGGGAGAGAGAGAGAGAGAGAGAGAGAGAGAGAGAGAGAGAGAGAGAGAGAGAGAGAGAGAGAGAGAGAGAGAGAGAGAGAGTGAAACCTCGGAAATACAAAATATGAATGACTATACAGATCATGCAGTGATGATTAACAGGGTTCTCAAGAGTGTTTCTCCTGTTAATGATATAGAGATCGTGTTCATGTGTCACTGGAACGAAAAAGAACATCCTTGAAGACCCGTGCCACTTCAACTATAGCCTTCTGGGAGCAGTGGAGGTGGTGCGACATAGAAGGGATTCAGATTAAGGTACTGAATGACTTGCCCCTCCTCCCCCAAAGGGCCAGTTCCCCTCCATGGTGGTCGGGTCGGTGCACGTGACGGACAGTGACGACCACGACCGCCAGGACAAGACCTTCCAACTGGAGCCGAGCAGTGGCCTGGAGGCGGCGACACACTTTACGGTGGACCTGTACACTGGGGACATCACCATGTTGAGGGGCACGCCGGCTGGCACGCACACCCTTACAGTCACGGTGAGATGTAACTTAGGTACGTGTGAGGAGGAGGAAAAGGAGGAGGAGAAGGGAAGAAGAATAAGGAAGAGAAAAGAAGGAAAACTATTTCAAACATCTTCCTTCAAACCCCAAATCATCTCATCATAAGACAGACATCTCGCTTTACTTGTTTCATCATCACTAGTGCTGCTGTAAAAGCCTCGCAGGCTTCTGGCTCGTGACAACAGAGCCTCATATACCCCGTGGTGTCTCCAGGTGCACGACAGCTTCCGCGGGGAGGAGGCCGTGGGGCAGGCCGTCATCAGCGTGGTGGAGCTGACGCAAGAAGCCCTCGCTCAGTCTGGTTCCCTCAGACTGGCTAACACTTCCGCCGCGGGGATGCTGCAGCAGACCACAGTAAGAGAGAGAGAGAGAGAGAGAGAGAGAGAGAGAGAGAGAGAGAGGAAAGAAAGATGCACATATGGAGCCATGTGTGAGATCATACCATTTTTCTCCTAATTTTCATTTAACCTATCTTCAACCTACTTATCATGTCTGTGGCCTTTACAAATAGTCATGGTGAGAAAACCGAGCGTCTCAGAATACTGGCTATGATTATGGAATGTTGTGCGAGTCTTGGTGAGGTTGAAGCATTGCAGCGAGAGGGACAGTGCAGATGGGTGGCCTTCGTGTCTGAGGGACAGTGTATGCCGGGATGGATTACAAGAGAGATGCGCATCCGAGTGAATATTGGAAAGGAGATTTGGGAAGCGAATGATTCACACAGACATGCAAACCTAAGGAAGGGAGTGTAGGAAACAATGTGAAAACGTGATTGAAATTATAAGAACAGGAAATAAAGATCTATATATGAATGAACTTGGAAGATGGAGGTTTCAAGACTTCTCGTTAAATTTTTGGATTATCTTTTTTATTACACTCTTTAGGGACTAGTACGGTACCTACAATGGGCTTGTTTTCTTCTTCATCTTCTTTCATCTTCCTTCTTCTTAATCTTTTCTCATGTTTTTCTTCTTCTTTTTTTGTGGGAGTATTCTTAAACAGAGCCTGCCGTACATAGAATATAAGAAAAAAAATCATCACGTGGACGAAAAATTTCAAACCGTTTCTCTCAATAACTTTAACTGGAAAACTAGTAAACAAACAGATATACTTAAAGGAAAGAAGACGCTCTTTGTTCACCACTAACGTCCCCTCTGCTTACATTGCTGATCGCCTCTCTCCTTCTGTACACCCCCAGCCAGGCGCCACTGGAACCAGCCTTTACGAGCGGCTCAGGAAACAGATCGCCAGCATTCACCAGGTCTTCGAGGACGAGGTAGACGTGTTCTCGCTGCAGGACTCCCCGGGGCAGCTCGGTGTAGATGTGCAGTACAGCTGTCGCGGTTCCTCCTTCTGCAGTGCCTCCCGCCTCAACGCACTCCTGCTGAGAAGGAGGCAACAGGTAACTCCTACATAGGACCTGAAAGATTATTTGGATTAAACAGGATAATCAAACAACAGCAGTCCTGTAGTTCCTTGATTTTATGTATATTGGCAGCAAGGTGAGGAGGAATACAAGTGAACACAAAGGAAAAACATGCATTTGCTTATCTGTTTGTGCTTAAGTGGCCGATTGTAGAGACTGATATCTAATATGCACTGAGATACATATATATATATTTTTTTTTTTTACTTAAGAGGGGAGGACTGGCCAAGGGCAACTAAAAGATAAAGAAAAGAGGCCCACTCAGTCGCCAATCTCCTTACAGAGCCGATAGTTAACTAAAGGACAGGGATAAATCTTGAAACATCCCTTTTGAATAAGTTAAGTCATAGGAAATTAGAAATACAGACACAGGCAGGGAGATATAAACAGTGGAGGAAGAGGAAGAAGAGGAGGAGGGGAGACTGAAGATGGAAGAGAAAGAGAATAATAGATAAGGAAAGAGAGTGGGGGAAAGGCAAATGGAATACATAGAGAGAGAGAGAGAGAGAGAGAGAGAGAGAGAGAGAGAGAGAGAGAGAGAGAGAGAGAGAGAGAGAGAGAGAGAGAGAGAGAGAAATGCGGTGTGTGTGTGTGTGTGTGTGTGTGTGTGTGTGTGTGTGTGTGTGTGTGTGTGTGTGTGTGTGTGTGTGTGTGTGTGTGTGTGTGTGTGTGTGTGTGTGCAATTCACTGTTTGATCTGCTGCAGTCTCTGACGAGACAGCCAGACGTTACTCTACGGAACGAGCTCAGAGCTCATTATTTCCGATCTTGGGATAGGTCTGAGACCAGGCACACACCACACACCGGGACAACAAGGTCACAACTCCTCGATTTACATCCCGTACCTACTCACTGCTAGGTGACAGGGGCTACACGTGAAAGGAGACACACCCAAATATCTCCACCCGGCCGGGGAATCGAACCCCGGTCCTCTGGCTTGTGAAGCCAGTGCTCTAACCACTGAGCTACCGTGCCGTGTGTGTGTGTGTGTGTGTGTGTGTGTGTGTGTGTGTGTGTGTGTGTGTGTGTGTGTGTGTGTGTGTGTGTGTATTTACCTAGTTGTAGTTTTACAGGGCCTGGGCTTTATGCTCGTGTGGCCCCGTCTCCATATCTACACTTATCCAATTTTTCTTTAAAACTATGTTCACTCTGCTGACACCACTTCCTCACTCAAACTGTTCCAAGTCTCAACACATCTTTGCGGAAACTAAATTTTTAACATCTCTCAGACATCTTCCTTCCTCAGTTTCTTACTATGCGATCTTGTGCTTCTAATGTCATATTCTTCTCTCAGGATCAGTTTCTCATTATCCACTTGATCCATTCCGTTAATCAATTTATAAACTTGTATCAGATCCCTCTCTCTCTCTCTGTTCCAAGGTTGGTAGATCCATAGCCTTTAGTCTCTCCTCATATGTCATCCCTTTAAATTCTGGAACCATTCTTGTAGCCATTTTTTGTAGTCTCTCCAATTTTCTTATGTGTTTCTTTTTATGGGGGTCCACACAACTCCTGCATATTCCAATCTAGGTCTTATTTTAGTACTTATCAATTTCTTCATCATTTCTTTGTCCATATAGTGAAATGCTACTCCAATATTCCTTAGCAAATTATACGTCTCTCTGAAAATTCTATCAATATGGCTTACCGGTTGATTGTTTTCTTCCATTGTCACTCCCAAGTCCTTTTCCTTTTTTACTTTTTCTAGTTCTACTCCATCTCCCATCTTATAGATTCCCACTGGTCGTCTTTCACTTTTTCCCATTTCCATGACATGGCTTTTGTCCACATTGAATTCCATCTCCCAGTTTTTACTCCATTTCCAGATCTTGTTTAAGTCTTCCTGTAGTATTTCACAACAGATTTATGTAGCTGTTCACTCCCTCTGGCATGTCGTTTATATACGAGAAAAAGTATTGGCGCCAATACTGACCACTGTGGCACTCCGCTGTCTACTGTTCTCCACTTGGACTTCATATCTTTAACTATCGTCCTTATTTCTCTCCCCCTCAAGTAAATTTTTATCCATCTCAATGTGCTTCCTTTTAAGCCACCCTTCTCCTCTAACTTCCATAGTAATCTTTCATGTGGCACTTTATCAAACGCCTTTTTTAAATCTAAATAAATACAGTCAATCCATCCCTCTCTCTCTTGTACTTTATCAACTATTCTAGAGTAGAAACTCAATAAATTTGTCACACATGACCGACCTTTTCTAAAACCAAATTGGCTATTTGATAATAATTTGTTGTCTTCAAGAAACTCAATCCATTGCTTCTTTATTACTTTTTCACACATCTTGCATATTACACTAGTTAGTGATACCGGTCTGTAATTTAAAGGTTCTTCCTTCCTTCCGCTCTTATATATGGGAACCACCTCAGCTCTTTTCCACTCCACTGGCACTGTTCCATTTTCTATTGAGCATTTTATGATGTTGTATATTGGACTTGCTAGTTCTTCCCTACATTCTTTCAGTATTCTGCCTGAGACTTCATCCGGTCCCATTGCCTTTTCCTCATCTAGTTCCGTCATCAACTTTTTTATTTCAAGCTTGGTTACTTTAATCTCTTTCATATGGACAGTCTCTCTATTACCCTGTGGTCTTTCAAATTTGGATTCCTTAGTAAAGACCTCATGAAATTTACTATTTAACAGTTCTGCCATACTTTTGGGTCTTCCACCATTCCGTTCTCTCCTTTTAACCTTTCTATTGTTTCTTTTTGTCTTATTTTTCCATTTATGAATCTGTAGAACAATTTTGGTTGTTCCTTACATTTTTCGACAATGTCCTTTTCATAGTTCCTTTCTTCTTCCTTTCTCACCTTAGCATATTCATTTCTTGCTGTTTTGAAGTTTTCCTTATTTTCTGGATTTCTGTTTCTTCTCCACCTTTTCCATGCTCCATCTCGTTTCTCCTTTGCCCTAGCACATCTTGCATTAAACCAATCTTTCTTTCCTTCTTCTTTAGGTCTATATTTCGGACATATTCCTGACTCCTGTTTTGTATATTTCCAAAAATAAGTTATATTTCTCTTGAACCGTTTCTGAGTTTTCCATCTCCTCCCAGTTTACGTTTTAAAATAGTTCTTGAGATTCTCAATATCAGCCTTTCTGTAATTTAATCGGTCTCCTTTGTATGATTCATCTCTATCTTCCTTTCCTTCTTCTATATCCATTTCTAATATTACATGGTCACTCTTTCCCAATGGGCACTTATATCTTATATCATCGTTAATTTGTATATCCCTTGTAAAACTAGGTCCAATCTTGCCGGCTCATCGTTTCCTCTGAATCTTGTGTTTTCCTTTACTCTTTGGACCATCAAATTATCTATCATTAGGTTCAGGAATCTATCTCCCCAGGCTTCTTCCCCCCTACCACTTTCATAATTTTCCCAGTCCACCTCCTTACAGTTGAAATCTCCTACTAATATCACTTTTCTCCTTTCTTTAATGATTCTTGTAAGACTCCTTATTGTGTCATTTATCATGTCTTTATATTCTTGATTAGTCCATGAATTTGTTTTTGGTGGCACATATGTTCCAATGATTGTTAACTCTTTTTTATTAATATGTATCTTAATATACAGTATTTCTGTTTTTCCTTCCCCAAACTCCACTTGTGTGTGTGTGTGTGTGTGTGTGTGTGTGTGTGTGTGTAATTCACTGTTAGATCTGCTGCAGTCTCTGACGAGACAGCCAGACGTTACCCTACGGAACGAGCTCAGAGCTCATTATTTCCGATCTTGGGATAGGTCTGAGACCAGGCACACACCACACACCGGGACAACAAGGTCACAACTCCTCGATTTACATCCCGTACCTACTCACTGCTAGGTGAACAGGGGCTACACGTGAAAGGAGACACCCAAATATTTCCACCCGGCCGGGGAATCGAACCCCGGTCATCTGGCTTGTGAAGCCAGCGCTCTAGAGAACCACTGAGCTACCGGGCCGTGTGTGTGTGTGTGTGTGTGTGTGTGTGTGTGTGTGTGTGTGTGTGTGTGTGTGTGTGTGGAAAATGAATGGGAAAAAGAAGCAGTATGATAATCAATCAACACAACAAAATATAACTCGGCAGCTCTGGTAGTGAATAATTAAAACAGAAGTTGGAAGTCCGGTAATATCTTGTCCAGCACTTAGACTTGTCTCTCGCGGTGGCCAGGTGTCTGCGGCGCTAGGCGTGGATGTCTCCCTTGTGGATATCAACGCGTGCCTCTACGAAGCCACGTCTCCTTGTGGCGGCCACAGCTGCCAACACACTCTCCGGCCTAACCTTACCAGGCCACTCGTGATCTCTGATGTCTCTGCCTCCCTTGTCGCTGTAGAAGTCGTGAGGGATTATACGTGCAGCTGCGGACCGTTGGAGCCTCCTCCGTCCGTGTGCTACCCAGGCTTTTGCTTCAATGAGGGAGTGTGTCGAGTTAGAAACAACACCCTCACCTGCCAGTGCCGCGACTCCATCAACTACGGCCCGCGGTGTGAACTTCTGACGGCCAGTTTTGAGAATACCTTCGCTTGGTACCAACCGCTGACCGTGTGCGAACGTTCCTCCCTCACAATCATCTTTGAAAGCCACGACAAGAGCGGCGTCCTGTTGTACACGGGGCCGACCATTCCCTCGCCTTGGCCGGATTATCCTAGAGACTTCCTGTACGTCATTCTGCGGGACTGGGTAGTGGAGACTTTCCTGGATCTCGGGACAGGGACCATGAACATCTCAGTCCCCGTCGAAGCAAACAGTTTTAAAGCCTTCCAGTACATCCTCACGTGGGGCGAAGGAGGCGTGACGGTCGAGGTGGTCAACTGTGGTATCAACGCGACCAGACATGCTAACCGTAAGCCGTGCAGGAAAAATGTGCCACTGGCGATGTTGACCACCAGCAGTAGCAGCCCCAGCCACCTGCTCAACGCCCAGGGACCTCTTCAGGTGGGCGGTGTCGCATCCACGGTCAGTTTCCTCCAGTTAGCAGATTCTTATGGGTGGACGCTAACGCCGCCCAGTGCCTCACCCTTCAGCGGCTGTGTGCTGGAGTTACGGCAGAACGACCACCTCTACGACCTCAATGCTACGGACTTCAGCAAGAGTGCCATCCAGCCCTGCGACGTCCCCAGGACATCGCGGGTGGTGCTGGGCAGGCGCTCCCTGATCATCATCCTCGCCAGCCTCCTCAGTCTCTTGCGTAAGGACTGCTGTTGTTATTTTCTCCTTGAACAGCCAGACTTAAACCAATCTTGACTTGCTATAGTGATGGAATATTTAGCAACAAAGCACCGATTTTTTTTTTTTTTTTTTTACTTTAATATGGGGGACTCAAATGTTGCATGCCATCAGTTAGGTATTCATAGAGATTGCTATAGACAAATCACCAAAAACTTTATTCAACAACACACCAATGCACCCACCGCCATACACTCATGCACCCCTTCTAAGACACCCAACTTTCACAAAATAAGTTATTTCTAGTGTGTGTGTGTGTGTGTGTGTGTGTGTGTGTGTGTGTGTGTGCGTGCGTGCGTGCGTGCGTGCGTGCGTGTGTGTGTGTGTGTGTGTGTGTGTGTGTGGTTCGTTCATTCATTCCTGCGACAGTACTGGTGGTGATGATCGTATGTCTGGTGCGCCGGGGCATCAACTCCCTCACACACACTGACGTGGACGGCGACATGGTCAAGGAGACGATGGGCAACACTGACCTGGAGGGGTTCGGCGAGAAGGACGAGACTCACTTCGAGCTCAAATTCCTGCAGGCGACCCCGGACGGTCATGTGGTGGGCGGTGAGTGGCGGAGGCGTGATGGCACTAGTGGTTGTTTAATAGAGGATGGGAACCTTTGTTTTTATTGCTGTCTGTGGAGGTCGGCAGTTAAATGGTGATGGTGCTTCTCTTCTTATTTTTATTCATATTCTTATTTTTTTCCATTCCTTCCCTTAGCTTTTCTTATTCTTTTCTCTTCTCACATACCTCGTCTGAAATACTTCCCTCCTCCATTTTTTTTTATAATCACTGGGTTTTTCCTTTAGGGACTGGTACCTTAGTACTTTTTCTTTTTTTTTTTTTTTTTTTTTTTTTGTCCATTACTTACATGAATAAAATGTTCATTGCACAGACGAGAACGAGAGGGCGCTTCCAGACGTGGCCCAGGACGCCTGCCTGAGGGACACCAGCGCCCCACTTCCCCAGCAGGTGCCCGAGGGACTCACCATCGGGAACTATATCAGGGAGAGCATTGTGAAGGTGAGAGCGCCTCGCTTTCTCTAAGTTTTGAAAATTTGGACTTGCTTGGGGTTGAGCGTGTGTAAGCTTTGGGATTGATGCGAGTGTGTGAGTGGCATTGCGTGCAGTGGCGTGAATATGCAACGTGCTTCGTTCAACTTCAGGGTATTCAACAACACCTCTTCCCGCGTTTGCTTTCTTATTTTCAAAAAATTCTAATAGATTACAAGGATCTTTAAGCATTGTTATGGTCCTAGTGACAGATTAACAAGATCTATAATTTATAAACAAGAGAAACACACTTAAAAGAACTCGGTTGATTATCTCTACATGTGACCTTTGGAAATAGTCGTGGTGAGAGAGCAAAGCGTTTGTGAATACCGGCCTCACTTATGTCTCTTCCATCTCAGGTGAATCATCATCAGCAGCAGCAGGAGTTGGAGGACTTGAGGCACTACAGTGTGGAAGGGGACGAGATGTCAGCTGCCTCCCTTTCCTCTCTGACATCCGGTAGGGGAGAGAGAGAGAGAGAGAGAGAGAGAGAGAGAGAGAGAGAGAGAGAGAGAGAGAGAGAGAGAGAGAGAGAGAGAGAGAGAGAGAGAGAGAGAGAGAGAGAGAGAGAGAGAGAGAGAGAGAGAGAGAGAGAGAGAGAGAGAGAGAGAGAGAGAGAGAGAGAGAGAGAGAGAGAGAATATGAGTAACTGAGTGTGTGTGTGTTTGTGGGTGTGCGTGTGAAGAGTAGCTGGAATAATGATATCCCAAAGTAAAAGTAGTTTGAAGTAAGGATGGCTTAAAGTGAGTAAGTGAATGAATAGATAAGTGAATGGTTTACGCATATATGAGGGAACCAAACCAATATCATTAACCCAAACTAAATATTTTTCTTAACTTGTTTTTCTTAAGCAGTGATCAGATGTCTTATAACAAACACTATAACATATAAAAGCAAACTAAGACGAAAGAGTCGCTCTCACGTATCCTGTGTGTGTGTGTGTGTGTGTGTGTGTGTGTGTGTGTGTGTGTGAGAGGAGGAGCATTATGCCTTCGTTCATTCTCCCTCCTGACACAGATCCCGAATTCCCAGGATCCTCGCGGAGTGATATGATCTTCGACTGCCGGACGGATTGGTGTCAAAGATTTGAAAAGCTTGCACAAATCTACCGTGCGCAGACCAAGGCCAGCGAGATGAGTGAGGACGGGCCCCTCAGTATCCAAGATAAACTGTCCAGGAGCCCGTCATTCCTGCCTCCTGAAACCACAAGTGATATCAAGAATGAGGCTCTACATTCTCCTCCGTCTCCCGCTCCTTCCTCACCGATCTCCTCCATGGGGGCGGGTATCAGGTTCTCTTACGTTAAGTCCCATCCTGAGCGGCCGCACGTGCCCGTCCTCGTCCTCAAAAGCATTGCCAGTGAGTCTCTAACATCTGGCCACCGAAGTAAGTCTAATGACTGTATTCAGATGTCCTCACATCCCTTATCGGAAGAAGCATACGCACCCTTGCATTCCTTTACACTGAAATCTAGCACAAAGAGAGTAGTTCCTCGATCTTTACCTATAAATCAAACGCAGAAATTGATTTCTTCCTCAACTTCCTCCTCTTCCTCCCTACTTTATAAACATCAGCTGAACGCGCACACCGTCTCAGGAAGCAAGCACCAGCCTGAAGCGACAGTCACCACCATCAGCAACTTGTACACCAATCCCGCTCAGCGCTCCTCCACAGTCACCAAGCCAACGCACAGTATTCCTGACATGCCAGCCCAGGCTTCAAAGGAACCTGTCGTGAATGGACACTTGGTCAGTCACTCCAACCCTCGCCAGTGCTCAACAAAAGCAGCGGCCTTAACAGGTCTCTCAGGCTCCAATACGTGTGACAGCAAGAAAGTAACCACGTCTGGGAAACCAGTGAAAGGTGTGGAAACTTGGTGTTGATGAGACGTAAGAGTAGAGGAAATTTACTGTACATTAGTGAACTCAAAAACACTGGTGAGCCTCCCGACCTTTTGCTCAAGTGAACTTCATTGATATAAGCATTGTGTTTCCTCAGTGGGTGACGAGCGAACTGTATCAACAGGTGGTGCGAATGCTCAGTGGAATGCTTCTGTCTCGATTGGGACTGATTGCAATCATATAATCCCCTCTTTTCATAATTAAAAACAAATTACATCGTTAACAAGGACTTTAATTGAACCATAATGACTGATATTCATAAAAAAAAAGTAGGAAACCATTAAGTTGTATTTTTTTTTTCATTTATTTATTTCTTATTCATCTATTTAATTTTATTTATTTATTTATTTATTTTTTTTTTTTGAGAAGCTTGGTTAGAATTTACAAGTCTGACAGACAGCAAGGACTTCACCATTACATCTGAGACTGGGGCGGTGAAAGGCAAACACAATTATTTTCTTAGTCCCTCATGTAGTTGATCCTTTAGTTAGACTTTCTCTTTGTAATACTAGAGGCCTTGTTTTCTCATTAGCATCATAATTAAAAGTTCGTACAAATGATCAGACAGGTCCTCTCTCTCTGGAACGTTGGGTGGAATCAAGGCAGGAGCGTGGCGTTCTCCCTCTGGCTGCACCTTATCACCGTCCTTATGTTCATTTCAATCATCACCAAAAGAAACCCAGCCTGGTGCTCAATTAGGTATGTGAATGAACTTTTTATCAATAGTCAATAGTCATTCTGAAAGAGTCACCATCAATGAATAACATGAATAACGCTTGACATTTAGGAGTACAAAGCAGGAGGGCTCAGAACACTTGTAATGTTAGTAGCCATATCAATTCAGTACTTCTGGTGTATTATGTATCGTTTGTTTTTATATTCGCATGAAATTACTTTGAATATCTCGCCACGTATTTAATCAAACATCCTGCCACCTGTAGACCACAAGCCTAAGCTGATTTTGTTTCATATCTTACTGGAATAATTCTATATCTTATAGCTTTATGATGTCAATCATAATTCTGCTTTTTATTGGGCTTTTCCGCGTACAGATTTCACTTTTAATTTTGTTTTTATGGCTCAATATAACGTGACACACCAAACCTTGCAGACATCTGGCAACTTACTCGTCTCGACGTCTTGCTGCAGTTGGAGGTGAGAGGTCAGTGAGGACAGAAAAAGCGTGTGGTGTAGAGGTAAGACAAATGAGGGACAAACTTACTCGAATTCTTCAAATGTCCCTAGTGGAGGCTTCATGATGTTTTAGTGTTGTTTTTATCTGAGGATGGCGGACATGACTGTGTTAAAAACATATTAGATTGGGAAAGTAACGGGAAAGACTTAATGATCATCATTATAGTGGTGTGAAGTGTTGGGTGGGAAACTTTTATGTTCGATGAAGAAAGAATAACTGAGTGAATTTTTATAAGAGGTAGAGATCGTAGGAGGTGAGAGAAAAGCATTTTGTTTTACGATGCCACAGAAATATAAATCTATTGCCTTATAGATGTGAACAAGATGTTTGTGGACCCCTATTCGAAGCTTCGTATGGTTTTGTTGCGCGCCAAGGTGTCTGGTGTGTGTGCTGCCGGCAACGCTGGTGAAGACTGTGGCACCAGGTATGTCCATCCGTTATATCTGGGAGACTGAAATAAGAAGTGTGAAATATTCGTTGTTCATACTGTTGTAAAGAATAACAATAGGTATTTCAAAATGAAAATATTACCCTTGCATGTTAAGTTTCCAACAATATCATCATTAAATGGCTAGGTAGACGATGACGACCATGCAATGATATGGCAAACAGGCGATTAGTGGAGAGAAGTCAAGAGTCAGCCACACCTCCTTAGCATAAGATTGTCATCCTTCCTGATTTTCCCAAATATGCTCGGAATTGATGTGTCGAAATCTGCTTCCTGGGGGATTTTTAAACAATTATTCATATGTCACAGATTTCCGCTCCATCAATAACTGTTTAAAAAGTCGTATTTCTATAGGTTGAAGTGGTGGGAGAGAGGAAGGGGAAGGCTGCTTTGGCCTGATTTCGCTCTGGATTACTTTCGTTAACAAATATGAATAAATCGTAAATCTTTATAATAGGACCTCCTCTCTAATCCGTGAAATAATAACACAAAATGATTAGTTAATGGAGAACACGTACCTTGTGGTCTTGTTTGGGGGTCACACACGGTTATGTCACATTGCCTCACTGAAATTAGAGACATCACTCGGAGTCTAAGTCCAAATAGTAAACATTGCTATTGTTTATTGTATATATCTGCTGGGGTTTGTGGGTAACAGGAAGTGACTGTCTGTTGTTCACATCCTGGGTTTGTGGGTAACTGCTGAATAGGATTCTTATTGTGTCTATAGTTCTTTTGTCCAATGACGTGCCACCACCTCTTAACACCACAAGCTGCGCCAATGGGAATTTGCTATATGTATTCGTAGGCGGGGCACAGCTGGGCAGACAGGTGCACCAGCTGGGCTGCGTTTGAGACGGCGCACCGGCATGTGCCGGCGTACCGAGACTCCCGGATCGTCTTTTCAAACGCTTTTGGGAGCTTCCTCTGTAAAATAAACAAACCCGCTTCGTTGCTATGGTAACGCGTCCCTGGCGGCCAAAGCATCAGGAGCTATGATGGATCTCCAGCAAATATTTCATCCATGACTGCGAAATATTGCCATTGCTTCAAAGCATCTCTCCCACTCAGGTACTTGTAAAGTACTTCCCAGTGCATCTGTGAGCGTGACGGAGAACCAAGTTATAGTCTAGTCCCTGGAAAGGGCACGAAGGACACTGGAAACATGTTGTTTGGGCCGCCATGTTTGTTAAAGACGTCACCGCAGCACCACCTCTCGGGAGCGAGCGTCCCAAAGAATCCCGGCACGGCAACTCGCTACCTATCACCGGCGTTTGAGAGGATACGTCTCGCGCCGGCACGTGCCGGTGCGCCGTCTCAACCGCACGTGCGCAGTTGAACCATGGCCACCAGGGACATTAGTTGTAAAGGTTACGAATTTGATTACTGGGAAATCATCGCTCCTGCGATGCAAGTCAGTGTACAATCGAGAAGAGGACCAGCCAGGACCTTCATCCTTTCGTTAAGGTATTGTGAGGAGGGTATTGGTAGAGGTAGGGCATATTGTGTGAAGCTATAAGAGAACCGGTGTGGGGGGGAGGGAAGCTGCCCCAAAGCAAGGATACGGTAGGTTAGGTTAGTGTTGCAATGGGGGCGTCCGGGGCGCAGCCACCCCGGCTAAGTTAGGTTACGTTAGGTTAGGTTTATGTTAGGATTAGGTTAGTGTTGCAGGGGGGGGTCCGGTAGTTACGTTAGGTTAGGTTTATGTTAGGGGTTAGGTTAATGTTGTAGGGGGGTCCGGGGGGC
This sequence comes from Portunus trituberculatus, assembly GCF_017591435.1. Taxonomy (NCBI): domain Eukaryota; kingdom Metazoa; phylum Arthropoda; class Malacostraca; order Decapoda; family Portunidae; genus Portunus; species Portunus trituberculatus. The sequence goes on along the minus strand of NC_059268.1, from coordinate 7,027,514 downwards.
ACAGTACCCCCGGTTAGGTTAGGTTTTTGTCCTTAGGTTTTTTTAGATCGCCATATCTCGCCTCTTTTGGCTTTCCCCCCACAAAACCCCCGATTCCTCACGTGCCCCCAAGCTTGTTGGGGGGAAGGGGGATAATAGAAAAGAATATGTAAGGAGTTGCTGTTCTATAGATTTACCTGAACGTAAAGACATCACATTATTATTATTATTTTTTATTTATTTGTTTATTTATTTATTTACTTTTTTGCTGGTGATGTCAAGTTATGACACCAAAACACACTCGTAAAGTTACAACACCATTCTTTTAACTGTAAATGCCACGCCACCACAACACACACACACACACACACACACACACACACACACACACACACACACACACACACACACACCACCACCACCACCAAGGAATCACGGGTACTGGCAGTGGTGGTGGTGGTGGTGGTATTCATATGCTTGTGTAAAAATAGATAGATAGATAAGCGGGTAATTTGATAGGTTGATAGATATGTAAATGGAAAGTAAGATAAATAAACAAACAGATGGACAGGTAGGCAGATAGATAAGTAAATCAATTCGTATATAAACAACAAGTTAGATGTTTATGTAGATAGAAAAATGTATATATTCATCTACTTAGTATCCTTTCACCCTGGTTTATTGTCAGAAATACTCGTATATCAGGCGGTAGAAATAGAGAATGAAACAAAATAATATTGTCTGCCTTTTAAGCACCTCGTTTCTTGGACTGCGGGAGTTGCCAACTCACGCTGTACAACTAGATACAATTTAATGTATACTGCTTTGACAAATAACCATAGTTGGACACGATAACGAAAAGAAAGATATCACAATAACCAATAAATCAATGTGATATTCGTACAGATATTGTGTCGCATTAATTATAGATTTGGTAATCGATAGTTATCATAGACATTTATACACACGTACTGTCTTCATAGACACCTTCTGTTACTAGTTAACACGGCAGTAGTTGTTTAATGGTGGTGGTGGTGGTGTGGTAACAACGGTGGTGGTGGTGGACTCTACTGACCCAGTAGACACCCCACACACACAGCTATAGACACTCAAATGACACTTTTATATACCGAAAACACTCGTAAACACTCTCAAAACACCCCCATACACATCCAGAACATGCCTATACACACACACACACACACACACACACACACACACACACACACACACACACACACACACACACACACACACACACACACACACACACATACACCCTTACACCCACCCACACACACACACACACACACGGTAGCTCAGTGGTTAGAGCACTGGCTTCACAAGCCAGAGGACCGGGGTTCGATTCCCCGGCCGGGTGGAGATATTTGGGTGTGTCTCCTTTCACGTGTAGCCCCTGTTCACCTAGCAGTGAGTAGGTACGGGATGTAAATCGAGGAGTTGTGACCTTGTTGTCCCGGTGTGTGGTGTGTGCCTGGTCTCAGACCTATCCGAAGATCGGAAATAATGAGCTCTGAGCTCGTTCCGTAGGTTAACGTCTGGCTTGTCTCGTCAGAGACTGCAGCAGATCAAACAGTGAATTACACACACACACACACACACACACACACACACACACACACACACACACACACACACACTGAAGTGAAGTGAAGTGAAGTGAAGTGTTGCTATGATATCGACAGTTTTCAAGTAACAACAAGCACCAAGAACCAAACGGAAAGACAAGTAGTGCAATCTTTCGCCACAACCCTCCAAACTGCCTTTTCTTCATCATTTAAAGGTATTTATAAGACCATTCACTTATTTTTAGGTTTCCTTTACATATGAGAGTGAAAACAGTACGCAAATATTGATAGGTGACAGGTATAACGATAATTATAGAAGCTAGACGTCAGTAATATCAGCTGATATTTGCTTCCTTCCTTTACCATAAACCAAACTGTGTCAGAATGCAGCCACTTGTCTAGCATATCATATCCTGTGGTAAAAAGTTTCCTCTATGGCTTATTTTTGGCTTGGTGAGATGATAAAGGTAACGTATGGAGGTTCCACCACAGGGAGCCAGCCTCCAGGCTGCTTCCCTCACTGGACCTCCAGCCATCATCCTCGACCCCCGCCCTCCAGTCAGCCTGCGTGGTTAAATACTTTTTTTCAAATATTTCCTAATGGTAATATTACTCTTCCATGGCATGTTTTTTTTTATGGTTTCTATAAATGTTTCGTTGTGTTTAAAGTGTGTTTCGCGCCTGTGTTGGGTAAATATATAACGTTTACTGGTGTTTTTTGGAGTATGTTAGTCTTTTTAACGTTCTAAATTTCCCATTTCTCATTTTTCTTTTTTTCTATTTGAAGCTATACACCTATGCTCATTTAAGTGTAAAATCAATTTATTAAATGAAATATACGGACTTTGAAATGATGTTTCGTGCTGATGATCAAACCATTTATTTTTCTTTATTCTATTTGCTCACGTTTCTGCCTCTCCATGTAACTGGCTGTAAGATGCCTTAAAAGATAGCTCAGACTCCGTGAAATGTGTTAGAATATTCGCCAAGTGAAAATAGCTTGACTTTCCAATACGTTTTAGGAAAGTTATTGGTGAAAAGGTTTTTTATACATTTAAAGTAATTCATTATATATATATATATATATATATATATATATATATATATATATATATATATATATATATATATATATATATATATATATATATATATATATATATATATATATATATATATATATATATATATATATATATATATATATATATATATATATATATATATATATATATATATATATATATATATATATATATATATATATATATATATATATATATATATATATATATATATATATATATATATATATATATATATATATATATATATATATATATATATATATATATATATATATATATATATATATATATATATATATATATATATATATATATATATATATATATATATAATAAACTAGTTAAGCTGGAGACATTTTGATATTTTGAAAATTAGTTTAAATATTTATCACGTCATAAAATATCATGCATTTGGCTGTGGTTTCTGTTATTCTAAAAGTAATTTTTAAAATCAAATAATTTACGTAATTTAGCAGTTCTCTTGATGACTACAGCCCGGGTGGTGACTCATCATAGCCTCGGGCTGGCGTCCTCTTTTCAAACCCGCAGTTCGTCAATATTTTGCTTAAAATCAAGTGATTTCTACATGTTTTCGTGTGTTTATAGGTTCAGATGCGAAGATATTAGTAGCAGGAGGAGGAAAAAAAAGAGGAATGAAGGAGGAGGAAGGAAGGAAGAAAGGAGAAAGGAAGGAGGAAATGGTGGAGCATCCGAGCCACAATACTTAAGTCACCCACTATTTCCTTAACATTTTGTCTATTACATAGTGTTTTTGATGTTTCTAGGCTCAGGTGTGTAGACACAATATAGCTCAAACTCCGTGAAATGTGATGGAATACTCGCCAGGTGATAATGGTTTGACTTTCCAGTACGTTTTAGGAAAGGTATTGGTGAAAAGGTTTTTATGCCTTTAAAGGAATTAATTTAGATAGTTTTAAAAACTAGTTGAGATGGAAATATTTTGATATTTTGAAAATTATTTTAGATATTTATCACATTAAATATCATGCATTTGCCCGTGGCTTCTGTTTTTCCAAGTCATTTTTTAAATAAAATTATTTACGTAATTTAGCCGAGTCACCCCGTTCGCGTACTCTCTGATGGCCACAGCCCAGGTGGTGACTCATCATAGCCTTTTTTCCAAACCCGCCGTTCGTCAATATTTTGCTTAATAACTAGTGACTTCTACATGTTTTCGTGTATTCCTAGGTTCAGGTGCGAAGATATTAGTAGCAGGAGGAGAATAAAAAAGAGATATAAAGCAGGAGGAGGAGGAAGGAAGAAGAAAGGGAGGAGGAAATGGAGGAGCAGCCAAGCCACAATACTTAAGTCACCCACTATTTCCTCAATATTTTGTCTATTACATAGTGTTTTTTTATGTTTCTAGGCTCAGACATGCAGACACAAGCAATAGAAAGAAGAAGGAAAAACAAAGCAGTAGGACGAAGAAGAAGAAATGAGAAATAGAGGCGGAATAGGAGAAAGAGCCAAGGTGTAATATTTAGGTAAGTGTCCCTTTTGATTTTAACATTCTTTACAATGCATTATGTTAGTTTTGGGGTATATTTGGGGTATTTTAAGTGTGTTTGAGAGGTGATGTAGAGCGGATTGGCTGTTATAAGCATGTTTTGGATTATTTTAATGTTTTCAGTGTTTTTCAGATCTTTTAGGAATATTTGACGTACTCGTATATTGAGTGTGGAGTTTTTTTTTTTTTTTAGTATTTTCATGTTTTCAGTGTTTTGGGAGCAATTTGAAGGATTGTTTGTTGCTTTAAGTGCGTTTTGAGTTACTTTTGAGTGTTTATTTTATTTTATTTATTTTATTTATTTTTTTTTTTTATTTATTTTTTTTTTTTTTACGTAGGGAAGAAGGCCAGCCAAGGGCAAAAAAAAGAAAGTTAGAAAAAGGCCCACTTGAGCGCTGGCTCTCCAAAGAGTTCAAGTGCCAAAACCGTCAGCCAGAATTAGGGGAGCAAATGCCTCGATACCTCGCTCTTAAAAGAAGACAAGTTGTAGGAATTCGGAAATACAGATGCAAAGGAGGGAGTTCCAGAGTTTACCAGTGAAAGGGATGAATGATTGAGCGTACTGGTTAACTCTTGCATTAGAGAGTTGGACAGAATAGGGATGAGAGGAAGAAGAAAGCCTTGTGCAGCGTGGCCGCAGGAGGATGGGAGGCATGCAGTTAGCAAGATCAGTAGAACAGTTACCATGAAAATAGCGATAAAATATAGAAAGGGATGCAACATTTCGGCGGTGAGAAAGAGACTGAAGACAGTTAGTCAGAGGAGGGGAGTTGATGAGACGAAGAGCTTTCGATTCCACCCTATCAAGCAAAGCTGTGTGACTGGAACCCCCCCAAACATGCGAAGAGTACTCCATACAGGGACGGATAAGGCCCTTATACAGAGTAAGCAGTTGGAGGGCGAGAGAAACTGTCGAAGACGCCTCAGAACACCTAATTTCATAGAAGCTGTTTTAGCAAGAGATGAGATGTGAAGTTTCCAGTTAAAATTATGTTGGTGTGTACTAGCAGTCTCTTTTATGTAAGTGGGAATGATTTCAATATTGGGTGCTTCTAATGGTGTGCCTTTGTGTGTTTCACTGTTTGATCTGCTGCAGTCTCTGACGAGACAGCCAGACGTTACCCTACGGAACGAGCTCAGAGCTCATTATTTCCGATCTTCGGATAGGCCTGAGACCAGGCATACACCACACACCGGGACAACAAGGTCACAACTCCTCGATTTACATCCCGTACCTACTCACTGCTAGGTGAACAGGGGCTACATGTGAAAGGAGACACACCCAAATATCTCCACCCGGCCGGGGAATCGAACCCCGGTCCTCTGGCTTGTGAAGCCAGCGCTCTAACCACTGAGCTACCGGTGTGTGTGTGTGTGTGTGTGTGTGTGTGTGTGTGTGTGTCATTTTGAGGTGTTGCATGATGATTTTAGTATGATTTGTGATAATATTGAGCGCTTTAAAGTGGTTTTTGTTTGGGGTAGGAGTCGTGTGTGTGTGGAGGGTGGGGGTGGGTGTGTGGGGATGATATTCCTAAGTTGGGAGTGTCTAGTGTGTTTTGGGTGGGCGTTTTATATTTTGATGTTTTTCATTGTGTTTTGGGTTAGTTTTTAGTGATTTAAGTGGTTTGTGTGTGTGACTTCAGTGATTTGTGTGTTCGTCGGGTGTGTATGGGATATTTTTTGTGGTCTGGTGTTGGTGTTGATGTATGCAGTGTGATTCTAGTAAATTCTAAGTGCGTTTGTTGATATTTTGAGGTGTTGCAAGGCGGTAGTTTCCAAGGTAATATGACAAAGCTAGGTTCAATACTTTCAAATTCTTGGCCAATATAACAGGTTCGGCAGTGTTCCAAGCTGATATGGACATTAATCTATACATTCATTTTGGTATTTTCTAAGCACGAGTGAGTATCGGTGAGCGATAATTTGGAAGTAATCATTGAGTCGGTATATTTGTGTGTGGGTGGGGTTAATTCACAGTACGTAAGCAGGAGAGCATTAAGATGAAAATAATGACAAATATTTAATGTGCTTCGCAGTATACATAGAGGTGAATGACATTGGGCAACCTTACTTATTGTAGGCAACATTAATATGGGCCTTTGAGTGTTGGTATGCGAGTGTAGTCTTTGTTGTTTGTTGGTTACTTGTATTTATAGGAAACACGAACAGCTAAAATGAACAGGATTGTGGTAACTTACTGCCAGGTTTTCTCTCTCTTAAAACATCATCTAGTCCTTCTCAATTTACCTTAAGATAGTCTAAACCAAGATTACTAGTGGTGTTAAAACACAAAGCCAGCATCTCACTCATACAATGCAATACTGGCAGACCTGCAGACGACCCCTGCACCGAACTGCACCCCGAAGCAGCTCATGTAATTCACCTCGGTCGCCTGCTGGTCACCCCAGCCAGTCTTCCCCTTTACAGAGCGAGCTCAGAGCTCATAGACCGATCTTCGGGTAGAACTGAAACCACAACACACTCCACACACCGGGAAAGCGAGGCCACAACCCCTCGAGTTACATCCCGTACCTATTTACTGCTAGGTGAACAGGGGCCACACATTAAGAGGCTTGCCCATTTGCCTCGCCGCGCCGGGACTCGAACCCGGCATCAATGACTGCAGTAACTTAGAGGTGACGAGAAGGCCTTACTTTTGTCACTCTGGCACGCAAGGCTTAACTCATGCCCTGAACTCAATTGTTTCATATAAAAGATGGAGGTTTTCTTATAATGTATACAGTATAATGCAAAATCACAACTTGACAGTACTGAAGCAAATGCCTTCCTTGTGGCAGGATGAGTTTGTGGCATCGACGACTACTGGGAGAAGAATGGCGGGTGTGAGGACCTGTACGTGAACACTCGAAAGTCATACTACTGCCTGTGCCGGCCGGGATACAAACTTATCAGGAAGTTCAACTGTGAAGGTGAGGACTGGACTGTCACTGTCATTTTACGGTCTGTCTTTTTAAATTTCTCATCCCTTCACCTCTACATTTAGCAGCCTAAAGAAGTTATTGTGGTATTCAAGGATACTTTTGTTATTCTTGGCATACATGAACATGCATTTTGTCTCACGAGTATGATTAAGATCAGCGATGTGCGGATAGGTTGTTCTTTAAGATCAAGTATGATTTTAGCTTGACATATGCATTTCTTTTGAGTACAAATATAATTTTTGTAGTTTTCCTTAATCTCGCGCTGAATGTGTGATCCTGAAAAGTGTGTAATTCTCTCTTTAGCTCTCTTTAGGGTGGATAAATTTGTATATTTTGTAGACAGTTGTAGATGTGTAGTGGATAAAGCTTTTTGCAACGCCTTATCTACACCAACAGAAAACAATGATATGTAGAAGTTATGCATAGCATTACACATGTACATTTGTGTACATGTGTATATATTATTTAAAAGAGGAGATTGTAGACCAAGAGAGGAAAGTAACCTCTTAGGACACTAGTTCTCTGCTCATCACTCATCATTCCTGTCACCCATCATGATCGTTTATGCCTTAAGGACCAAATAACCAGCGTGTTCACTCCATGCTGGAATTCACCATGGAGAAACACGTAGTGTAGACGTAGCTCTGTCTGACGGAAACAAGTAGTGATCACAAGAACCTGTGCCTTCTTGTGTGTCTCAAAGATAGACCACAAGTGTCGTTTTTTGGTTTTTTTTTTCTGGGATGAAGCACAAAGGTATTGTTACGTGTTTCCAAAGATGATGTTTTGTGAGTCTTTCATTGCAATATTTGATTTCAGTTTCTGGTCAGTGTCTTATCAAGTGCTGCAGTTTTTGTTGCTTATATTAATTTTTTATACCTAATGATGTGATGATATCTCTTGAATGATACTCCTATATAGGTAATTCTAATGGTAACACAATATCTCTTAATATAATAAAATGCATAGTGTATCGATCTGTTTTCATAGAAGTTAAAAGAGATGCAGAACAACAATCTGGTTTGCAACTGAAGTGAAATAAGTAGACTAATCAATTTCTTGCATGGCGCCACATCAACTGAGGTGATATGATGTCACAATATAGTTGCATGTAAATACTAGTAATGTTAAACTGAATGCATACCAGTGTGGTGGTGTCGTTGTTCCCTTCACCACTCACCATCGCCGTCGCCTTTTTCCCATGGCACTTTTACAAGAGAAAGACAGATTATGGGAGGAGGGAGAATAGAGAATGAAGCAGAGAGGAGAGAACATAGGGAGGGAAATCTGCAAGAACGAGCCAGGCCTTCGTGTGGCCACCATTCCATTAAAAGAAATGACACCATTAAACTGTCTTGGTATGTGGTGTCTATTGGTGAACTACAAGCGTCTTCTCTCGTGGTTCATTCTTGTATATTGTATGGTATTCAGCTTGCACATTGTCAACTAATATCCTCTTCTGAAAATTTAATATGTTTGATGATATAGTTTGTTATAATCTTCCTTCTATTCTTTTGTGTTCTTCCCTCCCTTTTCACTCATTCATTTAGTTGTATGTCATCTGATACTTTCACTGATAGACTGACGGAATCACTGACTGACTGATTTATTGACTGTCTGGATGGCTGACTAACTGACTGACTGACTAACTGGCGCCAGCGCTGGACACGAGGAAACACAGTGGGAGCGGGAAGTCAGGGTATTAGGGCGCTGAGAAGCGGTGTGTGGTTTGTGTGGCCAAGCTCGTTGCCGTTATTGTGCACGTGTAACAATCTGAGGAGTATACTCGTATAGAGAACCTGTGGAAGAAAGATACGAGAGGAATTGGAGACATACATACATCTCGACCACGCCTCCACTCACTTCCACGCCCGTGTTAGGTAATTCAGAATTCTTCCACTCGTCCAGTGTAGCACAATTTCCAGAAAATAAACGTCTCTCGAAAAAAAAAAAAAAAATAGTGAGAAGGGAAAGTATTCAGGATTGCATTGCTATCAGATACATTTTCTCTTTGGGGCCGCCGTGGTACAGATGAACCTTGCGTGCTTTGGGGTCCCACGAATCTCCAAGCTCACGGGTTCGAATCCTGTCCACGGTCCGAGTGTAGGTTGGGCTTCCTCATTCGGGCTTTGAGATAAGAGGTACCACAAAAAGTATCCCCTTTAGTCCATAAATTCCCGTGAAAAGGCCCACATGGTATAAATAAAAAAAAGAAATACTGAGACATTTTATTTTGTTTTACAGTTGACTCCAAACCCTGTACTGCCTTAGAATAGTAATTTTCTTTTTCTAATCGTTTCACTTCTGTTTTGGCGCGTCTTTATCGCTTTGAGTTTGTTCATTGCAGCAAAGCAGAAAGCTTGCAAAACTCTAAGAGGGACTTAGTTTACGTTGTGTTTATTCTTTATGGCGAAAAGAATGAGCGAGACCAAATCTTAAGTGATGTGCCTCATTACTTGTCTCCTTTCAGTACTTGTGGTTCAAGTTCAGCAAATTTATTCCGTAACAATACATACATGTATGATGAAAATAGAGTACATTCGTGGAACAGTCTGCAGAGATAACTCTCATATTGCAGACCTATGGACATTATACAGGATTCTTTTCACTCAGTCCAAAATAGTGGCAATACATCCTTGAAAACACAACTAACATAAATAAATCGATACCTTTACAGATCTATAAATGTGTAACCCTTGCATATAAAAAAGAAATACCATATACTCATAGAAAATAGCAGTATGTGTAGTAAATCAATAACACATTCAATCCTATTGTATACATACATGACAAAAGTATTTAAAGAATTACTCTAGCGATTGAAGATGATAAAGATGCTTTTTTACTCTAAATTTGAAGCTATTGGCCGGCAACGTATTACATTCACATTTTATTGAAAGAGGAAGAGTGTTCCTGATTTCAGGTATTAAGACATTTACCCCTTTCTTTTGGCTAACTCTCTCCCACCTGCATGAGGACTGTGAACTAAGTGGGCTTTTTTGTGTACTCTGCGTTGTGCTTGGCCAGTTTCCTTCTCTTACGTAAGAAAATGCAATCCAGTAGGTGCGTAGATACATACTTTATTGACAACAAACCTGACAGCACTACATGAAAAGGGTATCATGGTAACAATAGCGTGAATGGGATAAGTGTGGATTCAAGTCACACTAAAACGCTGCTGTGTGGTACGTGAATGGGATAAGTGTGGATTCAAGTCACACTAAAACGCTGCTGTGTGGTACGGACATGGCGCAGGTGCTGGGGAAAGCAAATACAATACATACACGATACAAATAAGTAGAAATACAAACTAACACAATGCAACAGAAGAAAGAAAGGCGACTGACACTGACTGATCCTACCTTTTTTTCTCACGGGTGTACAAATTCAATACAAAGAAATACAAACCGACAAATCCAGATACAACGCACATCTATCAAATCCAACCTGACAACACAACTACACACTCAGTGCATCAGGAACACCAATTCAGTGTTCAGTGATCTTATGAACCAACAGTGTGCGTCAGTCGAGCTTTCAGGAGCAAAGATGGGTGAATGGTGGGCGTGGTTTGGTTCAGTTAGGAGTATACTCTCAAGTTATTTCTAGTTATGTGTGAAATGCAGCCTGAAATTGTGGCTAGGTTAGGTTTGGTTAGGTTAAGGTAGGTTGCGTTATAAGATTAGTTTGGGTAAGGAATGTAGCCTGAGATGGTGGAATGGTGGCAGGTACATGGAGCCACTGGCGGACTTCAGGGACATCGTGGAGACCAGAGTTGGCCAGAGCTCCCAGCGCTTCCCAATCTTCGTCAGGATGCTTGACAAGTACTCCACCTGGAGTTACTACAATGGCTTCAAGACGCTCGTGCCTTCGCTGCTGCGCTTTGGTTAGTGTTGGCCTGTGTGTCTGGAAATGCTGCCCACAATGTGCCTCCACTGCTGTGTTCTGTTGCTGCCTTCAATGTCATGCGGGACAAATGCCAATGCTGGGGACGGATTCACCTCTTACCTCATTGCTCCTCACCGCCGGGCCTCCTTGGTTACCCATTCGTGCTGCCAGACATGATAGGAGGCAACGTGTAGAGGCTGCATCCCGGCAAGGAGCTGTTCGTCAGGTGGGCTCAAGCCAACGCCTTCATGCCCGCCCTGCAGTTCTCCATCCTGCCCTAGAACTACGATGAGGAGGTAAGGCAGCCACGTTATTGCAGAACGTGTTGGCTTTATTACAACGTATCATATAATTTATTTAAGTGATGCTTGTAAACACTGACGAAGTCGTTTCAAGCCACCTATGATTGAGGTTCGGTAAACTTATAAGGCCAGACCCGCCTTGCACTTTACTCCTGGCAGGAGACTCAAGGTGTGCGACGAAGTCTTTTCTTTTTTCCATTGATCATGCAAAGTCCTTCATGAACTCTCACTTTGGTCATGGAAACACCTTTGCAAAGCCAAGTACTTTTCTTCACAGACTCTTCAATGTTAGGGATAAGATAAGGAAATGTTTACAGACAGTTGTAATCCCTCGCGTGTCCTATTTATTTGCAGGTGACCAAGCTGTGCCGGGAGGTGACACGCCTGCACACTCAGTACAAGCCGCTGCTGCTCAGCCTGGCACAGGAGGCCACCACCTCCGTGTCCCCCATGATGCGCCCCACCTGGTGGCTGTGCCCCACCGTGGAGGAGTGTCTCACCGCAGACCAGATGAGTCCTTTCCTCCTTCCTCCATCTTCCTCACAGCTAGGTCCTGCTCCCTCACAGTGGTGCTGTTGATGACAGTGACGCACTGCTAAGCTTCACAATTTCACAGTCGTATATCTCCACCATCAGAATTCCTGGTTGGTGATGACCTGCTGGTGGTGCCCGTGGTGACAGGCCCGGGCTAAGTGGCACCAGGTGGGCACGGGGCTGGCTGTTGCAGGCCCCTCCACGCTTACCGTAACTAACATCATCCTGGACAGCGTGGTGGTGTACTTCACTAGGAAGGCAGTGCACCACACTGAGCTTGGAGGTAAGGCATTGGCAGTAGGAGAAGCAGTACAATAGTGTGTAGAGGGAGGCGAGAGCGTGGTGATGCATGGCGTGGTGCAGCTCTCTCACCTCTACTTAGTCTGTACCACAGTACTCTGGTGACATGCTGAGGGAGCAGCTGTCAATCCTGGCAGTGCAATGGAATGGTGCACAGAGGCTCTTGGGAATGCGTGGTTAATGTGTGTATGATGTAAGCTCAACACATGTTTACCTGCATTGTTGTGTTTACCGCTCGATATACTTTGCTGCAGTATTGTTTGGTATTATTTATTTTGTTGATCTATTTATTTCTTTTATATCTTTGATTATTTTCGTTCTTTGTCTTTTTCTTTTTTTCTTTTCATTTCTTTTGTTTGTTCATTTTTGTCGTATTTGAATTAAGTGACTCAGTGCAGTAGTGTGTGTGTGTGTGTGTGTGTGTGTGTGTGTGTGTGTGTGTGTGTGTGTGTGTGTGTGTGTGTGTGTGTGTGTGTGTGTGTGTGTGTTTCACTGTTTGATCTGCTGCAGTCTCTGACGAGACAGCCAGACGTTACCCTACGGAACGATCTCAGAGCTCATTATTTCCGATCTTCGGATAGGCCTGAGACCAGGCACACACCACACACCGGGACAACAAGGTCACAACTCCTCGATTTACATCCCGTACCTACTCACTGCTAGGTGAACAGGGACTACACGTGAAAGGAGACACACCCAAATATCTCCACCCGGCCGGGGAATCGAACCCCGGTCCTCTGGCTTGTGAAGCCAGCGCTCTAACCACTGAGCTACCGGGCCGTGTGTGTGTGAGCGTGTGCGTGCGTGCGTGTGCGTGCGTGCGTGAGTGTGCGTGCGTGCGCGCGCGCGTGTGTGCGCGCACACGCGGTGTGTGTGTGTGTGTGTGCGCACACGCGCGGTGTGTGTGTGTGTGCGCACACGCGCGGTGTGTGTGTGTGTGAGAGAGAGAGAGAGAGAGAGAGAGAGAGAGAGAGAGAGAGAGAGAGAGAGAGAGAGAGAGAGAGAGAGAGAGAGAGAGAGAGAGAGAGAGAGAGAGAGAGAGAGAGAGAGAGAGAGAGAGAGAGAGAGAGAGAGAGGTGTTTTGCCTGGTCTATTCTGTATAGGATTGATGGCCTATTCAATAGATATAGATGGAGCATTTCTGTATAGAGAACATATCTAAATTCTCATGTTTTCAGTGTAATATTTTAAAAATAAACAATTGGAAAAAATAATACATTTCCTGTGTCTTTTCACTGATGTACCAGCCAAAGGAATTGATCCTTGTAATCTTAGGAATAGTAACATTCTGTGAAATACTAAATAGAAATCATAGTAGCCTCTCAAATAATAGGCAGCATGTATGCTACTGATGTCCTGTCCTTAAAATGAAATGAGAAAACTTGTACTAAAAAAACCACATTGCTATGTAAGCCTGCCTTCACACAGTACAAATCTCACAAGTGTGAAGTGACCTTTCTCTGAATTGACGTCATGGCAATGGGAAATGCCCGGTTACTTAACTAGACTCATCCTGCACTAGGTCACATAGGGCAGGTAGAGGACAATGAACACTTTCCAATATACAGGTGGCAAAAATGAAAAGATCTTTGGGAGCAACTGGGATGAGAACACACAAGGAAGCTATCACTGGTGCAACAGCTGCTGTACCTCCCAGTATTCCAGCTGCTGCTACCACCAATGATCCTGCTAGCAACATCCTGTCAGCAAGTACCCGAGCAAACATGGCCCTGTGAATATGTTAGAGAAATATTTTGGTTGGATTGTAAATAAGCATAAATCTCTATAAGAGGGGATAACTGGCCAAGGTCTAAGAGAGTTAGCCAAAAGATATAGTGATGTCTTGAAACCTTCCTCTTAAATGAAGTTGTCAAAGAAAGTTGGAAATACAGAAGCACATAGGGAGTTACAGAGTTTACCAGAGAAAGGTATGAATAATTGAGAGTACTAAAGAAAAAATCTTGTGCATTAAGGAAGCAGGAAGAGAGGAGGCATGCTGTTAACAAGATCAGAAGAGCAGTTAACATGAAACTAATAGTAGAAGATAGCAAGAGATGCAACATTCTGAGAGAAAGAGGCTGAAGACAGTCAGACAAGAGTTGATAATACAAAATAAAAATGTGTCAAGTTAGCGGAAGACCAGAAGAGCAGTTAGCACAAAAATAGCAGTAGAAGATAGCAAGAGATGCAACATTCCAGCAGTGAGAAAGAGGCTGAAGAGTCAGTCAGTCAAAGGACAGTTCATAAAACAAAAAGCTTTGTGATTTCACCCTATCTAATAAAACTGTCAGAGTGGAACCACCACATACATGAGAAAAGTATTCCATATATGAATGGCTAAGGCCACTGTACAGAGTGAACAGTTGAGGGGTGTGAGAATTTTGAAAAAACCTAGCAGAGATGCCTCAGAATGCCTAACTTCATAGAAGCTGTTTTAGCAAGAGATGATATGTGAAGTTTCCAGTACGATTATGAGTAAAGGACAAACCAAGGATATTCAGTCATTGAAGAAGAGGGAATAGTTGTCTAGAAGGTTGTTTAAGTTGATAGATGAAGTTTTTTTTGAGGCATTGAACACTACTAAATTTTCTATGTCCCAATCCAATCAGATGTCAGGAATTCTGTGGTATCCCTGCTAAAACTGTTAATTCTCTGAAAAGAAGTTTTTTTTTTTTTATGCAAGGGGGAAACTGGCCAAGGGCAACAAAAAAATTTAAAAAAGCCCTTTTGAAATGCAAATTCCCTAAAAGATTTAAAAAAAAAAAAAAAGGCCCCTTTAAATGCAAATTCCCTAAAAGATTGGAAAGAATTAGTCCAAAGGCAGGGACAAATGTCTTGAAACCTCCCTCTTAAAAAGAAGTCAAGTCATAGGAAGATGGAAATACAGAAGCAGGCAGAGAGTTCCAGAGTTTACCAGAGAAAAGTATGAATGATTGAGAGTACTGGTTAACTCTAGTATTATAGTTGAATAGGGATGAGTGGAAGAAGAAAGCCTTGTGCAGCAAGGCTGCAGGAGGAGGGGAGGCATGCAGTTAGCAAGATCATTAGAGGAGTTAGCATAAAAAGTGATAAAAGATAGAAAAAGATGCAACATTTCAGTGGTGAGAGAAAGCCTGAAGACAGTCAGTCAGAGGGGTGGAGTTGATGAGATGAAAAGCTTTTGATTCCACCCTATCTAATAAAACTGTGTGAGTGGAACCCCTCAAACATGCTAAGAGTACTCCATATAAGGACAGATAAAGCCCTTGTACAGAGTTAGCAGTTGGAGGGGTGAGAAACACTGGAAACACTGGCAGAGATGCCTCAGAATGCCTAATTTCATAGAAGCTATTTCAGCAAGAGGTGAGATGTGAAGTTTCCAGTCAAGATGTGAGTAGAGGACAGACCAAGAATACTCAGTGTAGAAGAGGGAGACAGTCGAGTGTCATTGAAGAAAAGGGAGATAATTGTCTGGAAGGCTGTGCAGTTTATAAATGGAGGAATTGAATTTTTGAGGCATTGAACACTATAGTTTTCTCTGCCCCAATCAGAAATCTTAGAAAGATCAGAAGTTAGGCATTCTGTGGCGTTCCTGCATGATCAGTTGATAGGGCAAGATATTTGGTTAAGATCATTGATGAAGAATAGTAAGAGAGTGGATGACAGGAAAGAACCTAGAGGGACACCACTTAATATGTTTAGGAAGAGAACAGTAGTCATCTAGCACAGTAGGAACATAATGGTCAGAGAGGAAACTTGAGATAAGGTTGCAGAGTATAGTCTTCAGATCAAAGCTTTGTGCCAGACTTTATAAAAAAAAATTTGATGTGTAAGGCAATAGCAAAAGTTTCAACAAAATTTCTGAAAGACAATGACCAAGACTCAGTAAGGAAGGCCAGAAGAACACCAGTAGAGCAGCCTTGATGGAAGCCATATTGGCGATCATAAAGAAGACTGCGAAATGACAGTTAGGTTCAAGAATCTTCCTGTTGTGGAGAGATCCAAAGATTTTAGACAAGCAAGAGATTAAAGCTATAAAGCAGCAGTTTAAGGCATTAGAACGATCAACCTTTTCAGAAACAGGCTGAATGCAGGCTAACTTCCAGTAGGAAGAAATGGTAGAAGTCAATAGATAAGAGTTGGAAGAGTTTAGCCAGGCAAGGTGCAAGCATGGAGACACAGTTTTTGAGAACAGTAGGGTAGATCCCATCAGATTCATAAGCCTTCTTGGGGTTTAGGCAAGCTAAGACAAGGAAAAAATAATTGCAAAGAATTTTTATTGAAGACATGAAATAGAGAGAGGAGGAGAGGGAGGGTCAAGACCATAATCATCCAAGGAAGAGTTATTATTAAGATTTGAGAGAAGAGTGCAGCTTTAGAGACAGAAGAGATGGCAGTGGTGCTTTCAGAGGGTAACATAAAGAAGGAAAAAATTAAGTAAACTTATTGGAGAGGTTTTTGGCTGGACACCAGAAGTCTCCCAAGAGATTGGATTTTGAAAGATTTTGACTTTTCTGTTAATGAAGGAGTATTTGGCAAGTTGAAGAATAGACTTGGCATGATTCCAGGCAGAAATATAAATTGCATAAGATTCAGGTGATGGAAGGCTCAAGTACCTTTTGTGGGCAACCTCTCTATCATATAAAGTGTGAGAACAGGCCGTGTTAAAACAAGGTTTGGAAGGTTTAGATTGAGAAAGAGTGAGGAATGTACATCTCCATGCCAGACATTATCACTTCTGTTATGTGCTCAGAACACAGAGATGGGTCTCTGACATGGAAACATCAATCATTCCAGGGAAAATCAGAATAGGTCCCCCCCCCAAACAGGGAGAAGCAAAATGCCAGCGGCACCTTTGCTTTGGAAGATCCTGATTGAAGAGATAAGACTAGATATAGATATGAGATAATGATTGGCAAAAAAGATAGGATAACAGCATAAGTAGAAGGATTAAAGGTAAGGAAAAGATCAAGAATGTTGGGCATACAGTGATGCCTTGGAATACGAATTTAATCCATTCAAAATTTTGTTCTTACTCCAAAACATTCTAACTCCAAAGCATCAAAATACATGTATTCTTATGGAAGTAATTATAATTTGTTCCAAACCACCTCCCAAGACCAAAAAATTTGTATTTTCCTCCTAATTTCTAACTTTTAAATACTACTACTATTATGCTATAACTATAAAAGATAGGAAAATAAAGCAGAAAAGTTAGCAAAATGTAATATAATGAAAATTCAACTTCTCATGGTGAGAAACAAGCATCACCACATCCTCATGTGAGTCAATCAAGCCAGCACCACACACTCTTATATAAGCCAATAAGTTTTTCTTTGATATACTGCATTCATTATGGAAAATAAATAAGGGAAGTAAGCAAATTGTAACATGAAAATTCAACTTCTTTGCGGTCAGAAACAAGCGTCAATGTTTCCTGGTCAAGACGGCCCCTGACCATGACGGCCCTACCCGACGGCCCCCTGTTTACCATGACAACCCCACACCAAATTTCAGGTTATTGTCCTCTTATTTCTTTCATTATGTTAACCGTGTACTGTACCTTGCGCATATAGTGTATATACGTATCCAGGGTGTAACACGACTTTCTGTAAATATTGAAAGAGGTAAGAGAACATGCATTTCTAAGCAGAAAATGTTACATACACATATGCATTTTAAGGTTTTGTTTACCCGTAAGATGATTTTAAAATTTCTAAGAGGCGCACAATTGTCCATTGTGTTTTTATGAGGTGACGACGACTGTTGCTGGCTTGTTGCAGCAGCTGGAGGTGCCACTTGGCTAAATACCAAATGTTTTAATATTATGTTCTGCAATCTTACATTTAAGACAGATTGTATCAACAAGTATGCAATTTACTGATAAACATTACATGATAACATTATTGCGGTGATTAAAAGTAAGCATTCACGTGCAGTACTAAGTGGTACAGTACCTATCACTGGGTGAGGAAGGATGGGGAGGGATGGGGGAGTGGGGAGCAACTGATTTATTAATACAATCTGTCTTATTATAAGATGCTCTATTAACAAGTATAATTTAAAACCATCTTACAGGTAAAAAATAAACTGAGGCCGCCGTGGTCTGTAGTGTGGGGCCGTCGTGGTAAACATGGGGCCGTAAGGGGGTGGGGGACATCAGGGATTGGGGGGCATCGTGATCAAGGGTAGTCTTGACCATGACCCAGTATCAACACATCCTCCTCACCTGACTCCATCAAGCCAGTACTATGCACTTTTATCTAAACCAATAACTATTCCAATATTGTCATGCATCATAATATGTTTCTGAACTGCTTATTTATCCACAGAAATACATGTATATCTTATATCTCACCAAAAAATACATAAAAATTATAAAATACAGCACACTGACATAAGTGCTCTCACCATCCTCATGTTTGGCACCCTCACACCTACACAAACATATCCTTGTAAAAGCTGATACATGATTGGCTAAGTGTCCACCATCTTGAAAACAATGGGCCAATGACAGGCCTCAATATATGACAGATAGCCTCAAACATAAACAAACTTTGCAGCATAAAGGAGCATGGCTTCTGAAAAGCGCCAAGTTCATGCCTGAAAGGCTCTAACATAAGAGCCACGATCATGCCTGATGGGCTATAAGGGTTAAGGCTTGTAATTCATGGGCTGGATACTCTCTCTTCCCTTCGGATCTTCTAGAATCTTCCATACCACTGTACGTGTGTGTCTCGTGACCATGTGTGCTGCTATGCTAGGCAATGATCTTTAGTTATAAAAACACTTAATATTATTATTCCAGGCACTACAAAACAACAACCAAACAACTGCAAACAACACTCCTGAGGCACTGAGGCAGCGTGGTACCCCAGCATGCAGTCAGCTGATCGTGCAGTGCTGCGTGCAATCTGTTAACCGCGTTTGTTATTGTTTGCACTTCAAAGCAAAGTTCGTCCTCCAATGCAAAAAAAAAAAATAATTAATTAATTAAAAATTTAAAAATTAAAAAATATTTGTTCGTAATCTAAGTTGTTCGTACTCAAAAGCGTTCATACTCCAAGGTACCACTGTTTCTCTACAAGATGGTCAGGGATAAGCATAGGGTGTTGCATCATTTGCTCTAGGTCATAGAGGACAGCAAAGTCGAAAGCTAGTTCACCAGGGTGATCAGTGAAAGGAGAGGAAAGTCAAAGCTGATGGTGAACGCTGAAATTTCCAAGGACAGAAATCTGTGTGAAGGAATAGAGACAGAATGTGCTCCACTTTGGAAGTTAAATAGTCAAAGAAGGAGTTAGAGGAGAGATAAAGAGTAAAGATAAATTCAATCAGGTGACTTTTGAGTCAAAGGCAGATGGTGGAAAACTCAGAAGATTCAAGAGCATGGGCACGAGAGCAAGTCAAGTTGTTGCGCACATAGACGCAACATCCAGCTTTGGAATGAAAAAGAGGATTGAAAGTAGGAGGGAACAGAAAATCAGCTACTGTCAGTTGCCTCAGACACCTGTGTTTTCGTGAGGATAAGATGACATACAAAGTGTTACTGTGAATCTATGTAGATACACACTATCTCTTTGCAATACTACTATAATGAGAAAAATAATCCTTAACCTCTTCACAAACAGAAGAAAAAAACTGCACTCACTGAAATTGGCTTGTGCGTCTTGGAGTTTGGCCTGTGAGGGAACAACACAATTTCTCATAAACTTGCTCCCGGTTCAGATACACAAAGTCTGACAATTCAACTGCTGTCTCTTGAACACACTCAGCTGACAGACACTTCATGTTCAATCCCTTTACTTTATTGGTGAAAGGTTCACTGCTTCCATGCCACAGTCCAGCAATAGACACTGCTGCACCAATATACTCCAAAACTGGAGATATCTTACAGCACTGTAGATTGGAGAGACTTGTTAAGTTTGCATGTGTGTAAAGTGGGTGGTAAATGTATTCATTTATAACGATTCAGTTTTGTTGACCTCATATGATCCATCTTAATCATAATGAAAGTAGATCCATCTAAGTTATAATGAAAGTAGATATCGGCATAAAATTATGGATTCTCAGAGCATAACTGCAAAAGGCCACAAAACTCTAAATAAAATATTTCCAGACTACCTATAAACTCTATATGTAAAATCCTCCTTTAGGGTGTAAAGTCCAATTCCACATCCAAGTCATATATCCTGAGCAACACAGACAAAATAAAGCTAGAAGACAGGATATAGCTAGCAAGCAACTGCCAAATAAAACATGCTCTTAACTAATGAAAAAAATTCTCCAGATAATGAAAAATATTTGACACAGTATATGGAACTATTGAGATAGTTGATAGGGACATGAACAAACATAAGGCTCTGTGAAGAGAGGGAAGATGGTGTAACTGGGCATTGGGTCACAGGAGAATTTGCTATGAGAAACAACTTAGATGTGAAGAACACTTTTGAACACAATGACACCACAATATAGCTAAATCAATAATAAATAAACAATAATACATAAGTCAACGTCACAATACTGACCACTCACTAGTTGTGAAGAAAACAAAATTGATGAAAACTCCTCAATACCGTAAGTCAACAAAGAATGACAAGTAATAGAAAACTTCAGATGCTAAGTTACAGCTACACCAAAAATTATATGAAAATGTGATGGCAGTAACTAACACTGAGGATGCATGGAAAGCTTTCAAAAACACAACTAATATCTTACTGAAGAAATTGTAGGAGTAAAAAGAGAAAGTGCTGCCAGAAGAAAGAACAGTTTAGTAGTATGAAGAGCTAAAAGAATTAATTAAAAGAAAAAATTTGTACTTTAGTGAGTGAATGAAGAACAGAACAAAAAATGCAAGATAGAGATAAATTATAATGAGAAATGAAGCAGATTTAAAAGGTGAGAGACTTATGAACAGGATTGGAAGAAACCAGGAATGGAAATAGGAAATTGATATACAGTATGCCTATATGCATAGAAATCCACAACTAATCTTTAAAGTCATGATTTATGTAGCACATGTTTCTATCGTCATCTAATTGCACCAATACATACTTAAAACAAAACAATCTTATTCCCATACTTACCCTGAATTCAAGATGCTTCAATATCTGAATTTCATGTTTGCAGATGTCTCTCGGGTGAAGCTTCAGCCATGAGAGGGATGAGACCATGGTGGTTGTAAAAAGGCTCTACAGAGATGAGGATGATAATGTAATATCTGCATGTGACAAACATTGCATTTTTCATACATATAGAATTGAACTTTAAACATGGTGTTATGACTAATTTAGAAATTAAATATTTGCAAAGTACATTTTCATTAACTAATAAAACAAAATGGACACACAGTATACAGGAAATTATAAGTATTATAATCAGAGGTATAGCTAAGATGAGTGTAAAAATCCACAATATTGAAATCAAGGAAAAATAAGATGTTATAGTTCTTCAAAGTATAGTTCAATCAATTATTTTGATAAAGTAATATAAAACTACACACCTTATTGCTTGTTAGTTTGGATGCAATCAACACACATGCTAAGGCCTTAGGTGTTGCCTCTTCCTTTATCTTCCTAGCCTTTTGTTTAAGTACTTTGTCAGTGGACAAATCTTCCTTTGAGCATGATGCCACACAACTGTCCAAGTAACTAGAGATGAAACTGTAAAGGATTGGTATTAAAAAAACTAATTGAGAAAAGCTAAACTGGTGCCAAGTCTACTGCAGTAATCATATAAAGCAAGACGAACTAATCTTAACCTACACACTATATCAATCTACAGCTAAATAAATGAAGCATAAGAGAAAACAAACACCACTATTTATCTTCATCAGGAACAAGAACCCACCTCTGATATATCTCCACTGCTTGGTATTTTATCTCACTGGAGAGGCTGAGAGTCTTAGCCACAGAAAAAATAAGCTCTGTAATTTTGTCATTGTAGACAATGTCCAAGCAGGAGTGAGCTGCCTCTATTTCCTGTTTATTCTTGGCAAGCAAGGACTTTAGGGCATCTTCCACTTGTTTACCTATGAAATTCACTGAATTACTGACTTTATATCCATATCCTTGCAAATTTATTCAAAATCCTTTAAATGTCATCAGCATACACAACTACATATACTACTGTAGAAACTAGCTTAACCATCACATATATACAAGTATACGTATATATATATATATATATATATATATATATATATATATATATATATATATATATATATATATATATATATATATATATATATATATATATATATATATATATATATATATATATATATATATATATATATATATATATATGCATTATATATATATATGGAAGTGTGCATTATGTACTTTAAATTATGTGCAAAATCAGTTAGTTTCAGCCTCACAACACAGGAAGCTGATTACTCATACTTATCTCAATACATCAATGGTACCAACTTAAAGTGATTAGTAAACTCACGCATCTCTTGTTGAGTCCACATACTGCTGTAACTCTTGAACGGTGTCAGAGGTGGAGTCAAAAAAGCATGAATGTTGGTGGTCACCATCTTGAGAATGAAATGTTAAGGAGGCTCGTGACCAAACCTAAAACGAGAGAGAGAGAGAGAGAGAGAGAGAGAGAGAGAGAGAGAGAGAGAGAGAGAGAGAGAGAGAGAGAGAGAGAGAGAGAGAGAGAGAGAGAGAGAGAGAGAGAGAGAGAGAGAGAGAGAGAGAGAGAGAGAGAGAGAGAGAGAGAGAGTGTGTGTGTGTGTGTTAAGTCCCAGCTAGCCAACATGTTGCTGGGCTAACAATGACAATGCTAAAATGACAGGCAGGTGGAGAGCGGAAGTGGGGATTTGAAGCAACAACTGCTCAGACAACAACACAAAGCTCAAGTCAGTTTGATGATGTAGGTTGTGGATCATGTGGATGTCTGACATGGCTTTATATAAATACAATATAAACAAATAGCAATATCAAATAAAAATCACAATAACTGAAAGAGGAATATAAGGTGGTGGTAATCCAAGCTTACCATGACAGTGGCGAGAGTAAGACACGGTAAAGACGAGTTGGCCTGTTTCAGAGAGAGAGAGAGAGAGAGAGAGAGAGAGAGAGAGAGAGAGAGAGAGAGAGAGAGAGAGAGAGAGAGAGAGAGAGAGAGAGAGAGAGAGAGAGAGAGAGAGAGAGAGAGAGAGAGAATATTTACTATGCACCAGCTAACATTTCAACTAAGCCTGTACTAGAAATAAATTGCAATTCAAGTGGGCCTTTCTTTTTAATATTTTGTTGCCCTTGGCAACATAAAAAAATGGTCTTATAATTTGCCTATTTTCCATCATTTCCATAAAGATCTACTACTGTGCTTATAATCCCTTTTTTATCTATCCTTAATAGCTCTTCATTAAAATAAAGCTATTTCTTCCCACCCTGCAGAATATACCCTGAGCACTGGCTGATGATTTTTTTTTTTTTTTTTTTTTTTAAATGGCCAAGGCATTGTTTCACACATGCACCTATGACATTCCCTAATAATCCCTTCTTCCTCCCATCCTTAACTCCCTTTCCTTCTGACCAAGATTCTCCATATACATTCCTCACTCCTGACACTGCCTGCAGATCATCATGGTACAAGGTAACCTGTGTACACAGAGGATACAATAAATTTGATAAATATACAGTCACTATGTTATATACTGCACTGAGAACACATTTTCTTTATGTGAGATGGATCTACTTATACAATAATGCTCGTTCCTCTAATCTTCATACCAGACATACTTTATCATGGTTTCTCTCTACCTCTTTCCTACATAAGCCACAACTTTGGTACTGTTCCCTTGTTCTTCACTCTGTCATATGCTTACTCCCACAGTCCTCATGCTGAGTGCCAGTATTATGCTTCTGGTCTGTTTTTCTCCTATATCACTTTTTTCCATCTTGCTCAGGCACTTTTTTTTCACTCTTCTCTTTTATATATTTCCCAATATATACAAAGATCCTTACCAGAGCTAAGAAGTACTAAGTTACAGGTTGTCACACACAGAAAAAAATGGCCAATATGTCAAATTAAGAAGGCACCAGAGGGATACTACTGACCAAAAGCTTCTTGGCACTGCTGCATGTCTCCTTAAAAGCTCTATGGCTGAAAGTTTCATTCTAATTTCATTTTGTTAACAAAGTCTGTTATAAAATTTCCTACTTAGTGGTGTAGTGGTAGACTGTCAAGACCGACAAAAATCCTTGTTATTGTTGGGGTTTGTGGATCTTGAAGGCTGTAGTGCCATTGCCTGTAAGATCCAGAAGGTGCTGGCAGAAGGTAAGTTATTTACTTCAGTTCTGGCAAGCTGTCCTGTCTTCCAGAGAAATACTATGGTGTTTTTTTTTTTTTTTTTTTTTTTTTTTACATTACAAGGGCACTGGCCAAGGGAAAACAAAGTGTTGGAAAAAAAAAATCCCGCTGGTTGCCAGGCCCTGTTAAGAGGAAAGTAGAAAGAGAAAAAACAAAAAAATCTAAAAGGAGGGTCCAGTTAACGTAAGAGGTGTCTTGACACTCCTCTTTTGAAAGAGTTTAAGTCATAGGCAGGTGGAAATACAGACACAGGTAGAGAGTTCCAGAGTTTACCAGTGTAGGGAATGAAGGAGTGAAGATACTGGTTAACTCTTGCATTAGGAAGATGGACAGAATAGGGATGAGAAGAAGTAGAGAGTCTTGTGCAGCGAGGCCGCAGGAGGGGAAGGCATGCAGTTAGCAAGTTCAGAAGAGCAGACAGCATGAAAACAGCGGTAGAAGACAGATAAAGATGCAACATTGCGGCGGTGACTTAAAGAATCAAGACAGTCAGTTAGAGGAGAAGAGTTGATAAGACGAAAAGCTTTAGATTCCACCTTGTTTAGTAAAGCTGTGTGTGTGGATCCCCCCCAGACATGAGAGCCATACTCCATACACGGGCGGATAAGGCCCTTGTACAGAGCAAGCAGCTGGGAGGGAGAGAAAATGGACGAAGACGCCATAGGACACCTAACTTCTTGGAAGCTGATTTAGCAAGAGTAGAGATGTGAAATTTCCAGTTTAGATTTTTAGTGAAGGATAGACCGAGTGTGTTTAATGTAGAGGAGAGGGAAGTTGAGTGTTATTGAAGAAGAGAGGATAGTTGTCTGGAAGGTTATGTCGAGTAGATAGTTGTAGAAATTGAGTTTTGAGGCATTGAACAAAACCAGGTTTTCTCTGCCCCAATCAGAAACAAGTGAAAGATCAGAAGTTAGGCGTCCTATAGCATCTCGCCTTGAGTCATTTAATTGTTGTTGGGTTGGGCGTCTGTTGAACGCTGTTGAATAATGCAGGTGGTATCATCAGCATAGGAGTGGATAGGGCATTGAGTCAGATTTAGGAGATCATTGATGAATAATAGAAAGAGAGTGGGTGATAGGACAGAACCCTGTGGAACACCACTGTTGATAGTTTTAGGGAAGAACAGTGACCGTCTACTACAGCAGCAATAGAACGATCGGAAAGGAAACTGGAGATGAAGGTACAGAGAGAAGGATAGAATCCGTAGGAGGGTAGTTTAGAAATTAAAGATTTGTGCCAGACTCTATCGAAGGCTTTCGATATGTCAAGGCCGACAGCAAAGGTTTCACCGAAGTCCCTAAAAGAGGATGACCAAGATTCAGTTAGGAAAGTAAGAAGATCACCAGTAGATCTGCCTTTACGGAAACCATACTGGCAATCAGAGAGAAGGTTGTGAGCTGATAGATGCCTCATTATCTTCCTATTAAGGATAGACTCAAAGGCTTTAGAAAGGCAGGAAATCAAAGCTATAGGGCGGTAGTTAGAAGGATTGGAGTGGTCACCTTTTTTAGGGACAGGTTGAATGTGAGCAAACTTCCAGCAAGAAGGATAAATAGAAGTAGAGAGACACAGATGAAAGAGTTTGACCAGGCAGTGAGCGAGTTCGGAAGCACAGTTTTTGAGAACAACAGGAGGGACTCCATCCGGACCGTAAGCCTTCCGAGAATCAAGGCCAGAGAGGGCCAGGAAAACGTCTTTATAAAGAATTTTAATTTTAGGGATGAAGTAGTCAGAGGGTGGAGGAGTAGGAGGAATATGCCCAGAATCATCCAAAGTTGAGTTGGTAGCAAAGGTTTGAGCGAAGAGTTCAGCTTTAGAAAAGAAGAGACAGCTGTAGAGCCATCTGGATGAAGTAAAGGAGGGAAAGACGAAGAAGTAAAGTTGTTAGAGATATTATTGGCTAGATGCCAGAAATCTCGAGAGGAGTTAGAATTGGAAAGACTTTGACATTTTCTATTGATGAAAGAGTTTTTAGTAAGTTGGAGAATAGATTTGGCATGATTACGGGCAGAAATATATAGGGCATGAGTTTCAGCAGTTGGATGGCTACGGAACCGTTTGTGAGCCGCCTCTCTATCATTGACAGCACGAGAACAAGCAGAGTTAAACCAAGGCTTTTTAGCTTTAGGGTTAGAGAAAGTATGAGGAATGTATAGCTCCATGCCAGAGATAATCACCTCTGTTATGCGCTCGGCACAAAGAGAAGGATCTCTGACATGAAAACAATAATCATCCCAAGGAAATCAGAATAGTACTGCCTTAGTTCCTCCCACTTAGCAGAGTTAAAATGCCAGAAGCACCTCCGCTTAGGCGGGTCCTGAGGCTGCACTGGAGTGATAGAACTGGTAACGGAAATTAGATTGTGGTCGGAGGAGCCCAACGGAGAGGAAAGTTTAACAGAGTAAGCAGAAGGGTTGGAGGTTAGGAAAAGATCAAGAATGTTGGGCGTGTCTCCAAGGCGGTCAGGAATACGGGTAGGGAACTTCACTAGCTGCTCTAGGTCATGAAGGATAGCAAAGTTGAAGGTTTGTTCACCAGGTTGGTCAGTGAAAGAAGATGAAAGCCAAAGCTGGTGGTGAACATTGAAATCCCCTAAAATGGAGATCTCAGCAAAAGGAAAGTGAGATAAGATGTGCTCCACCTTGGAAGTCAAATAGTCAAAGAATTTTACATAGTCAGAGGAATTAGGTGAGAGGTATACAGCACAGATGAATTTAGTTAGAGAGTGACATTGAAGTCTTAGCCAGATGGTAGAAAATTCTGAAGATTCAAGATTGTGGGCACGAGAGCAAGTGGTGTCGTTACGCGCAACATCCAGCTTTGGATTGAAAATGAGGATAGAGCAAGTAGGAGGGAACAGAAAAGGGGCTGCTGTCAGTAGTCACAGACAACTGTGTTTCAGTTAGGAAGAGAAGATGAGGTTTAGTAGAGGAGAGGTGGTGTTCCACAGATTGAAAATTAGAACGAAGGCCACGAATGTTGCAGAAATTGATAGTGAAAGTATTAGATGAAGTGTCAAGACACCCAAGGTCGACAGCAGAGGGGCAGTCCGACCTGGGGACATTTATGGTCCCCTCCCCAGAGGGGGACTCCGAGGCAGGGCGTGGTGAAGCCATTATTAAATTTTGATTTGAAGAGAGTGTAAAAGTGTAAGGTGTTGTAGTGTAGTGTAGGAAGTAGTAGAAGTTGTCTTTAGAGGGCAGGCTGCAGCTGCTCAATTGTATAAATGAGACCACATCTTGAATGTCAGGCCAGGGTTTTGCAAGTCAACCAGGTCTGCTAATGATGGCCTGTGGCTGTACAGTGATATTAGTGATAGCATGTGGAGAAAAAAAGTGCAGTGGGAGTGGTGACGGAGGTAGTGCAGCAGTAGGTATTCAGGGGTGTCTGGCTGTGTGTGGTATCAGGGTGCATTAGACTTACCCTATACATGTGAGCATTGAGGCAGCTGTCTTATCCTGAGTCTGGGAACAACAACAACATGGTTGGGGAAAGTGGGTTCACCAATTATGTCCTGTTCTATAGTTATGCATTTGGATTGTCTTCTTTGTTCTAAAGATGCAGAAGGTTTAATTAACAAGCAAAGAAGGAGAAAGTTAATTTCTGGTAGAAACTGTGATGTACTCCAACTAACATTTGAATAATATCAAGAAAACATTTGTACATATCTTCAATGTTCAAATACATAAATTTTAAGTCTCAGTCAATTTCAGATAAAGAGGAGTGTATTTCATTACTCCATAATCTGAAAACAAGATTAGCATTATCCACGTGGGAGGAGCGAAAGACATACTTAGTGCCACAGCAGGAGTGTCCACAATTAAGTAATGGAGGAAAGAAAATGGGTTCTGTCATATTCTGTCATTTTCAGATGAGAAAATGAAATCAAGAATATTGCCAGATTTGTAATAAGTGTGCTCAAGAACCCACTGATTTGGTCCAAGGAATGTAAGGCAATTATAAAAGATCAAGTTGCAAGGGGTTAATTCATCACCTTGAATGTCATCGTTCCACCTGATGGAAGGTAAGTTTAAGTCTCCCATCAATATTACATCTTTACTCAAGCAAAAATATGAAAGGAACTCAAGTAACTTATTGTTCTCTAATGATGTGTAAGAAGCCGGCCAGTAAACTGTGATGATATATATATATATATATATATATATATATATATATATATATATATATATATATATATATATATATATATATATATATATATATATATATATATATATATATATATATATATATATATATATATATATATATATATATATATATATATATATATATATATATATATATATATATATATATATATATATATATATATATATATATATATATATATATATATATATATATATATATAGTGAATCATTAGGAATAAAAATCATCAATGGATATCTCTCTAAATGATATTTTTCGTTCAAATAAAAACAAACACCATGTTTAGGTACATTGCCTAATACGTACATCCTTACGAACTAATGTGTAATTTGACAAATACAGATAATAATCTGTAATAAGGGATGTCAACCAAGTTTCACTTATACCCAACAATGAAATACTGTTATCCATAAAAAAGTAAACATATCATTGCAGCGGCGCAATGTGGTGGTATGGTAGTGAAGATGGAGTGAGGTGGTATTGTTGAGAGGCAGGAAGTGGGGGGACTGGAAGTGATGGCCATGCACGTGGATAAAGCAGCAGTGATTGGCCCAAAGGCGAGCCAACCACAGTATTGCAATGATGGGGAGACTGTATTTAAGCTGGCCGTCTCTGTCTCGGCTAGACTAGCTGCCTCCAGGCATCACTCCCGCGACAGCGAGAATAGAACAAGAAAAAATAGCACTCGGACTGAAGAAGAGAACAACAACAGAAACACTCAACATCCTGCAATGGAACGTCCAGGGAATAAAGAATAAGTACCACCTCTTGATGGCAGATGCAAAAGATGAAAACAGGGACGTTATCCCCCTGCAGGAACACTTCTCACTGAAGACAGCAAACTGCCTTTCAGACGGTACAAAGCTTACCACCTACACGCCATGTTGGTACAAGCAAGAGGTTGTACGATTCTTGTGAAGAACACTATCCCCAGCAAGAAAATCCCAAGACCCTCCTCGTGTGGAGAAGGAGTGGAGGTACTGGCGGTGTCTGTACAACTTCGAGAGACACACTTACAAATCTACAACATCTATAGCAGTCCAGACTGTGCAACACTAGATGCAAGCGAAGTCCTCTCTCTCTGTGCCACCTCTCCCACCTTCCTAGGTGGGGACTTCAATGCACACCATGAAGCAATAGGATCCACCAAACCAAGAAACCAAAACGGACATCACATTGCCAAAGTAATGACAAACGTTCCTGAAGCAGCACTGTTAAACACAGGCGAAGCCACACACATGGCAGGAGGGGTTCTCGACCTCTTTTTCACCTCTAAGATCACCTCACAAAATGCAACATGGAACATTATCCCTTTTTGTTGAGTGATCACTTTGCAATTTGCACCACTCTCATGGTACCAAAATTAGTAAAACCTCCACACAACCCAAGATGGAACACAAGAAAAGCAGACTGGCCGCTCTTCAGGGAATCAATAACAAGTCAACTCAGGGAAACACCTCGACTAAATGACCTCAACGAACAAGATGCCAGACGCACAGCAGCTTTCCACACTGCAGCCAACCAAGCCATTCCACTAACAAAAATGCCCAAAAAGCACTACAAAGACTGGTGGTACCACAATAAAAATGTACAGGAGTACAAACATATGATTAACCAAGCAAAGAAGCTACACCGACGCCACAACACAGACACTACATGTGCCCTCCTCAAAGCCGCCACCAGAACTGAAAGAGAGGGTACAAAGGCAATAAGAAACAACAAATGGATTGACTGGTGTGCTTCTTTGGATCCACACACCAACATCAGCAAAATGTGGAAACAAATAAGGACCATTTGAGGTGTCTAGAACAAGAGGGGTATCCCCGCCAAAAGTTAGTTTTGAGTAAATCGCGTTTAAGGTTTGGCAATGTTTATGAAAATGTAACTCTATAACCATTGATCCTAAAGGAAAGTATTATATATGAAAATAAGCACCTGGAACAGACCTTTCTGAATATGTAAAAGAAAATAACCTATCCTTGAAAAAAATACCTCATTAGAGGAAAAAACCAAAATTATTCCCATTACGAAAACTCTCATTTTGTACAACTGCACTGCAACAGTAAAGCATCATGGAAATACATCAAAATAAAAGGGATTGATAATGGAAAACAGTTTTTAGGGCTGTATTAAGATATAATAATAATAGTTTGCAGCTAGAAATGTATATGATATAAATTTAAGGTAATTTCTTTATAAATTTTCAACTATTAAATTTTAGCCATGGCACTTACGATTGCTGCAACTGATTATTACTTTATTTTAATACAAAGACACCAACACTTACAATACTGAAGTGTTGAGCTCAGCCTAGGTAACTGAGGGGTGGGGGGGAGGGGTGAGAAGTCAGGGTCATCCTCCAGGCGGTCTTCGTCCTCCTCCGTGGAGTCATCCTCGCCCCGCCCCCTTACCCTGCGACGTGCAGCTTGAAGCACGAAATAGGGTGTAATCCTCAAAAAATTAGCACAATGCAATCTTACAGTGAGGCCTACTGAGGCGTGAGAATCCAGGTTCATGTATTTTTGCCGGTTTAGTACAGACAGCCAGCTGATTGTACACTTTACACAAAGTATCCCAGTGATGCAGGTGACAAAATAATACCAAAAAAATCACCTTGCCCTGGGCTGAAAGGCAATGGAAAGTGAGAAATAATAGCAAGGAAAAAGTTTAAATGGCATTATGTAAACACACCGTGGGACAACAAAGATGGCCAGACGCTATGATTGGCTCGCTGAGAGGCGGACTCGGCACCTCGCGTGGTGATTGGCTGGGACTCACGTGGTAGCGCATGGTGGCGATACCCCTCTTGCTCGCTATCTCACGGCTTGGTCTAGCAAGAAAGTGCTGGACTTTGAGCCCTTTAACTACCACGAACAAGAGTCAATATCGAAATGTGGCCAATGCTGTTCATAAGTAAAGGGATACACCCATTACGTCCCACCAAAAAGTGAAAACTGGTATTTTGGCGGGGATACCCCTCCTGTTCGAGACGCCTCATTTGTGGACAGAACCCAGCCCAGCAGGCAATACACCCAGAACCAACCACAGAGGCCAACAGATTAATCAATGAGTTTGCTGATCGTTGCGATACAGCTCAACTACCACCAGAGACACAGAGGAAACAAGGTGAGCTCAGACCAAACAGAACAAGAATGACAAACAATGTATGTACCACAGCAGCATCAACCGATATACCCTTCACCAAAAAAGAACTGAAAGATGCTCTAAAACCACGAAAAGATACAGCAACAGGCGCCGACAAAATCAGCTATTCAATGATAAGGGAAGCAGGAGAGGAAGCACAAGAAGAACTACTTCACATCATCAACCAGTCATACACCACTGGCAAGCTTCCGCAGTCATGGAAGCAAGCAATCATTGCACCAATACCCAAGCCACGAGAGCAAAACAAATACTGGCCAATATCACTTTTATGCTGCATGGGAGAGACAGCAGAGAAAATGGTCCTTGCAAGATTACAATGGCAAATAGGCAAGCTACATCCCAACATCTATGCCTACACCAACCAAAAGGGCACGAGAGACTGCATCACCAATATGCTCACAACAATAAAAAGTAGGAAGGCTATAGTCATATTCATGGACCTGGAGAAAGCCTTTGAAATGGCAAACGGGGATGCTATTCTCAAAACTCTGACAAGGAAAGGCGTGTCAGGAAAGCTCCTAGCGTGGACTCGTGACTTCCTAACACATAGACAAGCAAGAGTGTCCTTTCAAGAGAAGCTGTCAAACGCTAGAACATTTGAGAATGGCACACCCCAGAGCCCATTTCTTTTCAATATCCTGATGGAGAACTTGGTCACCATGCAGTTGGGGCAAGGAATAAAGATATTATGCTATGCAGATGATGAAGCTATTATCTCCACCGGGGCAAACATGGCACAGAAAGCTCAAAGGACTCCCACGATGATAGCTAACAAATGCTGAGACTTAAGACTAAAGATAAACCCAAACAAGACAAAAGCAACCCTTTTTGGGGCAAACCAACAGCCAGCACTCAACAATAGCGTAAAGGCAGTCACCTGGACAAACAGCCACACATACTTAGGAATGTGCTTCGACAGCCAATTAAACTTCAAGCAACATGTCAAGATGACGAAACACAAAGCTGAGGCACACCTCCTGATGATGAGATACATGACCAAGCCGGATCATGGAGCCTCATACATGCATGTGTTGGACGCCGTTGAGATGCATGGTGCAGCATATTCGATGATTCATCTTATTGCCTGCATATAGAACATGCATGTTCTATATGCAGGCAATAAGATGAATCATCGAATATGCTGCACCATGCATCTCAACGGCGTCCAACACATGCATTAAAACACTAGAGAAAATACAAAACAAGGCTCTAAGACTAATCCTGGGTGCCCCAGCCTGGACAAGAATCTGCAACATGCAGCTGGAAGCTAATATACCCCCATTATGCAACAGGTTACAGGCAACAAACACCACACACCTACACAAATACATAAGAAGAGAAAACGCACAAGCATTGCAACAGAAAATCAACCAGTCCCTCCAGCAAGACCCTGCACTTTTAACCAAAAAGACCTGGTCAGGCAACATAGCAACCGGAATCATAGAGCTAGGTAGGTCACCAACAACTACTCCTCAACTTCGAAATGGACCCTCCAGACGAAACATACATATCACCACCTCCCTGGCAAGACATACCACTTAAGACCACCATACATAAACTCACAGACGCCAAGGCCAAATTAAGCCAAAGAGACACATTTCAACAGGCAACCGAAGCCCTGCAAACTGTTCCTGATCAAGAAGATCAGGTCTTATTACACAGATGGGTCCATTAGTGAAGGAAGGGCAGCAACAGCCTTTGTATGCAACACAGCAGTAGAGCACTACAGACTGCAAAACAGATCACCCGTATTGCAGGCTAAGCTCACAGCAATCCAAGGGGCACTCCATCACGCCCTACAGAAATCCACCTCAGCAGTGATACACACAGACTCACTTGCTGTACTGCATGTCCTCAATCAAAAGCATGCAACAGACAACATTGGCCTTGTAACCTCCATCTGGTCGGTGGCTCACGAGCTCCAAAGACAAGGCATGACAACCCACCTCAACTGGGTTCCAAGTCAAATAGGAATCAAAGGAAACGAAGACGCAGACAGAGAGGCAAGAAATGCACTTAACCTACCAAATATAAATGTCACCATACCAACAAGTCTTTCACAAGCCAAAGCTAAACTCACACAGCCACCCAAGAAGTCGCCAACCAAACCTTACGGAGATGGGTGAGAGAAGGGAAGCACAGTGCCTCGTGGTTTGCAACCACCAAAGAAAACAAGACCCCACTTACCAGACATATGACCAGGAGAGACAGAACTAATATCCACAGACTCAGACTCGGCTACCTATGCAAAGAGGCGGTAAATGAGCAACTACCACGACAATGTGAACATTGTGACACAGATTCATGCACACTAGTCCACTACATCTTACACTGCACAAAGACAGCTACATATCTACAAAGAGGGAAACAAACAGCTGCTTCAATAGTCTCCAACACCCCACATCATGTGTTGCTGGACATGGTCAGACACTTCCCTCCACCACAATAAAGGAAACAACTTAAACCAAAGACAGATACTTGTGGGTGAGCCATAAAGGTGGAATGCCCACGTCATTCGTCAAGAATGACATATCTTAAAAATGTCCTGGTGAGTTAGTTGCCGCTGTTGTCTCTTGCCCTTTGTCTCTGTCTTGCTCTGCTCTCCGTTCTCGTGGCCCGCATTCGCACTGTGTACTACCCTGTATTTCCCTGTTGTACTGTGTTACTACTAAAGTAAACATAAGAAGCGGTACTAAGTGTTTCCTGCCAGTCCTACCTTTCTGAGTGAGTCAGTCTGCCTAAGTAATTACCTCGCCTCCTCGCGAGTCACGGATCCTCCTCAACTTATCCCTGTGCCGCCCCGTTCTGAACGGTGTCCTGTTCTGCAGCTGATGTGAGTTGCTGTTGTGGCATTGGAAGCTGAAGTAAGGACCTTTGGGTGCCCGGCCTTGCCCAGTGGTTGCAGGTGTGGGTGGCCCTACTGTGCTGTGTGGGCGGCGGTTCGTAACAATATAGTTAATAAAAAAATTTTGACAAAAAATAAATATTAACATGTACAAAAGAGAGTTGTGAAATTTCTATGAGGAATAGGGGGAAATGGGTTTAGAAATTTAAATTAAGGATCCTCTCCTTAAGCAGTGGCAGTTGAGACTGAGGTGGTAGTAGTGACAGAAGTAGTACTAGTTATCTTAGTGGGTTTACACTCATCTGGTCTGCTCTAGATCTAGCCATAACAGCCCTCCTGGTGCAAATTTAGGTCCTCCCTTTGTTTAAAAGATCCCTATAGATATACATGTTACTAAAATAACGTTACCTAATTTGTAGGCTACAGAGAGAAGAGATCTGTCCTCACTGTTGGCTATTTTAGCTCTGAAAATAACCCCATCTTCATTAATACAAGTAGTATCAGACAGCAAAACCTCTTTATTCAGCAAATACCAAAAAATTTGCTTGAACTCATAATTCACAAAACTTAGGTAGGTAAAGCCTCTCAAAACAAGACTCCCTTCCTACAATTATGGTCCTGTATCTCCAGGGCTGATTTCCTCCCTTATAACCTACCTAGCGTTATCAGCATTAAGGGAAGGTGGGCTGGGATTATTTGAAGCAATGATAAATTCATCCAACATATCAGTCCTAACTGTTGGAAGGGCCATAACCATTTCCTGCAGTTGTTTTACGGCTTCATCTTGCTCCCGGTTTCTCACAGAACCCATGCTACCAGAGGAGGATTGATTTAACCCCTTCAGAACTGGGACGCATTTTCACCATGAGTTTTGGGTATAACTGGGCAATTTTATTGACATTAGAAAGGGTTTATGGAGGTCAGGAGATTATTGGCTACAATCTTCACTATTTTAATCCCAACATAAGTTTCTAATGTCGCACAAAGTCGCCAAATATTAAGGAGAGTGAATGTGGAAACGCCATGGTACTGAAGGGGATAATAATCTACAGGTTAGACACAAAAACAAAAAGTATACCTACACCGACATAGAAGTTGGGGTGAAACCATTCAGCACACTTATCACATCCAATAGCCTCATCATCCACGCCAAAAAGCGTAGATGCACTATCCAAACTTTGTGCTGCAGCAGCAACATAACCTTGGTTAACATAGAAGACTGACAGTGATGGCTGGCGGTCAGACGGAGTGTTTAGTGTAGGGATCGTCCCCATACCACCGGAACATCGTTTATCTCTTTGCATCACAAATCAGGCGCAGTGCTAACCGCCAGGCAAATAAACCAGGTAACAAGTAGCAGCAGCAGAAACCGGTCAAAGCACCAGGTAGCAAGGTTGGAGTGGAGACACAAAAATCAACACAGCAAAATTATCTGAACAGAGAGCTCAACTTGCACAACACACATTCATTCGCCGTCATGTCACAGCAGCAATCCAAATTCAAAGGTCGAAAACTAAAAGAGAAAAGTACTTTCGTTCGGAAGTGGGGGTAAAAATCTACTAAAACCTCACCAGGTAGACGGCGAAGGAAAGCGTATGTTCTTTGAGGCAGCCCAGGAACAAGCCGTGCTCCCGACGGTGCAGGTAACAGGACAGCACGAGTGCAAATGGCGGAAGTAGCCGACTCACCTACTGCCTACTGTACTTACTACGTACACGTGTACGGTGGCATTTATTTTGCCGTTAGAATCCTTGTACGAAGGAAAACAACCGCAGCTGTCACAAGGCAAGGTGGGCATCATACAAGATCCAAAAGAACGATGAGAACAGGCCCAAACGGAGTAAGTAGCAGCGTTTCATATAGCATTATTTGGGAACTCCCTGCGTGATTCGATCGCTCCGTTTTTTAGCTTTGGGCGCGAGCAAGGTTAAATTCAACCTTAGACGCGAAGCTTTCTTCCCTCATCAAACTTCCACCGGGGTTTATGGTTATTCATGTCGTGATCTACAAAATCAGCTGTGAAATTGAAGTCCTAAATCAATATAAACCAGACCTTGTCACTTTTCTGTTTTGTTACTTCAATATTATCCACTCGATCTATCATGTCACTAAAGTTAGACGAATAAAACCATATTGCAACTGAAAATTAATAGTCTACGTAAAAAGAACAAATTAAAATCAATTACGCAACAAATTCAATTAATAATAATAACAATTCAGTGTTCACCTTCCCAAACACTAGTGATGGGCGAACCCAGTACTTTCTGCAACCCGAGTATTTCGGTACTGATTACACTGTGAAACCGAGTAAACCGAGTACGAAATTATTACTTTTCACTAACCTAACTT
Source organism: Portunus trituberculatus (assembly GCF_017591435.1). NCBI lineage: Eukaryota > Metazoa > Arthropoda > Malacostraca > Decapoda > Portunidae > Portunus > Portunus trituberculatus. Next base: position 6,990,526 of record NC_059268.1, on the reverse strand, counting down.
AACGTAAGGCAGAGAATCGTGTAAGAAAACTAATCTCTTTGTGCAGTTAGACTGAGGTTTTTAACTTCTGTACAAGGTAGGCCGTATATCATGAGACATGTTTCACTTGACTTTCAATGTTATTATAATATGAGAATGTGAATTATGTGCATACACTTATAGTTGACATTAGCAGATAATTTCTTTCTTGATATAACTAAAATAGAGAAAAATAATAGTATAATGGATATAGAATGCCAGAAGCTTATCATAGCGGGGCTCAGCGTCACGGGTCTCCACCCTCCCTGCCTCTACCTCCTTACTCCTCCTCCTCTCTTCTTCCTATAACTCCTTACCCTCCTCCATCCACTTCCTCTCTCATCTCTCTCTCTCTCTCTCTCTCTCTCTCTCTCTCTCTCTCTCTCTCTCCTTTTCCTAAAAGTCATGTCATATTACTTGACCCTGTTTTATTCCACTTCGACCAATAGAGTTGCCTCCTTTTTGCTCCTTCACTTTCCTTCCAATCTCCCCATTGATGAGAGAGAGAGAGAGAGAGAGAGAGAGAGAGAGAGAGAGAGAGAGAGATCATGTCCGTCACCCCACCTCCTCTCTCTCTCTCTCTCTCTCTCTCTCTCTCTCTCTCTCTCTCTCTCTCTCTCGTGATTGTGTGTGTGTGTGTTTTTTATTGTGGGTAACGTCTCTACCCGTCTTTATTAGGCATCACAAGGTGTGAAGGCAGCTGCCCCGCCTTGCCGCAGCCTGCTGTGACGTAGTACAACCTGTGTGTGTGTGTGTCAGGGAGACGGCTGGCTGATATGATGCTAACGCTGCCAACGGAAACTGCGAAACTGGCTAACTGCCTAGTTTACCGTGAGTCACGGTAAACTGGCCGGCCGCCGGGCTGACTACGGCAGGGTTGCCAGAAACTACACATGAAAAAAGGACAGACCTGCTTTAAAAAAAAAGACATTTGCCTCCAAAAAAGGACAGCACAACAAAAAAATGTGTATATATATATATATATATATATATATATATATATATATATATATATATATATATATATATATATATATATATATATATATATGTGTGTGTGTGTGTGTGTGTGTGTGTGTGTGTGTGTGTGTGTGTGTGTGTGTGTGTGTGTGAGAGAGAGAGAGAGAGAGAGAGAGAGAGAGAGAGAGAGAGAGAGAGAGAGAGAGAGAGAGAGAGAGCAGGGTTATATGAAATTTAGCAACATTTAGGCTAGGCTGGGAGGCTGGGAGTGGGAGCGCTTTTTTAAGGGAGTTGCCGGTTGCTTATTATAGTTACCAGTCTGCGATCCCACAGAAAAATCATAAGTTTATAATATGCTCGATTTATTTTTATATAACACAAAAACAAATATGATAAAACAATAAAAAAGATAGGAAGTTGCAGAAACAAATTTATTGACTGCGTGTTTGAAGGTTTGACCGGATCCGTGGTTCAATGAAAAAAAAAAAAAAAAAATTTTGCTGAAAAAAGGACAGAAAAGGACAGATTTTGGCTGTCCTTTTTTACAAGAAAACTTAAGGACAAACAGGCTCAAAAAAGGACAAACATGGCAAATCTGGTTCACTACGGGTTCCGACCACTATGAGCGGAAGCGTTTGGCAACAATGTTAAAAATATACTCATATGTGTATATATTTATGTATGTATGTACGGTATGCATGTATGTATGTATGTATGCATTTCACGAAACAGTTTTCCTACCAGTATTTCAAACAAAAGTGACATCTGCCATCCTTTTTTAAGTGGTACCTAGCTGTCATTAGCTACAGGTGCCTCTGACGCATGGTACAATAACGATCAAAAAGTTATTGTACCATGCCTCTGACGTATCAGCTTCCCTGTGATCCACACTCCACCTTCCCGTCTGTCCCCACTCCGTCCCTCCCCATGTTCCTCATATCTCCGCCTCCACCCCCCTCCCACCCTCTCTATCTATCTATCTCTCGCGTCGCTCCGCTCAGTACCTATCAGCTGAGACACTCGCCTATTTATTCTTTATTCTTTAGTCTGTCTCCATTCCACCTAATATTTTTCCAGCCATGGATTGCTGTGTGAGCCTGGAAAGCTTGTATCCCGGAGTAACAGTTTGTAAGCTCTCAACCCAGAAACTACGGCAAAGGGATTAATTAGTGCCTTTAAGCGTTTCTCAAGAACTGAACGAGATTATTACACTCCAATAGTTTACTGCTGTGTGTGTGTGTGTGTGTGTGTGTGTGTGTGTGTGTAATTCACTGTTTGATCTGCTGCAGTCTCTGAGAGAGAGAGAGACGTTACCCTACGGAACGAGCTCAGAGCTCAGTTTCCGATCTTCGGATAGGCCTGAGACCAGGCACACACCACACACCGGGACAACAAGGTCACAACTCCTCGATTTACATCCCGTACCTACTCACTGCTAGGTGAACAGCGGCTACACGTGAAAGGAGACACACCCAAATATCTCCACCCGGCCGGGAATCGAACGGTCATCTGGCTTGTGAAGCCAGCGCTCTAACCACTGAGCTGTGTGTGTGTGTGTGTGTGTGTGTGTGTGTGTGTGTGAGAGAGAGAGAGAGAGAGAGAGAGAGAGAGAGAGAGAGAGAGAGAGAGAGAGAGAGAGAGAGAGAGAGAGAGAGAGAGAGATTAGGAAAGGTCTATGGCGTCCAGAATTTTAATGGCCACAGTTTTCACTATTTTAATACCCCACATGAGTTTCTGAAGCTGTATAAAGTCGTCAAATAGTTAGGCACAATGGATATGGAAACGCGTCATGGTACAGAAGAGATTAAGACAGTTTGGGATATTACATTACCTTCACTTGGCACTTGGAGCGAGGGAGGAGAGGCAAGGCAAGAACGCAACACGCCAGCCAGCCAGCCAGCCAGGGAGACACGGAGACCCCAGTGAACTATGAGTGAGGTAGAGACGAGACAGGAGAGCTAAACTAGTGGAGTGGGTAGTGAGGCGACCACTGTAGCTTGGTTCACCTAGGGAGCGTTGCCCAGGTAACCAACACACACACACACACACACACACACACACACACACACACACTTACTATCTGGAAGCTTTACCAAATATCTCCACTCATTACTCCGACTTTCTCATCTGTCTGTTGTAAAGAGCTAAGAGGAATGTTGAATTAGGATGAGAGAGAGAGAGAGAGAGAGAGAGAGAGAGAGAGAGAGAGAGAGAGAGAGAGAGAGAGAGAGCTATTCCATTCACGTGCAGCGATACAAGTGGAAATATGTAATAGGTGAAAACAATTTGATGTGTAGGCATTGTTTTCAGTAAGATCTCAAGCACACACAGTGACTTGCATACACTTATTCATTGGGGTTAACTAATATCAAAGCTATTTAGGGTGTGCGTTGCCGTAACCCTTCAGTACCAGGACGCGTTTCCTATGCATTCTGCTATTTGGTGATTTTATACAGCTTCAGAAACTTATGTGGGGGATTAAAATAGTGAAGACTCCAGCCATTAATCTTCTGACCTCCATAGACCCTTCCTAATGTCAATAAAATCGCCTAATCAAACCCAAAAATCAAGGTAAAAGAATTGCGAGGAACCTTGATTTGTTCTCGCCAGCCACTCCACGAACGACGATGGAAAGTGGAAACATGTCGGGTGAAAACAAGGCGCTGTGTTGTTACTGTTGTCGTCCATAAACTCTCAATCTATCTCTGTGGGCACTGTTGTCATTAAGATCTCCAGCACTGAATTACCGCCATGCACTCAGTTATGGGCGTCTGAGTGAGTCGAGTCTAATCCCTTAAGTGGCATTTTTACGATAGTTTGTGTGTGATTAGATGATTTTGCTTACAATAAGAAAGGTCTACGGTGTCAGAGATTAATGGCCAGTTTTCACTATTTTAATCCCCACATAAGTTTGTGAAGCTGTATAAAATTATTGAATAATAGCCAGAATAAATATGAAAACACGTCATGTTACTGCAGGGGCGGGGCGAGGCGAGGCGATATGTGTTTCCTACATATCATAGCTTCCCCTTGCTCAATAAGCGCTAAGAATAGGACACATTTCGCTATACGCTATTACTTGCAGTTTGTGTTGACAGACTAGGATAATAAAGAGGGACGCCAGAGATGAAACGTATACAGAACGGTGAAATAATGACACACACACACACACACACACACACACACACACACAGTCTGAGTCCTATCCGAAGATCTGTCTATGTGCTCTGAGCTTGTTCCGTAATGGGGAAGGCTGGCTGGGTGACTACCGGGCGACTATAGTGAATCACACACACACACACACACACACACACACACACACACACACACACACACACACACACACACACACACACAAGTACCCATGAAAGAAAAGGACACACACACACACACACACACACCCTCCCTCAACACCCTCCAGCTGGGAGCTGGGTGTCAGTGGTTCCAGCTGGTGGGCTCCCCATAACGAAAGATAAAGGCACACACACACACACACACACACACACACACACACACACACACACACAGTCTCAGTCCTATCCGAAGATCGCTCTATGAGCTCTGAGCTTGCTCCGTAATGGGGAAGGCTGGCTGGGTGACTACCGGGCAACCATAGTGAATTACACACACACACACACACACACACACACACACACACACACACACACACACACACACACACACACACTAAAGTACCATGAAAGAAAATGACACACACACACACACACAGCCACTTTCCCCTCCAACACCCTCCAGCTGGGAGCTGGGTGTCAGTGGTTCCAGCTGGTGGGCTCCTCATAACGAAAGATAAGGCAACACACACACACACACACACACACACACACACACACACACACACACACACACACACACACAGTCTCAGTCCTATCCGAAGATCGCTCTATGAGCTCTGAGCTTGCTCCGTAATGGGAAGGCTGGCTGGGTGACTACCGGGCGACCATAGTGAATTACACACACACACACACACACACACACACACACACACACACACACACACACACACACAAACATGACACACACACACACACACACACCACCTTCCTCCAACACCCTCCAGCTGGGAGCTGGGTGTCAGTGGTTCCAGCTGGTGGGCTCCTCATAACGAAAGATAAAGGCAACACACACACACACACACACACACACACACACACACACACACACACACACACACACACACACACACACACACACACCCCACCCCCACACCCTCGGGCCTGGAGCCAGGTATCGGCCTGGGTCCAGCCCTCCCTTGATGACGTCACATATATTCGTTACGCAAATCATTTTGAAAATGAGGATTCCCAAAAAGGCAGCTGGACACGAATGTTATAAAAATTCTGACTCGTTATCAATCGAAACTAACTTCTAAAATACAAAAACATTGCCGAGAAAAGGAATAATAAAAATAGCTCAAAAATATACTAAATAAAGTATTAGAACTTCGACTTGCTTAAACACAATTTCAAACCCCACCAATTTCATTCAACTGAATCGATAACGTTTTTCAAAAATTATGACTATCATTTCGATATATCAAAACCTGGCAACTCGCCCTATTAGAAAAATAATATTTAAAAATGACGTTGTTTACAATATTAACAGGACTACATATCATTCTTAAAGTCCACATCTTTAACTTCTCAGGAGCCTTGCACACTTTTCTCATGATAAACCATCTTTTGAAAACACAAACACTTCGCTACAACCTCAAATAAAAAATCACAGATAGCGGAGGTAAAAATTTTAGCGTATTTTGGCCCTCCCATTCAAGTCATAAACACCCTCTACATCACCGTACTTCACTCAACTCAAGCATGGAAGACACGTAAAACACTGCGAACTATCATTAGAAACCCTTAAAAGGCACTTGTGACTCGAAATAAATGAACTGAGACAAATATAAATAATAGTGGAAGTCGAGCATCTGGGACCGGCATTTTGGGCGGGAGCTGGTGATGACGTCACAGCCTGGGGCTCGTGACGTCATGGGTAGGCCCGCTTCTTCTCACTGAGCCTCCATAGCACACAAATCAGGTAATTGCGGATATATCTCAACAACTGACATGAAAGATTAGGCCTATGGGTCCACTTTGTGACCTGTCTGGCCTGTAATGAGTGAGAGATGAGGCAGATAATGGCTGAGAGAGAGGCGGCGGGTCAGGGATCGGTTTGTTTACGTTTTCAAGATTTGAATTATTTGGTTTTGATAAGTATGTGCAGGTGTTAGTTCACTGATATGTTGTCCTGGAGGTTACCAACGGTAGGTTATGACATGACACCATCGTGAAATGATGAGTTACACCAATATATTACTTACGTTAGCCAAAGACTGCTCGGCGGCGGCTGTCCGTGTCACTAGCAGGCACCCACACTCCACTGTCCACTTTGTGTCCTCAACTCCCGTCCCGGTAAGTTAAGGTGTCAGTATTATTAACGTCTCGGTACGCTCGGTACTGAGTGTGCCGGGCTGGCCGCGCGGCACACTCAGTACCAGTACCGCCACTTGGTAGTTGGTACCACTGCCACTGGCCCGCTGCCTCATTCCGCCGGCCGAGCTGCGGTAGCTCGGCAAGACGCTTCTGTACTGGTGCGACTGAATGTGCCGGCATCATTTCCGGTACCGCTTGACGCTTGTATCGTCTAGCCTCTGTGCCGGGACTCTGCTGTTTCGTACCGCTAAGAATGAATAATGTGTCGGCACCACATGGCGGATCGGTGGCCGGGACGGGTGGCTCTGGCGGACTGGCGTCTGGCGGTGCAGTAACACTGCAGTTGGCCGGCATTTTACCATTGCATTTCTACTTCTACTACTACTGCTGCTGCTGCTGCATACCACTCAATTCATACCATTACGAATGATTTTTTTCATGGTAGTTTGCTATAATTTAGGAATTTCCCATCAGTTTTAAAAGGGAACCACAATATATTATGAAGACGGCCGTGTCTTTTATTTATATATTTATTTATTTTATTATTTTTACAAAAATATTTATGAAAGCTGTGTGATTTGCTTTATGTAGATAGAAATGATAAATGCTAGATATTTAAATTGGCAATTTCCAATACACACACACACACACACACGTGTGTGCCATCCCTACCAAACACCACCATTAGTCATTACTTCCTTCTATCCATGCCACATTCACGCATTCTAGTCTACATTGCCTCATAGGCCATCAAGCACAGCCACTAGTACAGACAGATCTCCACAACACAATAATCAAATAATACCTATACTTGTGTTCTAACTTACAGATTACGCTGAACACAGAAACTCACTGGACACTGATGTGATGTACATTAACTCAGACTGGCGGAGGACTTTTACCTAGTACTCGTCTTAGCTCCTTCCTGTGTACGGCGCAGATCAGGTGGACTTACATAGTGACCATGGTGAGAGACTGAGAGTCTGAGAGAGATGACGAGGCTTATCCAGTGGTTCTTTTACAATAAAAGAAAAATGTATCCTGCTTATTAATGCAGCTTCTTAATCTTATTAAAAGCTACTGATAAAATTTGTCAATGGGTGATATTTAGATGTTACTCAAATAACATCCATTGTTATTCAGTAAGTAGGTTAATTAGTTGGCGTTAACCCTTTCAATACCATGACACGTTTTCATTCATTCTAGTTACTATTTGGTGATTTTATACAGCTTTAAAAACGTTGTGGGGATTAAAGTATTGAAGCCTGGCCATTAACTGACCTCCACAGACCCTTCCTAATGTAAATAAAATCTAATCATACTCAAAATTTTTCACGGTAAAAATGTGTCCCAGTGGGCCAGTACTGAAGGGATTAATGAAATATGGGACATAATGATTCAATTGATAAATTACCTACCCAGTTATATATATATATATATATATATATATATATATATATATATATATATATATATATATATATATATATATATATATATATATATACACACACACACACACACACACACACACACAGAGAGAGAGAGAGAGAGAGACAGCATGCCACCACTGAATACTCTAAAATCAAATGCCTGATCAGTAATTTCTTCAGCAATAATTTTCAAGGGTCTTGGGTAGTGTTTATATACACCACTATTTCATCCAAGAGAGAGAGAGAGAGAGAGAATAAATAAATGAAATAGATGTATTTTACCAGTAATCTCTTTATTCAAAAGTTATCACAACAAGCTGCACACGAGCTTTTAATTTCATACAAATTTTTCAATTTTTGATTTAAATAATGCATCATCAGCTTTTAATTTACAATCTAAGAATAAAAAAATATTCTACTTTATAATACTGGACAATATAAATTTGATATTACATAAATTAAAGAATAAAAAAAAGGCTTCCATGGAATGGCTTTGTATATACAAGATGTAGCCTCTCACTCTGCAAATTTATGTCAACTTTACAATTGTAGACAAATATCTCTATATTGACATCGGACACTGCCACATTGCCATGGAGATTCTACAGCTAACATTAAAGATTCTAAGTAAAAATTGCTCTACCATACATTTTTATATAAGTCATCTGAATTGGTGCTTTGAACAAACTTTACTTACTCCCAGCACTTGGTGCTGCTGAAGCAAACTAAAGCAAAGAAATTAATTCAGAACAGTATAACAAGAATAACATTTGTAATGTAGACCTCTGTTTCAGGAGAAAAATGTTGGGATGAAGAGGAAGACTGATGCTCTGACGTGTGGAGTGAAAATACTTAACGTCTGCATTAGAGAAGAATGCAGGTGATAATACTGTGCATTCATCATATAAGGGATGAGCCCAGAATCTCCTTTCCTCTATAAACTGTACATTTGAAATAAAAGAAAGATACAATGTCTTACTTTTAAAGCTCTTTAATCTCAACTTTAATTTACTATTTTCTTTCCTGCTTTTCTATGACCCATCTTGTACTGATCTAATATGGTTAAATAATATTTTCAATGCAATGACAACCAAATACACCAAGATAAATTACATTCAGATTCATCATGTATTCTTGCAGGTGTTCATTCCAATTCCCTGATCATTTATTCCAACTCCACTAACACCTGCTCTTCCTCTACAGTGTCTCCTGCCTTCACATTCACAGCCTTCACCTTTCCACTAGCAGCAGCTGATAGGGAGTTCTGCATCTTCATTGCCTCTGTTGAAAGCAAGATGTTATGTCAGATACGTAAAGTGAAAGATGAATCTGAAACACATAGTTCTAATACGTTGTCATTTCACAGCACTGGTATTTCTAAATAACACTACACTGATCTTCAGGCACAAAATGTAAGAGAAGTTATTTAAAAGAGATTAAAAAAATTATGTATAAGTAATAGAATGAATGTCTGATAAGTTTTGTGCCTTGTGTCATCTTAGTTGTTCAATATTCATCAGTTTATGAGGGATGTGAACATACGTATGTCCAGCAGAAGTTTGAGTCTATAGAGAACTGATTATTGTGAGGGGAATCCAAGTCTGCTGTTCTTTATATATCATACTCTGCAATGGTTACTGACTGTGAAGAAACACTGAAGGAGCTGGAAAAGGAGTCAGCAAGGATGCATGAAGGGAAAAAATTGAGTAAATATTTGAAATGCTGTGGTGACTGGTAAAGAGAGAGAGAGAGAGAGAGAGAGAGAGAGAGAGAGAGAGAGAGAGAGAGAGAGAGAGAGAGAGAGAGAGAGAGAGAGAGAGAGAGAGAGAGAGAGAGAGAGAGTGTTTAGGGGCCGAGTGGTACAGTGGAACCATGCGCACTTTGGGGTCCGAGGGGTCTCCAAGCGCACAGGTTCGAATCCTGTCCATGGTCCGAGAGTAGGTTGGGGTTCCTCACTCGGGGGCAATGGTTTCCTAGCAGGTGGGCTTTGAGATAGAAGGTACCACAAAGAGTATCCCCTTAAGCCCATAAATTCCCGTGGAAAGCCCACATGGTATAAAAAGAAAAAAAAAAAAAAAAAAAAAATGAAGGGCTGGTGCCATATAGATGTGTATGGCAGTTTTATTGTTATGCAACACAGCCAATTTTTGTGCAACATGGAGAATGAAAATCAGTACTCTTCTCTTTTCTCCTCTTAGGGTATGAAGGAATTCTGGTGCTTGAACAATAAGTTTATAATCAACTTCCATAATACATAAAACATAAATATACTAGTAACAAGGTAGCTCTCACAGTTGATATAAAAGAAAAGAACATATACTGTAAACATGAGGAAAATACAAGAAAGAAATGCTCACCAATAACACACAGTTCTTGTCCCTCGGCCACCATATCACCAGGAGCACAGGCAATTGTTTTGACAAGGCCGGGCATTGGAGACAAGACTTGCTTGCTCTGGTCCATCTGTTCATGAGGATTTTGAGCAGTTATGTTTGTTATGAAATTTCACCATAATACCTCAAATATCATGTAAAATAAACCTATAGATGATTCTCATAAATGCTGCAAGGTCAACTAGATCAGGCAAGAATTCACACTGTTTACAATCACACTCTATGCAGTAATGTATGAACTTCATGACTTTCATTATCCAACATAGTTGTACTCATAATTTGGCTATCAAAAAGGGAATATTTGTGACATACCTTGGGCTTTTCAGGAATTAAAGACAAGAGGGAATGGGCAGCCTGAGTCAACACCTGACTCTGGAATGCTGTCCCTTTGTACCTGATGATAAAAGATTGACACTATAATTATGTTTCTTTCATGCAAAACTAACTGGGAGAAGGAATGCCTATTTATCTACTTATTAAGCTGGCAATCAATCCCACATGGGATAGGCCAGAAAAAGCACATATTCATACACTGTCTTAGCCCCACTGGCCTATGAATTATCCTAATATATCCCTGGAACTTAGGCATAGCACAGATGACAACATACTTCCACAGTATGACCCAACAACATACATTAATTCACTCCTGCTCCTCAGTATTGTGGCCATTCCCTGGCCCACATTTAACCTAATCCTTGGATTATGGCACAAAAAACAGGAAAATAATGAATATATATAAGTAAGTAAACAAAATAAAACAAGCAAATAAGATAAATAAATAATAGAGATAAATAAATGAATGAATACACACAAATACTCAAATGAAAACAATAAAATAAAATAACAAAAGTAAATAAAAAAATTCTATCATGGGTTTTGTAAATTCCAATTACTACTTGTGAGGTGAGAAAGAATGATAGTGTATATATGTCAGGGATGAAAAGAGAGCAGTTGTGAAAGCATGTGTAAATGGGACACAGTCTTGAGGTTTATATGGGAGGTTAGCCTGCATCTGGTCCTACCAGTCATCAGATCAGAAATAGGAAAAGAAATAAAACTATACTGGAGTAGAAATTTCAAAATCTATTATAATGTCTCTGCAGATGAATAAGTCTCTACAGTCCTTCCGAGGCACTTAATTTAAAGATCTGACTCCCTGCAGTAATTTCTCAACTACTCTAAAGCTTGCAAGTACTTAAGTTTTTAACTAAGAGTAAATACTTCATAACACTGACCTTATTCTAACATCTCCAGCTGGTCCCAACTTGATTAGTTGGACAGTTTCATGTGCACCATCAACGTTGGCCTCAATGAGTGGAGAAGCCAGATCAAACTGTCCATCAACAGTAACTGTTGTGCCATCAACAGTCACCTGGAGGAAAACATTACCTGCTCAATACATAAACTAGAAGGTAGAGGTGGATAGGCTTTACAATATTGAGGTGTGTACAGACAATAGCACACCTTTCAGGGAGACATGCATGTGAGTACAAATTCAATTCTACCTAACAAACATATACATGCATACAAAAAAGAAATACTTGAGTGTGATGATGCAGATAGATCAAGGATTCACTGGTTCATTAGGTTCTACATAACAACTAGAAATCTGCTGAGCCAAACATTATATGATAACAAATTATCTTATAAAAGCAAAGAATAAACTTGCTGAGCTAAGCATTACATGATAATAAATTATGAATACATCTTGGACCTGTTTCACAGACAAGAAGCAGCCTAAACAATTGAATGTGTTCAGCTTATATTAACAAAATTTCAGTGATAAATGGATAAGCACTATACATGCTAAGCCTCCAGGGAGGTAAAGTAGATAAGTATAATCAGATTTAATCTAAACATTAATATCTAAAGAAAGAATATACAAAACAACATTGAATATGTAAAAATAAAATGTGTAAAAAAAATCATCTCAACCTCGACATGATTGAAGAAGTTTAAGAGGATCCTTTGAGCATGAAATAAAAAGAATAAGACAACCAAAATACAAACTAAGAAACAAATAATGCATAAAATGCTTGGATAGAAATATCATGTTAAATAGTTTGGAGGCAAAGAATACAAATAAAGTAAATGTAACCCAAATCATCCACTACATGTATTCCTTGATAACTCGTCTGAGCATAAATACCTCAAAATTGTTCTGAGAGAGTCTGGCAGAGCAGGAACCTCCCACTCGCCAAATTTGATCGCTAGGTCCCACGAATCTGGCAGCTTGGTATTCCCAGCACTCCTCTGATCATTGTAAAACACTCTGCTTCTTAATTCATTCTTGAGGTACACAGAAGCTAGAATGGCAGTCAGTTCAATCTGGAAATTACATCAAATATCCTAATTATTTTTTAGCCACCATTAATTAAGATGTACATTATACTGTCCAAATCATATATTTACAACTACTATCATTCATCTTCACCTGACATTTTCAGCACAACTCCTGCTCTGAAATGTTCATGACTGAAACTGTTTATGCCAAATGAAGTGTCAAGGTGGTTTTACTCTTACCAGGACTTTTCATGTTTACACATACAAATGAACCATCTTGGAATACTATTTCATGAAATTCTAAAATTTTCATTTCATGGATTAACAAAACCCTTCTGCTGCAATTATAAGTAATGTGTTTAGAAACAGATAACTGCAGTTAACTGACCATGACAAGAGCAAAACATGTTCTTGAGTCTGCAGGTAAAGAGGATAGTCTAGCCTTTATCAGGCTCTCCACAATAAATTCCAGCTATTTACCTTTTCCTTTGGTGAGACTTGTTTGCCCTTGAACCCTTCTGGATACACCTCTGGCAGGTAGTTGGTGGAAATGTTGCCAGTCACAAATCTTTCCTCTGTAAGAATGTCTCGCAGGAGTGGGATGTTGTGCGTGACTCCTGAAGTGAACAGAAATGGTCTGGGTAGCAACAAGAATGATGAAATCACTTACTTATCCAACATTATTCTTACTGTGAATGCAGGATAATGTGATGTTTGAGTTACCGAACTATTGTTCGAAAACATCTATTTTGAGTGAAGCAGCTCCAGTGCGGGTTTAGCTGTACTAACTGAGTGCACAATGTACTATCTGTGTAGTACTACGCCTCAGGGTATCGCTGAAACATCTCAGTAAAAATGAGGCCCCACGCACATAGGAAACACTATCCTCAAAATAGAATCAGCACAATAGTGCAGTAACCCCTACCTACAATCACAATAGCGCAGTCACCTCTACCAATAGGAACCAACTCCCATTCCTGACCTCCCTACATCCCGTTTTCTATCTCTGGGAGGTCCCTCTCCTGATAAGAAGATGCCGTTCCATGTGAAGCGCGAGAACAGAGTCTGGCGAAGGATGACCGGGGGAAGGAGCGAAGCGGTGGAAGAGGGACCCGATCACCCGCACTGGAGCTGTTTCACTCAAAATAGATGTTTTCGAACAATAGTTCGGTAACTCAAACATCGCATTTTGAGGTACAATCAGCTCCAGTGCGGGTTTAGCTGCATCACAAGTGGAGGAAGGATCCGCTGCCAGACTATACTGAAAGGGAAGGGTAATGTGAACCTCTAACCTGGCAGAGTGAGGACGGTCCGAGAGAGCAGCATACCTGGACCGGTGTGTGGAAGACGGTCCGGTAGAGCTGAGGCAACTTTTGGGAGGGGTGAGGTCTGGTCCCGTCGGGTGAACGCAGACCTCCCCAGAAGCTACCATCCCCCTCAAAGTCCGACCCGTCGGGTCGGAGAGGGGGGCCGGGAGGAGTAAGAGAGGCTCTGGAAGCGGCAAAGACTCCTTCTACCGGAGGGTAGGGAAAAGGTCCCGCATCGTTGCCGTGTAAGATGGTGGTGAGGTCCAGACCCGTAGGGTGGCCGACGACCTCCCCTGACGCTGCCATCCCCCCCTCAGACTCTGACCCGTCAGGTCGAAGAATAGGGTTCGGGAGGCGAAGAGGTGCAAGGGACCTCCTCCAGTGTGTGATCCAGATAGTGGGCTACGAAGGAGCGGTCCGAAGCCCACTGTCCATGCTCCCGTATCTGGTCCAAGGAGAAGTGGCGAAGGAAAGCCATGGTGGCCGACATGGCCCTCACTTTGTGCCCCTTTGGTGCATGTCCTGGATCCGCCTCCTCTATCACCCCGCAAAGGACCTTCAAGATGTGGATCCTGGATAGAGGCTTGTGAGTGTCAGACCAGATGAACAGACGGGTATGTTGGGGACCTGAAGTCGACCTAACATACCGTCGCAAGGACTCCACAGGGCAGAGGGGGGTGGTGGTGATGTCCCTCCATCCATGCCTGGAGCACAATGGGGCCCAAGGAGTGTTCCAATCCATGAGAAAGGAGTCCGGCCCTCCCGTGGCCATGACCACGCTCCTGGTGATGTACTGTGGGGGCTGATGGTTCTTCGATGTTGCAAACAGGTCCACCTCAGGCATACCGAACAACTCCACTAGATCCGTGAAAACGTCCGGGTCGAGTGACCATTCCACTGAGGAAGTATCGCTGCGGGACAACGTCTGCCCAGACATTGTCCACGGCTGACAGCGTAAGATGGCGCGACGCTGCCAGGTTGAAGAGGGCCTTGGATGTCCTGAGGAGGGAGATCTACCGGGGGGAGCCCATCCTCTTCACACACTGGACTGCCACTACGTTGTCCATGTAGAAGTAGACGTGGAGTTGCGGAGGTCCGCCTATTGCTGAAGGAAAAGCAGAGGCACCGTCAACTCCCTCACATTGACGTGCCTCTGCGCGTCAGCCTGCTCCCAGCGTCCCCGGCCCTGTCGACCGTCGGACGCCTGGAAGCCCCAACCACTGTCCGAAGTGTCTGTGTAGACTTGGAGCTGCGGCACTGACAGCCTCCAAGGAACCGCAGTCTTCAGAAGGCCCAGAGACAACCACTGACGCAGCAGCCGGTGAAGGTGTGGTGGAACCGGGCACAGACAGTGCGGGGCCGCCCGCGGAAACACCCTGTTGCCTTCCTACCAGAGCCTCCTGTACCACAGAGGTCCCAGCTGTGTCACCTGGACTGCAAACGTCAAGGACCCCATGAGCCTCGTCCACATGTGGTGGGTGAAGGTGGTGGACCAGGAGGCCCTCCTGACCCGCTGCAGGACCCTCCTCCGATTGTCTTCGGACAAGCGGATGGTAGAAGTCCGAGTATCCCACCACATGCCGAGCCATTGCAGATCTTGAGTGAGCTTGAGATGAGACTTGGGGATATTGAAGTGAAACCCGAGGGATTCGCTGATGGAGACGGTCCTGGCGATTGCAGCTCGGGCTTCCTCCCTCGAAGACCCCTGGACAAGCCAATCGTCCAGATACATTATAGTTCTGATGTTGACGTCCGCCAGCATTGATGCCAGAGTCTTCGTGATCTTGGTGAAGACCCGTGGTGCGATGTTCAAACTGAAGGGCAGGACTGTAAAACACAGGACGCGGGAGCGGTCCTGCATTGCCAGGTACGAACGGAAACGCGGACCTATTGGCACATGCCAATATTCATTGGCGAGGTCCAGGGAGGTCAGCCAAGAGTGTGGAAGAAGGGACTCCCTGACCTGCTTGAGGGTCACCATCCTTAAGTGATGATACTCGATGTGGGCGTTGAGAGCAGAAAGGTCGACAACCAGTCGAGGGTCCTGCCTGTCCCGCCGAGGGACCAAGAAGGGACGGGACAGGAAGACAGGGCTGGAATACTCTTCCAGTAACCCTTGGGGGAGCATCTCCTGCAATATTGCTGAGAGCTGAGGCGATGTTGATGAGAAGGGAGGAGGCATCTGTAGACGCAGGGCACGGCCTTGAGCCCACTCCCAGGAGAGGCCCCGACGAACCACCCTGCTTGCCCACATGCCAACTGGCCACTTGTTGGCCGCATTGGACAGGCGACCCAGTGCTGGAGAGTCACCGCCACGACCCCCGGGGTGCTGCAGTGGTAGTCTGAAAGGGCTAGCCCGAAGCCCTGCGAGTAGAGAAACCGCCATCCCAACCCAGCGGAGCTCTCCTATCCCGTGAAGAGGACTGGGCCTGGCGAGAAGCTGACGGGTAGGGGAGGAATCTTTTGGAGGTCCTCTGGAAGCGCAATGGGCCTTGGTATCGAGGAGGGGCTGCCCAAGACGATGAAGCGCGCGCTCTCGCAGAGCCTGCACGGCCTGGTGGAGCTTCCCGGTAAACCACCGCAACCTGAAGGGACCGTGAGAGAGCATCCACCACCGTCTGCTTAGACCCAAAGGAAGCACCCAGCGGATCCCCCATGAGAAGGGGCGACTGCGCTGGAGATGGCAGAGAAGCCACAGCTTGCCTCCCGCAGGCTAAGTGGGCTGAGAGAGCCTGAGGGTGGAGAACGCGCCGACAGCCAAACTCCCACCCAGGCGTACAGAGAGTCCCCGACCGGAAGTAGAGGATTCTTGGGCTTAGCTGACGGTCTGGGAACAGGAGCACTTTGGGCCCGTGCCACCAACTGATCCCACCAGTCCCTGGCCACCTTAAGGAACTGGTCCGCTTGGCCCGCCGTCCATAACACGCCCATCGAGCACCGCGTCAACTCCTCACCCTCGGAGGAAAGGGAAGGAGGAGACAGGCCCGCAAACAAAGAGTGGACTGAGAGGGAGCGCGAGACCTCGTCCACGGTCGGTAACGGCAAGGTAGGAGTAGGCTGGGCCGCTTGAGAGAGAGGACGGAAATGCCAGGATGGAAGAGGAGAGTGGCACGACGTCCCCCAGCACACCTCCTGACCAGGCACTGGAACCGCCTCTCCCTGGGTGGCCCCATCTCGGCGGAGTAAGATGGCCGATCCGGCGACCTGTGACACCTGCCAATCTGGAGGCACAGGAGCCCACGACTCCGGAAGAGCCTCTGGCTCCAACTCCTCCTCCGAAGGGGGGCCGTCCAAGACAGGGGACGAATTCACCCCATACGGCTGAGATGCCGGACTAGAGAGGGAAAGTGGAGTAGCAGGATGAGGGTCCGCCAGCAGAGGAGAAGCCGAGGACTGGGCGCACGGCAAAGGAGCAGCAGAGGTGAGATGGGCCAAAATCCCCGAGAGGAGCTCGTGTAAGTTAGGAGGCAGAGGCTCCGAGGGGGCCAGGGGGAGCGGAAGGCGGCACCACTGGAGACGGATCCCCGGTCACGGGATCGTGAAGTACCGAAGATGGCCCCGGTACCGGCTCCTCCACGACCGACAAGGGGGGGAGGAGCGGCCAGCAGAGGACGGGGTAGACGGGACCGCTGTCCGAGAGCCACAGCCCATGAAAGCCAGGCGGAAGGCTTCGTCCTTCCAGACCGAGTGCATCCCCTTCCTCTTGGCCGAACGCTGCACCGCCTCCCACGATCGGCGCAGCGAAGTGTACTGGAGGCAAAGCTTATCCACCTTGCCCACAGATTGGAGGAATTTCACATTCTCTCGGCACTTCTCACACTTGTCAATGTCAAACAAGAAGTCCTTGGAAACACAAGGACGATGGGGCACACACAAGTCACGGCCATCGCATGAAAATTTGTATGCGCACCCTTTTCCATTAGAGGAAAACTGGCACTTGGTAGTAGGCATGATGAAATGGAAAGATATCACACGTAAAACACTACCTTATCGCCCCCAACACGGGCTTAGGAGACGCACAACACTCAGCAATGCAAAAGACCGCAAAGTACGTCAAAACGCCATAAAAGTGGCTTAAAAACACTGCACATGCACAGGGAGCCAAACAGCAGAGGCCATGAGCAAACACTTTGCCCCACAATTAATGAAAGGGCCACTAACGCACTCGAGAATATTCGAGAACACCTGCCGGCTCCCCCACCATATGGTCACTATAAACACACATAATAAAAGCACCACACTGCACTAAAACACATGAAAAGGGCACAGCACAGTGTAATCCATCCATTCATCCAAGATTCTTGACAAATAGCAAGAGGAATAGCTGAAAAGAAACACCCAGACAAAACACCAGCTCTAAGAGCCGGCGATTCAGGCGTTAGCGAGAGTAGGTCTGGCTACCACGAGCGCTGAAACATGGAATGGCATCTTCTTATCAGGAGAGGGACCTCCCAGAGATAGAAAACGGGATGTAGGGAGGTCGGGAATGGGGGTTGGTTCCTATTGGTAGGGGTGACTGTGCTATTGTGATTGTAGGTAAGGGTTACTGCGCTATTGTGCTGATTCTATTTTGAGGATAGTGTTTCCTATGTAGGTGGGGCCTCATTTTTAATGAAATGTTTCAGCGATACCCTGAGGCGTAGTACTACACAGATAGTACATTGTGCACTCAGTTAGTACAGCTAAACCCGCACTGGAGCTGATTGTACCTCAAAATAATCAATACAAAAACATAAAAGAAAACAAAAGAACATCTAACACTAAATGCCCTTCCTTAGGTGATATGTTAACCTGATACTTCATCTGTAAAGAATAAGTTGCTTGAAGGGTGAAGAGAGAATAGCAGTCCACAGTAACATTAAATTAAAGATGAAACTGTTGAATAGCTCTTCAATTTGAAGCACAGAACCGATCATGCATGTGTGACACAAATACAGTTTATTAATAGTCCTGGTGATAAAATTTCTAGTTTCATTCATAATAACATGTCACAGAAACACAGGTAGCAAAAAATATTTTTTATCTGAAATTTAATCTACTCAGCATATTTGTGGAATATAGGTGCTTGATATCACATAATTATTCTAATATTTCATGTAAATGCCACAAATTTTGAAAAAGGACATACATCAAGGGCTTCTTACACAATCTGTGGAAATAAAGAATTGTCAAACACAGAGGCATTCCTTACAGTCAGGTAAACCAAGCATTTGTTTGGGGCACCCAACTTGCCCAAGATAGCAAGGGCTTCATGGGTTCCAACAGATTTGACACAATCAGTCACTGCACACAGCTATGCTGTGAAAAGGTGTAGATCTCGTGAATTTGGCTGTCTAAAATACCCTGAAGGGGCCCCCAGTCTTTGATCTACTTACATGATATCTACTTACATGTCACATGACCTGAGTACCCCTTATAATTTTTTACTTGAATGCTACTGGTCAAACACTAGCTACTTTATATGCCATGTTAGTTAATATGTTCATTGCTAATTTAACTTCTCTGAGACCATATTCTCCAATTCATTTACATCATTTTCAGATTGACAAAACCACTTCTCTTAGCAGGCAGATGCATAGTGGATAAGGTGGTGAGCGTGGGATCGGGCAGACGTCCACGCGTAGGTTCGAATCCCACCACGTACTGCCTTAAACACTTTGCCATTTGTCAAGTGGTTTAAAGTTACCTACATGTCACCATGATACCCAGGTTCTAGGTGGTTACACCCAAGATGAACTTAGGTGGTGATATGGGCCCTAATATGGGTACCATTATAAATATAATTGCCTGCGCCACTAACGGATGGAAGCTGAACAGCGCTTCCTACACTCTCTTCAAGTGAGCCTACAGGCGCTATAGGCCTCCACATAAAAAAAAAAATAATAATAATAAATAAATAAATAAATAAATAAATTTCATTAAAAATAATTTTATTACATAGCCTCTAATGCTAGTTTTATCCATGGAACTGATGAACACCATTCTCCATCAGTTCCACATGTAAGGTGATGCAAGACTCATAGAGTAAACAAACATTTCTCACCTCTAATTACATAAGCATCTAATGCCTGAATGCTGCGCTGAATAGCCTCCTCCCTGTTATCCCCATAGCAGACCAACTTGCAGATCATGGGGTCATAGTATATGCTGATCTCACTTCCTTCCTCCACTCCACTGTCACATCTCACCTGATTAGATGTTTAAGAGAGTAGTTAGTAAGCTGTTACCTATACTATATGTGTGCAAATTGTCATGGCTGTGCTATTTAAGAATCCTTTAGCCTTTGTGATTCTCATTTAACTCCAGAACAGGTATTCAACTGATAATACAGCATACTGCCTTTCTGGTGTTTAGTGAAAGTGGTTCATTATAATGACTGACATGACTCAACTGATAATACAGCATACTGCCTTTCTGGTGTTTAGTGAAAGTGGTTCATTATAATGACTGACATGACTCATATCACAAAATCAAATAATGTTACTACATTTTTTTTTAGCATACTTTTCATCCTTTCTAGTGATAGGAGCTAAGAAAAAGGAAAAATCAAGATCAAGGAGACATAAAGAAAATATGAGAAACAAAAAAAGAACAGTTAGAAAAGAGAAGGGAAGGAGATAAAAGGTAAGACTAATGAGAACAGAACTAAAAATTGTAAAAAAAACCCATATATATATATATATATATATATATATATATATATATATATATATATATATATATATATATATATATATATATATATATATATATATATATATAAAAGGAAAAATGAGAAAACCTAAACTGAGGAAACATATTCAGTAACTAATATTGAAACAAGCTTCAAATCACCTTAGGTAAGTGTAAGGTTCCTGGTATTTAGATAGTCTCCCAATTGAAGGAAGACCAAAGTTTTTGAATGGATCTTCAGCATACACTCTGCTCTCAATCGCCCAACCCCTGATGAAAATGTCATTCTGGGACAACTTCAGAGGGTGACCTGCAAGACAAAGTTCACATTAATGACACTTAGGATGCTAAAACATGATCACTTGCAGCATAATATTTTCCTTGTTCTTTCCTCAACACTTAGTAGCTTAGCCACTATCTGCAGGCATTTGTACAAGGAAAAAAAATCTCAGTATATTCTAATACAATTGATTGTTGCATCTGATAATAGTTGATTGACTTGCTGCTAATTTGAAGTACTACTAATATACAAAATAAAAAATCAATTAGAGAGAGAGAGAGAGAGAGAGAGAGAGAGAGAGAGAGAGAGAGAGAGAGAGAGAGAGAGAGAGAGAGAGAGAGAGAGAGAGAGATGCAAAAAAAGGACAGAACACATACCTTTAGCAACTCTGATCATTTGATGGACCAGATCAACACCAGTGATGCACTCAGTGATGGGATGTTCCACCTGCAGACAAAGAGGATATGACAAATGTGATGCTGCCAAACAAATATTAAGTAAATCTAGAAGGGAATTCAGAATTAGAAACATGAAAATTGATCCATTCCTGATTAATCATAAATTATCTTATATTTTTATGTTTTTACTTCTTGTTAACCCTTTCACTATGGTGATGCCTATGTGGGCGTCATGAAGCCCCAGTAGCAAATACGGTGACGCTTACATAGACGCCATATTTCTTTTCTGAACTTTCTTCAGTTCAGTTGTCCCGTATAGTGTGTTGGATACCAACTACACACGCCGTATGCTGTCCTTGAAATCCTAGTGCTCCTCCCACCATCCTTGTCTCCACCAATCACAAAAGATAAGCCTTGTGTCTAAAATTACCCAATGGCATAGACTGTTCCCATATCTCTCTCTCTCTCTCTCTCTCTCTCTCTCTCTCTCTCTCTCTCTCTCTCTCTCTCTCTCCCTCTCTCCCTTCCCTTCCTCCCCCTCTTCCTCTCGAAAGATAAGCTACATGCATCCCGCTTGTGTCTAAAATATTAGCAAATGTCTCTCTCTCTCTCTCTCTCTCTCTCTCTCTCTCTCTCTCTCTCTCTCTCTCTCTCCCTCTCCCTCCCTCCCCCTCTTCCTCTCGAAAGATAAGCTACATGCGTCCCGCTTGTGTCTAATATTAGCAAATGTCACTCACTCTCTCTCTCTCTCTCTCTCTCTCTCTCTCTCTCTCTCTCTCTCTCTCTCTTCTCCGAGAGAGAAGCGTCCACTTTCCTCTTCGAAGGCAACATAGTGACTAAAAATAGCAGCATAATACACAAAGACGACAAGTATGACAAGCTTGCACAAGTTTTCCGTGCTCGGGGGCGCAGCACTACCACTCGTATATCATACAGGCAGGCTTTTTTAACATCCGGCGCAGAGAAAACCTGGTTTTGTTCAATGCCTCAAAAACTCAATTTCTACAACTATCTACTCGACATAACCTTCCAGACAACTATCCTCTCTTCTTCAATAACACTCAACTTCCCCTCTCCTCTACATTAAACACACTCGGTCTATCCTTCACTAAAAATCTAAACTGGAAATTTCACATCTCTACTCTTGCTAAATCAGCTTCCAAGAAATTAGGTGTCCTGTGGCGTCTTCGTCCATTTTCTCTCCCTCCCAGCTGCTTGCTCTGTACAGGGCCTTATCCGCCCGTGTATGGAGTATGGCTCTCATGTCTGGGGGATCCACACACAGCTTTACTAAACAAGGTGGAATCTAAAGCTTTTCGTCTTATCAACTCTTCTCCTCTAACTGACTGTCTTGATTCTTTAAGTCACCGCCGCAATGTTGCATCTTTATCTGTCTTCTACCGCTGTTTTCATGCTGTCTGCTCTTCTGAACTTGCTAACTGCATGCCTTCCCCTCCTGCGGCCTCGCTGCACAAGACTCTCTACTTCTTCTCATCCCTATTCTGTCCATCTTCCTAATGCAAGAGTTAACCAGTATCTTCACTCCTTCATTCCCTACACTGGTAAACTCTGGAACTCTCTACCTGTGTCTGTATTTCCACCTGCCTATGACTTAAACTCTTTCAAAAGAGGAGTGTCAAGACACCTCTTACGTTAACTGGACCCTCCTTTTAGATTTTTTGGTTTTTTCTTTCTCCTACTTTCCTCTAAACAGGGCCTGGCAACCAGCGGGATTTTTTTTTTTTTCCAACACTGTTTTCCCTTGGCCAGTGCCCTTGTAATGTAAAAAAAAAAAAAAAAAAAAATTCTATATGATGGATGATAAACTAAAGAAGGCAAGTTTTTGGAACTCATCAAATGAAAACAAAAGCAATCAGTTTTGTCTACCTAAGCCCTACTTTTTTGGCTTCTTGAGGCAGGCTTTTTTAACATCCGGTGCAAAGGGGTTAATGACATTCTATATGATGGATGATAAACTAAAGAAGGCAAGTTTTTGGAACTCATCAAATGAAAACAAAAGCAATCAGTTTTGTCTACCTAAGCCCTACTTTTTTGGCTTCTTGGGAAGCTTTCCTATAAAAATTATCTTCTAGGACAAGCAACACTTCCATAATATAATGCTTTTACTTCTTTTTAAATTGGTTGTTTTTTTTGGAGCAAATTCATTCAGTAATAAAAAAAAATCTTTTAAACTGACAGTCCATCTTATAGTTATCAAATTATACTTCAGAATAATGAATAACAGTTATATATGAAAATAACTTATAATAATATTCTATAAATAATAAGAAAATAAGCTTTGATCAGACATCTAATAGTAACTAACCTGAAGTCTTGTGTTCATTTCCAGGAAATAAAAGTTCTTCTTAGAGTCTACAAGGAATTCAACAGTTCCAGCTGAGGAGTAACCAATCTGCTTGGCCAGGGCAACTGCCTGCTGCCCCATAGCTTGGCGTGTTGCTTCATCTAGAAACACACTGCAAGCAAATTGTCATAAAAGAGACTTGCAGAATACAACATTGCTTTACTAAACATTACAGCATCCCTGGATATATTTCTAAACTTTTTACAAGAGTAAATTCAAATTTAGTGCAGATAAAATCTATATATAAACTTCATTTACACCATAACTCTTCCTTCAGCAGTCTACAGCATTGCATCCCCTCAAGTCCACTCACCACTTGTTACCTTGTTATCAACATAAAGCACTCTATCAAAATCATACCAACAAAGAACAAAAAGATAAACAAATAAATATATCAAGACAATTCTGAGCTAATATAACTAACAGTGATAGCTGTCAATGAATAAGAAATGTAATGTACATTGCAAACACTGAAGAAAATCCAAAAGACTGAAGGATATTATCAGCTTACATAGCCAAATATATAAAAATGGCATTCATATAGCACATCTCACTCATCATAAAATATCAGAAATACAAACCTCAACTGAACTCGTACTTTTAATACATCCCTCTAGTTATAACCTGCCAAACGTATGCCAAAATACAAGGTTAAAAATTAAGGTGTGTGACTGCATCTCACCTTGGTGCCTCTTCTATCACCTTCTGGTTACGGCGCTGAATGGAGCACTCACGTTCATTGAGATAAATAGCATTGCCATGTTTGTCACCTAACACCTGTGGAACAAAGGCCAAACAGTATAAGATAAAGCACTTATATTAATCTTTTTAAGTAATTCAGTCCTTCTTCCAAAC
The DNA here is from genome assembly GCF_017591435.1 of Portunus trituberculatus. Taxonomy (NCBI): domain Eukaryota; kingdom Metazoa; phylum Arthropoda; class Malacostraca; order Decapoda; family Portunidae; genus Portunus; species Portunus trituberculatus. The sequence goes on along the minus strand of NC_059268.1, from coordinate 6,966,112 downwards.
TCAATATTCATCATTATAAAAAAAGACTGCCTACCTATCTTTGTCTCTCTAACACCTTATTTCCATATGAAATGTAGCTGAAGAGGATAGTGATTGTAGATCAGCCTCTATCTCTACCTATCCGAATACTTTTCAGTTTGAGACACCAAAGATGGACAGTTAGTGGAAAGTTTATATGGTGAAAATCTTTGATTCCAATTTACCTGTATTTCAATGTGCCTTGGATTGTCTACAAACTTCTCCACCAGAATACGATCATCACCAAAGCTTGATGCTGCCTCCATACTAGATAGTTTGAATCCGTCACGTGCCTCATCATCATTCCAGGCAATTCTCATGCCCTTACCACCACCTCCAGCTGAAGCCTTGATCATCACAGGGTATCCAATGTCACGACTGATCCGCACACAGTCCTCTGCATCCTTCACTATGCCATCAAAACCTGAATGTGAATGTGTTAGAAAAGGAAAAAATAATAAGAATGTTCAATAAATAGGATTGTAGAACTCTACAAGTTCAAAATGAAAGAACTAATCCAAGAAAGCTGAATGAGAGAATAACAAAAGATGAATGCAAGAGAAATGGACAAAAAGATGTAACAAACATTTAACAGCAGATGCAATTTCTTTGGAGAGTATGCAAACTAATAGCATGTTTGCCAATCTGATGACCCAAATAGTGTTGAAATTTGTGATATACAGCATCCAAACACGCAAGATAAATATTTCAGTAAATAATAATTCATAAATGAAGTAAGCACCTTTCCAAATCCAACCAAAGAAAAATGTAAAGCATCACCTGGGATAGTGTTAACACCAGCAGCCATTGCCAGTCTCTTTGATTCCAACTTGTCTCCCATTCCAACAATAGCTGCAGCATTAGGCCCAACAAAAGCCACTCCTAGATCTTCCAGCTTCTGCACAAACTCAGCATTCTCACTCAGGAAGCCATAACCAGGATGCACTGCCTGATGAAGAGAGATCACTAAAATTTATAACAATCCTCACAATGGTCTACAACAATGAGGATGATAAAAGCAATCAGGCACCTACAGGAATTACAATGGATCCATAAATCCAAACTACTCAATATTTTTTTTATATTTCATATTTCTAAATGTGACAAGAATAACTCATGGCGATATTTCCAAAATACAGTTTTCATCATGCACCTGATATAATTCAACAGACAATTACAATGATTGCTTGAACTACTTTTCTTAAAATATCATAAGCAGAATTAAATCTTTTCCACCTTTGTTCCTGAAAAAAATAATAAAAAAGTTTGAATTTTATCACTTTTACAATTTTCTCTTATCTAATTCAGAAGAGGTCTAACTAACATCCAATTAATTATGAATCTACATCTGCCTCACCTGAGCACCTGTCTGCTTAATGGCTTCAATGATTTTGTCCATGCGCAAGTAGGAGTCACTGGCCAGTGCAGTGCCAACACACACTGCTTCATCTGCAAGCTTCACATGGGGCTGAAGTAAAGGGCAATGAGAAAAATTAAAGCATTTGGAGAAGCACATGTGTTTGTATGTGTGCAGTTCTACAGTGCATTCATCACTCACATGAATCCCAGTAAATGAAGCCGTCTATATAAACATTTGTTCTCACAGTTACAACAATCATATTTTGCTGCTACAAAAATTAGAGTAAATTAAAGTAATAACTAATGATTGAAATCAATTTCTAAAAATCCCTATTTTCTATAATTTCCACAAAAAAAACTAAGCTACACTCAAATCATCCATAATAATAAAAAAAAAAAAAAAAAAAAATATATATATATATATATATATATATATATATATATATATATATATATATATATATATATATATATATATATATATATATTGTGATCCAAATGAAAGACAGCTATACAGTAACTAGTCTTCTTGAACTGCATCATTCGCATTTAAGTAGGAAAAAAATTATAGTGATCTAGATGGATTTACTTAACTTACAGCATTAGAATCAACATCAGAATGAATGGCAACAGTCTTTATTCCCATTTTCCTTGCAGTCTTCATTACACGACATGCAATTTCCCCACGATTGGCAACAAGGATCTTGTTGAAGGTGGGCTCCTTGTGGTTGATGGGATCAGTGGTGTAAACAGAGCAGTGCTTCACCCCAGCCAACAAAAAAGTGGGTGGTCCCTGTAAAATGTAGGAATGAATCACTGATATGTCTTGTCACAACTTACACTAAGAATATACTAGTATTTATCTTAGTGTCAGGAAAAAAAAAAAAAAATTGAAAACTAACTTTTCAACTTAACAGCCCACATGACTGATTCATAACATGTTGGGAACCGGAAGATTTATATTACACACAATGTTGAGCTGTCAGGTAGGAGAAATTGTTGGTATGTGCATTAAAGTCCAGCAGGCCTGTAAAGATGATGAAAAAAGTTGCTAAAAAATTTTCCTTCAAAGTTACAGAATGTTAAATAATGTAAATTATTAGCAGAATATTGATAGGAAACTACATATCTGTTTTTACATTTGTCTGCTTGTGCCATACCATTTGAAGCATATCTCTACACATCATACAAGTTTGTAGAAAAATTCAAAGTTTTTTAGTTAATTTTGTAATTTCATCTTTCTGAAGACATTGTTATATTCTTATAGTAAGAGTTTCTCTAAATGTTCATACCATTTTAATACCATCTCTACACATCAAACTACTTTCTATTTTTACATCTGTCTTGGTTAAGCTATACCATTTGAAGTATATCTCTACTCATTGTACTGTTTCTTATTCTTACATTTCTCTAATTCAAGATATCTTGAGATATTTTGAAGGAAAAGTTTCCAAGACACAAACAAAGAAGTGTGCTGTATCGTGCTACTGCTCATGTGGCTCAATGAGTAATGTGGACTACATGGTACAGGAGCGGCAAAATAAGGAAACCATCATACAATACAACTACCACAGAAACAGTGTCACTTTCACTTTGCTCCCTTACCAATCACTGCCAGACATACCAGTCATAGCTGTGGTCATAAAGTCGCAAGTCCCATTACCTACATGTACTTTTGAGGCAGAAGGAGCTATATTCTGTATATTGGTGAATACGAGTATTAGCATTATTGCATAATAACATCTATGCAATCCAAATTTTGCAATATTTCCGAATTGTCATACTGGTATACCTAAATTCATAAGTATCATGATGGTCCAGTTTAATTCCAGCACCTTATTTCTTATCTATTTCCTTCCAGACCTTCACAAAACCTATTGTGTGTGTGTGTGTGTGTGTGTGTGTGTGTGTGTGTGTGTGTGTGTGTGTGTGTGTGTGTGTGTGTGTGTGTGTGTGTGTGTGTATTCATCTAGATGTATTCACCTACACTTAACCCTCAGCTATCGCGCCCAATTGGGGCCGAAATAGCCGCGCCATAGCCGAAAACGCGATAGCCGAATTGATGTTGGCGTGAAGGCGGTTTTGGCCTATGAGCGCTCAGATATCCCATGACGTCATATGACGGCAGGGCGTGCGATAGCAGGTATCTGAGGTCGCAATAATGAAATCTTAACAGCTTTTCATGGGTGCGCAGTAGCAATAAAACGCGATAGCCGAAGTCGCGATAGCCAAGGGTTGACTGTAGTTGTAATTTTACAGGGCCTGGGTATCATACTCGTGTGGCCCTGTCTCCATATCTACACACATCCAACCTTCCTTTAAAACTATGCACACTCCTCGCTGACACCACCTCCTCACTCAAACTATTCCACACCTCCACACATCTTTGTGGGAAACTATATTTCTTCACATCCTTCAAGCATATTCCCTTGGCTATCTTTTTACTATGCGATCTCATAGTTCTATTTAAATTTTCCTCTCTCAACATCATTTGTTCATTATCCACTTCATCCAGACTGTTCAACAGTTTATAAACCTGTATTAAATCTCCTCTTTCTCTTCTTTGTTCCAAAGTAAGCAAATTCATTTCTTTTAATCTCTCCTCATAGGTCATTTCTGCCAATTCCGGAACCATTCTTGTTGCCATTCTCTGCAATCTCTCCAACTTCCTTATATGCTTCTTTTTATAAGGGGACCAAACCACCCCAGCATATTCCAATCTTGGTCTAATTACCGTACTGATTAATTTCTTCATCACGTGTGTGTGTGTGTGTGTGTGTGTGTGTGTGTATATATATATATATATATATATATATATATATATATATATATATATATATATATATATATATATATATATATATATATATATATATATATATATATATATATATATATATATATATATATATATATATATATATATATATATATATATATATATATATATATATATATATATATATATATATATATATATATATATATATATATATATATATATATATATATATATATATATATATATATATATATATATATATATATATATATATATATATATATATATATATATATATATATATATATATATATATATATATATATATATATATATATATATATATATATATATATATATATATATATATATATATATATATATATATATATATATATACATAACCCTCGGCTATCGCGCCCAATTGGGGCCGAAATAGCCGTGCCATAGCTGAAAACGCGATAGCCGAATTGATCTTGGCGAGAAGACGGTTTTGGCCAATGAGCGCTCAAATATTCCATGACGTCATGGCGGGGCGCGCGATAGCAGGTATCTGAGGTTGAGATAATGAAATTTTAGCAGCTTTTCATGGGTGCGCGATAGCATTAAAACATGATAGCCGAAGTCACAATAGCCGAGGTTTGACTGTATATCCAACCCTCTTGATGCTACTGGTGACTTGGGATTTCTTCTCAGCCATGCTTTTGTGTCTACTCCAAACAAGTGAGACATGTGGGAGTGCAGCATTTTTGGGTGGGGTAAGACGAAAACAAATATTTTCCAGCAAGTTGATTATCAGAATCACCAAAAACACAGAAAATATATGACCAGAATCACTTAAAATACACCAATAAAGTACACTCTGCAATCATAATAACACAATGAATAAAAAATTTCATACCATATCGGAAAATAAATCACTATCTACTGTCAGAGGAAATATCTTTGTTTTATAGTTTCTTACCTAACCTAACATTTACTACCGTGTTTACATAATCTGCCAAGTTAAAAGCACGAGAAAGCATCACAAGAGAGTACAGTCTGGTGGATTTGGAGTACAGACAAATAATTAACAATCAGATTAGATGAGAAACAAGGAGAACAGTATAAAGTAATGAGAAAGTAATTGCTAAAAATGTTAAATCATATACAAAAATATTTTGGAAATATGTACAGTCAGAGACAAAAACTGCAGCCAGTAAAAGAAATCTGTATATGAATAAGGAAAAACAGCAGAAACACAAAGTAATAGAGAGAAAACCACAGTGTTAGGGGAGTTCTTTAATACAGTGTTCACTAGGGTAAAGGATGTTTCCATGTTAACACAAATCCTACTTACTTCGAAAATGTTAAACTCGCTATTGATAATTTAAAAAGGAACAAGGCACCAGGTCCCGAAGGTTTTCACCCTAAGATAATTAAGGAGGCGAAGAACGAATAGCATGTCCATTACAAATTATATCTGATTTATCAATAAAGCAGGGGAAATTGCCCAAGGATTGGAAGTCTGCAAATATTACGGCACTACACAAGAAAGGAGATGATAGAAAAGACCCAGAAAATTATAAACTAGTTAGCCCGACTTGTGTAATTTGTAAATCAATGGGATCATAATCAGAAGAAAAATAAATAATAATCTTAAGAAAAACGAGCTTATCACAAGGAAGCAATATGGTTTCATAAATGGACGTTCAACAGTGCTTCAACTAATAACTGTAATGGTAAAATGGACAATTATATTAGATGAAGGAGGAGTTGTGGATGTCGCTTATTGTGATTTTATGAAGGTGTTTGACACGGTGCCTCACAGACAATTGCTGGAGAAAATAAAAAGCTTCATTATAGGAGGTATTACAGGCAACCCCCACTTAACAAAGGGGTTATGCTCCTAAAAAAAACTTCATTAAGCAAAATTTCGTTGAGAACCAATTATAACAAGTTTAACCCCTGACTTGAGCTTCCATTGAGAGTAAACGAAGCAACAGTGCATCATAGTACAGTGAAAGGTTTAATGAAAGTAAAAATTATGAAGATAAACATTTAAATAGTTGAATTTAAGACTAAATCATTATAATGAACACTAATATATGTATGTAAGTAACTTAATAATGTTGATGATCTTAAATTTATGAAGGGAGGGAGAGTGGAGCGGGAAATACGCTAGCTGGCAACCTGTGGAATGTAAACAAAGGGCGCATCATTGTCTCACATACAAAACTTATGTACCACATTTTCACAAGGCTTTCCATTTTATTCATTGCAGAGCCACGAGTTCAAGTTGTTCTTTTAGCTTGCAAGGAAGATATGATCTCACCAACCTTCTTAATAGAGTCTGCTGACTTGAAAATGGTAGACAGTAGATGGAGTCAAGCCATGGTGGGAAGCATTGCTATTAGTTTTCTTTATTCTCTTATGTCTGTGAATAATATCCAGCTTCACTTCGAGAGTAAGAGACTTCCTGGTCTTCTTAGCAACGCTAGGTGACATTGCAGGGCGTTTTGGTGGCATTTAGAGCGAGGGAAGACAAGCTGCTGCTGACGCTATCATTGTTATGAAGTAGGGGGAGTGAGTGGTGCGCATTTTGTCCACAAGAGGCGCTGATGTATTCAAAAGTCTGTTAGCTTGTGTGATACAGCAGGGCTTTCAAACTTGGAAAAAATTACCTGGATAAAATTTCGTTAAAGCAAGTTTAGTGTTCGTTAAACGAGCAGATGGTAGTGAGAGGAAACCTTCGTTGTAGTGAAATTTCGTTGTGTGAACCTTCGTTAAGCAGGAGTTGCCTGTATCTTGAAATGGATTTGGGATTTTCTTGGAGGAAGACAACAGCTGGTAATTGTAAATGGTACAAGTTCAGACTGGATGGAAGTGATAAGTGGAGTTCCTCAGGGGTTAGTGGTTGGTCCTGTCTTATTTTCTATGTATATCAATGACCTTCCAGAAATAATATTGAATAGCAAGATGTTTTTGTATGCGGATGATACCAAAGTATTCAGAATGATGAATGATGAGAGGGACTGTAGAAAATTACAAATCTCAATAGAATGAATGAATGGTCAAAGAAATGGCTATTAAGGTTTCACCCAAAGAAATGCAACTTGAGAATTGGTAAAACAGATACGTACAGGTATGTTTCAATATACTACGGATGAAGATTTGAACCAGATTAAAGTAGAGAAAGATTTATGAGTGAAGAAGAGTTTAATTTCAAGGTACATTTTGCAGAAAAAAATAAATGAAGCTAATAGGATGGTTGCATTAATAAGAAAGACATTCATTAGCATGGATGAGGAAATATTTAAATCTTTGTATGTGGCTCTGATTCAACTACACCTGGAACATGCCAATCAAGTTTGGTGTCCTTACATGAAGAAGGATGTGGAGGCCTTTGAAAGGGTTCAGCACAGGGCAACAAAATTAGTACTGGGTTTGAAGGATCTCTCGTATGAAGAAAGCTGAAGAAACTAGACCTACCAACATTGACATTGACCTTTAAAATGATCAATGGAGTGAATGACAAAGATGTATGTGAAGGCTTGTTTAATATGCAGGAAGGATCACAAACTCGTGGTCATGGAAAGAAAATAATTTAAGCAAAGAGCATGATTAGACATCAGGAGTATTCCTTTTGTAATAGGATGGTGAATAACTGGAACAGCCTCCCAGACAGTGTGATAAATGCTAAATCAGTTCAAGAGTTAGAAAGAAAATTAGACAATATATGGAAAAATGAAGAGCATAGGTTTAATTATACTGAAAAAATAGGGAGCCTCGGTCACAAGTTTGACCACATCACCACAAGATCTGGAAAATGTCATTCAGAGCTGGAATTGCAGGCCTGAACCGGCCTCTTCCAGGAGTCTTCTGTGAGTTTCTTATAACTTACTGCACCGAAAATACTTGTTTTTGTCTTACCCCACCAAAAAAACCCGCATTCCCAAAGGTCCCCAAACTTGTTGGGGTTAGAGGGTAGTTGGCATTTTTCTGCTACTTTATAATATTGCAATACCGGTATATGTATACAATGGGGTTTTGTGAAGGTGAGGTAGGTGCATACTCAACCTTACAAGAGCTGGAGTCAGTACAAAGAGCCTACACCAGGAAAATAAGAGGCATGAATGAATTAAACTATTGGCAGAGATTACAGCGACTGGTACTATATTCCCAAGAGAGGAGAAGAGAGTGGTACAGGGTCATATATGTGTGAAAGATACTGGAGGAGCAAGTGCCTCACCGTACCATCATCATCAAGAATAGCAAGTGCTCAGGCCGCTCATGTGAGAGATGTGCCCTCCCCTCCTCTACCCCAGGGAGAGTCAAGACCCTCCTCACCTACAGTCTTTCATACAGTGGTCCCAGACTCTTCAATGCCCTGCCAAAAAATGTCAGAGACACAACAGGCTGCCCTGTGTCCAGATTCAAGAAGGCACTGGACCACTTTCTGCAAACACTGCCAGATGAGCCTCCCATACCATGATAGACGGCTTACTGCAGGGCAGCCTCTAACTCTGTGCCAGACCAGATGGCATTTCTAAAGAGGGACTTTCTGACTGGCAGCAGCAGTGGACCACCACAACTGTGAGGAAGACACTCTAGAATCTAGATCCAAATAAGTAAACTATGTGTGATCCCCATGTATGGGGATCACAGATTGTAGAGGAATTCGCTGCAGGACTTAGCCCTGTTAATGGGCCAAATATTTAGAATGCGTATATTTTGTATTGTGTACTTGTAAGTGTCTTTAAGTACTGATGACGAGGTCGTTGTGCGACTGATACAGGATAACCTAGATGGGCCCTGGTGGCCCTTTGTTATTCTATTATTTATGTTATGTTATGTTTTAAGTAAACTAAGTAAGTAAACATTGCATTGTAAGGTTATACATGAGTGTCATAGTGAGCCTATAGCACCTTGATGTCACTACAGATCTACTTTATCCTCTCCTGCACTGAGTACACTGGCACTGCCAGTTGCACCTTCCACTCTACCTGCCGGTGCCATGTACACAAGGCACTGCACCAGCACTGACACACACAGCCCAGCCTTACATGTCTGGTGGAGGGCAGCAGCACTCTCCTCAACACCCGGTAGTACTCTCGCCTTAGTAGTGAGCTAGCCATAGCTGCAGTGCTGACGATAATTTGATAGTGATACTGCTGGTGACTGACGACTGATGGGGTACGGCAGCCAGCAGCTGAGCTGAGCCAAGCTCACTGCGTTTCGGCTCAATTTCACCTCGGCTTACTGGTCGTTCTCTTATATATAGAAAAATAGCACTGTCAGTAATTTCGTAGAATTGATGGTTTGAAACTATTATCTTTAGTTTATTCAGTAATATTGAAAATATATGAATTTCCCTAAAACCAATGCTGACGGTTGGCTCGCATGAGTGTAAAGTGTAAACAACAATAATCATCATAATCATCGGCTGCAAGTTTCAGTGGGCAAGCGGTAGGGTTTATGTATTTGAGGCTCCCAAATGCTCAACAAGAACACAAGCTTCCAGTTATTGTAATTTACATATCGCAAGCCCGCAGCCTTCATTCCAATAAGGTCAGCGGTAAATCTTACCTATAGCGGCTCCTTATTCATCATGTTGCCGCCTTTCCAGAACAACTCCAAAGATAACGTCCTTCGCAGGATACACATACACACTTTACTCAAAATTATGAACTGCTTTTAACCCTTTTTGGGTACTGACATCTCAATGACAAGAAAAAAGAAAAAAGTTGCAGATCTGGCGAAAGAGTGGTTTTTAGGGTGGCCAAACGGTATTACTGCAGTTCCACCACAATCAGCTAAGTGTTTTTTACCCACATCAAGAGATAGAGCTCCAGATTACGAGTAATTTCAACCCCATATATACTAGGTGCAACCTTTTTGAATAGCGACACAGATTTTTTTTTTTTTTTTTTTTAAGCGTGTTTTGGTGTTTTGGTGATGAGCCGTGACACTCGTGGTACAAAAAGTTATTGTACCATGGTGACACTAGCCTGCCGCATCAAACCCTGCCCCACACTGATGGTGTCATGCGCTCGCGGCGGCTCGGCGGGCTCCGTGGGACCGTGACATACCATTGTCTGAGCATGCGCTTAATTGTTTACGCTGATTGGTTCTGTTCTTTGAAACTGAAGCGGCGGCCAATAAAAAAAAAAAAAAAAATTATTTCCACCAATCACGACGGCCCCTGAGGTTAGGTTTAGTTAGGTTAGGTTGGGTTAGGTTAGGTTAGATTAGGTTTAGTTAGGTTGGGTTAGGTTAGGTTTTGTTAGGTTAGGTTAGATTAGGTTTAGTTAGGTTAAGTTAAGTTAGATTTGGTTTAGGTTAGATTAGGTTTAGTTAGGTTAGGTTTAATTAGGTTAAGTTAGGTTAGGTTAGGTTAGGTTCTTTTCTGGACGAAACTAATTTTTTCTGGTAGATTTCGGCTTGTTTTTAATTAATTTACCAGTAGTTTTTTTTATGCAAATCATAATATGTTTTGGGGCTGTAAAAAAAAAATTGGTTGATTTGTGCCAAAAACAAGTCTTAATTAAAAGCAAGGCGAAATCTACCAGAAAAAAATAGTTTCGTCCAGAAAGGGCAAGGTGGTGAAACTCTGTAGGTTTACCGCCAAAACAAGCCAAATGTGGGAATTTTAAGTTTTATGAGAAAAAACATTGCTTTGAAGACATTCCATAAAATAAAGTCAACAAAAATATCTGCCCCAATACACCCTGCTGCATTATTCTAATTGATAAGATTGCAGTCTGGTATTTTTTTTTTTTTTTCTCCATTATGGTCAAGTGGAGCTGTTGAGTGGGTAAGTCAAAATCATGCCAAATTTGACTATTTATGAAAAATTCTGAGGGTGAGATGCCTTTTATTTAAAACTTGGCATAATTCTAACCTAAATAGCATAAATGAAAGTTTCACCCTCCCTCCCTCCTGGACATTGATCTAAGCTAACCTTACCTAACTTAACCTCTTGAGAACACTGACTAACATTAACATTACCTGAGCTTTGTAACCTAACTTAAATGGTGGGACTTTGCCCACCCCTTGATTCACCTTTAAATGTGAGCAGAGGTATTTGTGAAAGTTACAAATAGCAATGTTTCTTTCAACAGAGCTGGACACAACTGTAATTTTTTTTCAGATATGATATTGGCTTTGTGACTGCTCCTGGATCTGGTGTGACTGGAACTTTGCAACAATGTTTTTGGCCAGCCCAATGCGACTTGTGACTTTACACCTGCAACTTTTTTTCCTGGTGCGAGTCCACTAAATTACAAAGAAAACTTTAGGAGAATAACAGAAACATTTTTCTTATAAGACACAGAAGCATATAGGTATTTTTTTATATTCTATACATATTTTTTTTCAGTTATGACACAGCCTAAACTAATATCTACAGATCCTCCTCCTCCTCCTCCTCCTCCATGTCCTATTGGCATGGCATGGCATGTCTATTGGCCCATCTTCTCTAGCCACAGCAATTTCTTTAAAAGGTCATCTTTGTTCCTGTTCAAAGTCACAGAAAATTAGTGAAGCAACTTTGCTTAGTCTGACTTTCAAAATGTTTGCAACATTGTGACTTTGATGTTCATGGTGTGATAAAATCGCAGTCTCTGTTTTGCAATGCCCAGCTTTGTCTTTCATGTCCAATTTGTAACTCCTGTAGAGAAATTAAATACATATTTTATGACCTTGATCTTTTTATCCAGCAGAAAAATTGAAGGACATAACAGAACATGTTCTTGGGAGTATCAGGTATTATCAATACATGCAAACAAACTTATCAAAAAGTTCAATCATAACTGCAGCCAGACCAAGTTCTGTTTTCTCTCTCTCTCTCTCTCTCTCTCTCTCTCTCTCTCTCTCTCTCTCTCTCTCTCTCTCTCTCTCTCTCTCAGATAATAGCTTTATTTGTGTCTTACCAACAACTTTTGTGCTAGCTTCATTGTCATGTATACATCTATCTAATTATGATATCTAGAACCTGCTCTTCCACAGCATGCAACATAAATTCACCAAATGCTAATATATTCCTACAGATGATACAGAAAGTGTGCTCAACTTGAAGACTCAAAGTTTGCCAGAAGTGCACTTTAGTGGACTCCTGAGCCACCACAATGACAAAATGGAAACAGTCAGAAGCACAGAGAAGGTTCGCTGTGGCCAGCTGTCCAGCATAAAATACAGATCCTCTATCGAGCGCTGCCTTACCACCAGCCATGTTATGTCCAGTGTGTCTCTGGATCAAAAGGAACAGGTTATTACTAATGCTTTCAATGTTGAAAGGGTGATTGAATAAAGAAAACATGAAATTATATAAATGGGATGAAGCAATTAATTAAGGCTATGACATGTAAGGAATTTTCACAAAATAATATTATTATCATATCAGTGATGCTTTCATCCTAATAACTGACATTTGAGCTCCCTTTCCTTGGTATTGAAAACAAAAAGATTTTAAAGTAAAAAGAATTCTTTAATAAATGAGGATGAATGAAAGGAAACTGAGAGGGTTGTCACCAGTAAGCGACCATGGTGTAACAGGTAGCACATCTGCCTGGCAAGTGGAAGTTCAGTATTATTCAATTCCTGGGCAGTGCTTGTCTTCTCTGGTGAACCCCCTACTCTAATAGAAACTTGAAACCCTGATAGACAATGTATTAGTAAAATTAATTTGAAAAGGATAGCTCTGTAGATATAGAAATGTGTCAAAAGTTGAAATTAATCATGAGAAGACTCAGAAAGAAAGAAACCTGAGTTTTGGAAGTTTAGTGTATGAAATATTGAAATAATGAAACTGTTTAATGATGACAAAAATCAAATTACCAAGTATAATTACATACAAAGTAATTCCTTAAAGTTGTTTTTTACTGATAATTCATAAATTGGGATTCATTGTGGATTTTTTATTTTTCCATTTGATATACTTTATTGTTTTATCTTGTCTGCAAGTGATATGGCACTATGCATTGATTCAAATGAGATTGAGATAACATTGAAAAAATTGGCATGTGAAAGGAGGTAATTGAGAGTGAATGTTAATCTAATTGAAAAGATAGATTGCTTAAGGAATTGCAGAGACAAAGAAATTGGACACTAGAGAAGACATAAAGTTACTCCTATAGGCATAGATGCTTGGGATGGACTAGAAAGGGTGATATAAGATGAATATGTAACTCAGTAATAATTGGAACTACATGAATATAGCTCAGCCCTTTTATATTTGCTTATCAAAACTGGATGAAAAATGTATACATATTGCTTGCCTTGAGCAATTCTTAATCAATATCCAATTTCTAAAATGAGTTGATGAAACCAACAATTAATCTTAAACTAATTTACTCCAGGTTGCCACCTCCTATGTGACATATGCAGACTTAGAATGTGTTGACTACAAGTACCTGCTCTGTGGACTCAGTGATGGAGGTGTGGCCATTTATGACACAAGTGTTGTGAAGGAAGGCAGCATCTATGGGGAGGTGGGCTCAGTCAAGGGAGGCCAGAGGGGTACACACAAGTATCAGGTAAGGATTTATCTGTGGTAAGAGCTGATGCTCTTCATCAGTAATATTTTCATAAGTGCTTACTTTTTCCAGTCCTTTTTAATTTTCTCTTATGGTATGCAGGGAATTTAGTAGAAGGCTGTATTCTTTTTGGTACAGGAAAATCGGCAACAAATTAAGCTTAGTTAGTTCCCAAGCGTACACACTTTCTTATTTAACATTCTTTCTGTGGTAGAGGTGATATTGTGTCAAGTGTTTATTAAGGAAGACAGGCTACATGGCTGGGAAGTTAGTCGTGTTAATTTTAGAGGTATTGAAGTCCATCAGTTTATCACAGCCTCAATCAGTTCTTTTGGACTGCCACTGTAGTGGGTTCCTTTTTAAATATTTTTGTTTCTCTTGGCTCATCATCTTACATAGAAGAAAATTGGATGAGTATTTTGTATATTAATCCTTAATGCAACACAAATTTCTCCTTTTACAAAGAATAGGATAATTGGAACATGTAGTATTCATGTCAGAATGATGGTCAAAACTTACAGGTTGAATGCGTCCAGTGGTATCCAGCTGATGCAGGGCTGTTCAGCACCTCTAGTCGTGACAAGAGGATAAAGATCTGGGATCCAAACCGCATGAAGGTTGTAGATCAGTTTGACATTGACTGCCACATTCATCACCACCAGATGTCTCCGGTGGCCACCAAGCACTCCTTACTGGCTGTAGCAGGAGACAGTGGTAAATTTGATGTGTATTGTGTCTCCTCTTCATGAATACTGAATCCATGATTACATTTGTAAAGGATTATGTAATTCATTTTAGATTGCAGCAATTAAAGGAAAAGAACCAGAAGTGATGGATAAAGCAACTGATTGGTATTTTCTGAACAATCCTTTACTCACTGCATGCTCATCTCAACCTTTTTTTGCTGTGAATATATAATTAATAGAAATATTCTTTATATCCTTAATCTGTAAAGGACCAACTGTGGTGATGATTTTTATCTCAGTAGGAATGGTCTTCCAGCACTAAACAAAAAATATAGCCTGTATTCACATACACCTTAAACAGGGAATCAGACTCTTTAGAGTCACCCTAACTGCCAGTGGGTATAGCAAGAGTTGGTTTGAGATTGAGAGATTAGCCTAACTAGCTCACAAACATTATGACTGAACTGCAAGAATTGACTAAAAAAAAAAAAAAAACTACTAGATTTAGAGTAACAATGGCAGGGCAGTTATAATTGCTGCTGGTTCTTGCCCAGTAAAGTTGCTATAACCACCTCCAATCATTTATGGGTTGATGTAGTTTACATATGACTAAAATATTCAATAATCCTTGGTTTGTCTTCACAAAGCTCTGAATTAAAATTTCTACATGGCAGTGGTACCAAAATATTATGTGTAGAATAGTGCTAAACTTCTTGCAAAAATTACAAAAATACAACGTAATGTAGAAATATTATTAGGTAACACATCTAACAGTCAGTACATATATAAGTACAAGGATGGTACTATTGCAGGGGAAGTGATTCTGTGTGATCTGCGTTCAGGAACATCCACCCACCGCTTGAGAGGCCATGACGGAGCTGTGAGAACCACACAGTGGTCTCCACGAGTCCAGCACTTAATTGCTTCAAGCGGCTGTGACCGTACAGTTAGGATGTGGGATGTACGAGGTAGTCACCCCTTTATCATGGCTCTTGATGCAAATCACCATGCTGCAGAGAGCTTCAGGAGAAACAAAAAAATTAAGAGGATTCCCCAAGCACACAAGAGCCAAGTGGTGTCCTTCTGTTTTACCCATGATGGCCTTTGGCTTCTTACATTTGGCCGTGATGGTGAGCTCAAGTTGTGGAATTCTACAACAGGAAGGAAGATGGATGTCAGTTATGGGGAAATGTTCACTGATACAAGAAGAAACCTGAGGATGGCTGTGACACCATCAATGCACCCAGATTTAGTATTTCTGCCCTGCAAATCCAAAGTGTTGGTCCTTGAGATTCTAACTGGTAGGCTGGTAAATGTCATGTCTGGCCACTTCTCAACTGTATTTGGAGCCTTGTATAACCCTTCCTCCATGAATTTGTACACTTTTGGCAATGATCACAACTTCATAACATGGACTCCTAAGATATTTGATGTTAATGAGCTTGAAGAAGATGAAAACAGGACTCTAGATCTACTAGAATTACCAAAGAGACAAAGAGTCACTCAAGATAACTGGAGTAGTGATGAGGACTAGCTCCACAGTTATTACTTGATTGATGCCAACTAATTACTTAACTTCTTTTCATTCATCAGTCATCACAACCATAAGTCATTGTCTTCCTCAGAAGTGTCTTAGACATAACCTAGGTCCCGGTCATTGGTAATTATTATTTTCTAATTATTAATTATTTTCATCCATGGCCAGGATTTTTACATCTTTACTTCACTGATCATGATAATTTTATTAGTTATACTATATAACTGAATAAATTTTACATGACTTTCATTAAGTAATTTTTTCTTTCTTGCATATGTGGGATGATACCTGATGAAGCTGAAATAGATTATAACAAAGGCAAGAAATAGTAAGGCTAGAAAGTTCTTGAAAGTGACAAATACTAGGTGTTTCTGGGAGCAGTTCAAAATTTATGAGAAAAGCATATACTATTGGGAGGTGGTGGTGTAGTGGATAACATGGTGAGCATGGGATCAGGCAGACATCCATGTGTAGCTTGGAATCCCACCACATACCGCTATGAAGCTATGGCATTTGTTGAGTGGTTCAAAATTACCTACATGCTACCATAATACCCAGGTTCTAGGTGGTTACAACAAAGATGCACTTGGGTGCTGATATAGGCCCTAATATGGGTACCACTATAAATAAAATTGCCTGCGCCACTAATGGACAGAAACTTAACAACACTTCCCACATAAACTCTTCAAGTATGCCTACAAGTGCTATAGGCCATAACATAAAAAAAATAAATAATAAATAAATAAAAATAAGTAGTACAATCAATAACGATTTTTGGTGTTTTGACACAGAGTGCCAAAGTGAAGTGGAGAGCTTTAAAGGATTAGACATATTAATGGGGAAGATCGATAGAAATAGGTATGTTTCATAAAGGGACTCGCTTGTAGGCCTACTGACTTCTTGCAGCTTCCCTTACTTTGTTATGTTTTTGTGTTCTAACCAAAAGAGTAGTGGAACTTCTGAACATCTCCATCTTTGAAGAATAAGAGTGATGGGTGGTGAGATTTAATAATGGATGTGGGAACACTTAATGATCAGCATAATGTGAAGAAAATAGTCTCTTTTTGTAGTGTTTTATCATATAGATTTTATTTATATAAAAATTCTTTGAAAAATAAGGTACCTGTTTTGGAATAAATAGTCATGTACAAAATTACTCTTTTTACTAAATATACATCATTTTGTGCAGTACAAAAGACTCATCTAGAATATCAAACAATAATAGCATATGGGTGTTTGGATCTTTGGTTCTTCATCCCTAGATTTAGGATCTTCACTGGAGCTGTTGAGACTGAGGTACAACAATAGTGATGCCAGAGGACAGGTCTGTTGGATCCTGTATCTTGTGAACAGGCCTTGTGCTGAGAGTGCGCCGCAGTGCTGATAACTCAGTCAGAACTTGGCTGAGAAGAGTATTAGTCTGCTGTTGAGCTCGGCGCTGTTCAGCTGCACCATCCAACTGAGCCTCCAAATGATCCAGGCGACGGCAGATAGCCATGTTCTCTTCTATGTTCTCCAAACGTTGGCAGACCTCCCTAATATCCCCTGGCTGCAAAGCATTCTTTACTGTGCCTGCTGTAGTAGGCCTACCTGAAACTTTCTGTGCCTTTGGAAACTCTAATTCTGTATATGCAGTATCAGCTTCAATTTGCTCCTCTACAATGTCAATATCCTGAATCTCTTGCTTGCAGACAGGTATTGCTTTCATCTTCGTATTGTTTCGTGTTCTTTTCATTCCTCGTTTGAAAGACTTTTTAGAACCTTGAAGAAATGAAGGTCACTTAAAGGTGCATATAAGTATATACAGTATTGTTTTTTCTTTACCTATGGAATGTATCTCTAAATTCATATCAAATTTGTTTTAATTATTTTTTATCTTTTATAAGGTTCAGACCCATTAAAAAATGTGAAAATTTATGTAATTACGAATCTTCCTCTAAGATTATAGATTAAGAATTTTTCTAAAATTGCAGAAAATTAGTCACAAAAAGTAGGTTATTAATATGAAAAATATATGTCAGCCAACAAAGTGTGACTCTCTAGTGGTTTCATAAAAAAAAAAAAAAAATAAATATGGATATTATCCATACACCACTCCTAACAACTTTTACTGGAAGTAAGAAATATTCTGAAGATAATCAATTAAGGATGAAAATCATTCTCCACACCAAGAAAGCAAGAAAAGAGTACAGAGTGAATGAAGGCTGAAGTGGCATGTGGTAAAATATGACAAATGATATTAAGATGTTGATGATATGAATTTACATTTAATCAATAAAAGGTGACAGCAAAATGTTAAAATTACTTATAAGGTAAATGGACAAAGTACCTCTATCTATATACGTATATGGTCAGGATGAAACTCCCCAATGCCTAAAATTGAGAAACTAGGTAAATTTATTCTCACCTGATTCAAGCGTAACTGATGTGTTGGCCTTGCTGACAGTTGGCCTTCCCACCTGAGCCAGGACATGTCTGACACGTGTATAGTATGGCCAAAGTGGTACTGACCCAGTGGCCTCAGCCTCTGTTTTGTGATGTTGAAACTCCATAGTCAATGAAGCCCACTTGTGACAACACTGTTCTGAAGATGGCTGGTAGCCCTCCAGCTTCATTTGCTCTGAGATGGTCTGGAATTGAGTTAACAAAAGATGTTGGTGGTTTGTGAATTCAATGCACAATATAATGATGAAACCCAATAATCAGAACAAGATTTACAAAAAATTCAGGTTGTATCTAAGTTTGCTAAATATTCTTAGAATTTGAGTCATTCTTCAAATTTCATAAACATTGACAATACAAAACATGAAAAGAGACAAATTATCAAAATTCGTGATGTACTGTACAATAACACATATAACCGATTCTGCCCTGACTCATTTCCAGAACTCCCAGTTCAAGGAAATGGGTGTTGCACAATTCCATCAAAATGTTATAATACAATATTTCATCACTGGGAAGCCCAGCAAACTACAATCCTATTTTGATGGTTCAACAATAGGATTTGTGAAACAGATCTTTTGCATCAAATCTTATCTTCATCTCAAAATATAGCAACAGGAACTTGCAGAAGGTTTGAATGGTATTACTATGAACCATTGCAAAACCATTTTTTTGTGAAAGAAATGTTCCAAGGTGCATGTTGACAAAGATGAACATTATGTATGGCCATTGACATGCACAGCATAAGTAAAACATTGTAGCAGGCTCATGTGATCATGACTTGCAGGAATTATACTAGACACTTTCAGATAACGTCCGGTTATGGCTAGGACGGTGCCTCCTGACAGAGGAGTCAGGAGGACTTTGGTTTTGGCATTTGGGAACTGTTGCCCCGAGTGGATGCCCTTCCTAACCTTGGACCATGGCCAGGATTTGAACCCGTGCGCTTGAGAACCCTGAGGCCAACAAAGCACACGCGGTCCCACTGCACCACGGCAGCCCCTGGAAGTATTCTAGACACTCCTTAAGGTTTATCAAACACTTGAAAATCTGTTCTTGAGGAAAACATTTATAACTCTCATTCTTTTCCCCTCATGACACTTGTGGAGTGTCATGACAAACCTCTTGCTTGGGCATCCTCAAATTAATTACTATCAATAAAGAAACTTAAAAAATCATCATTCTGCAAATAATTCAAACATATTCTTCAGATTTTTTTACTTAAACTACTCTCACTTTGTTTCTATACTTCCCTTATCTCTTCAACAACATTTGGCTACTAAAAGATTATCTCAAGTATGGGATCATAGCTAATTCACTTTAATGAAGCATTCTCAACACTGACCTCCCAGATAGTGCTGTCATCCCAATTATTGTCCTGGTCAGTGAACCAATCCCTGAATTCCAATAGAAGGTCCAGGAGCAGCTGCACAGCTCTGTCACTCCAGTCAAGTATACCTGCTGCCATAAAGAAAAGAAAATTATACAATACGTGTGTACAAAACCTTTCTGCCATGATAGAGAGAGAGATAAAACATGGCACCACATATAATTCAATCAACAGAACATGTTCATAAAGAAACAAAATTCATGATCTGTAGTTTCAATATATTGATGAAATGTAAGCCCCACTATACAAGAGTATAGGTGATCTGAATATGCATCCTATATAAGGCTAGTGGCAACACAAAACTAAAGATTAGTAGATGTGGAGTGTCTCCATGAAGTAATGTTAGCTGACAAAAGTGTGGTATGTACTGTACATGACTGATAATTACACACTACATCTGATGAGAGAAGTCACTCAAAAAAAGTTACTTATAACCCTCTGCAAGTTTTATACCTCCAGTGAATAATCTGTTATGTTAATCTAGACTTCTGTGTTTATGTAAGGTTACTGTTTACCATCATCTAAATCTGGTTCCTCCTCTTCATTCTCAGCATTCTGGTCTGCTGAGGTCTTGCATTTCTGCTGAACACTTCTGCAATGACATACAAAATCCACCTTCTTTAGAAAATTCATACTTGCAAAAGTACAACTTTAAAAAAGAAATACAAAATGGCAAATTCATTGGTAGGTTGATCATTGACCAGTAGTGCATGACAAAAAAGTGAGTTGTCATGATTACATATGATTGCCTGTGTCAGAAACACACTATGCTTTTGCCTTGGACATAGTAATTGTTCAGATTTTTGGTTACTTTGAGGTGGTTAAAAATTGTATTGGATATGTGGTGTTGCCAATATTTTTTGCATTCTGTGTTATCTCTTCTGTATTGAATCTGAATTACATTGGAAAAACAGGTGTTAGATGTATTGCTACTGTATGCTATATTAATAATACTAAACCAGACACACCTCTGCTCCAAGTAAGCCAAAGTGACAGGGTCATTATTGAGGAAGGCATGGATCTTTTCAAAATAGTCAATCCGGTGGGCAGACTTCTCTCCACTCATTTGCTTCTCCAATACTGCCAAATAGCGGATCTAGAATATGGAGTGAAAAAATTCAAAGCAGTATGAACAAAATAAGAAAATTGAGATTTGATGAGTTTCTTTGGTCAAATCCTGAATGTTGCCTGGATATATAACTGTATTCACCACCACTAATGTCCAAACTGAGAAAATCATTACTCAATTTAATACCTAAAACTCAATGATCTGCAGATACTTAGAATCTGAGTATACATATATATATATATATATATATATATATATATATATATATATATATATATATATATATATATATATATATATATATATATATATATATATATAACTTCCCCTTGTAAGAATACACAGCCTCAATATCCACTCAGATATGTAACTTTGTATCCGATATAGAGCTCTGAAATTTTATTCCTGACACCATTGCAGAATTTTTACCAGTGCTCTTCAAACTTTGCTCTCAGACTGCATACATCACTTCATGTCTTAGTTATATAATAAACAAACAAGTAATGAAATATAGATGCTATTGTATAATGTACGTATATCTAATTGAAATAAATGGTAGAGATTGAGAATATGCATTACCTTGAGATTTCTCCACTTCCGGTCACATTCATCCCCACTGACAACAAAACCATTCTGGCCCATCTCATCTGCAATGTCCTTCCAAATAAATTTTTTCTTCCTGACACCATTGCAGAATTCCTGCCAGTGTTCACCAACTTTTTCTACAAGACTGAGCACATCACCATGGCCCCAGTGAACACGCCGACTGCTCTCAGGATCTTCTAAGAGACCAGGGAACACTGCAAAGTACATACATAACACCAAAACCAATAAGAATGACCAGAAAGTTCTTAGAAATCTTTAATTAAGGTTATTGTTACACCAGAGCATGTGTTTGTTCCTCACAGGGTTCATGTACTACATTATCATCACCAAGAGACTGCTAACAATCATTAAAGAAGGATACTTTAAGCAGAACTTGTAAAGTTTAATATCTTGTGCAAGTAAACTGCCTACAAAAGCAACAAGTCTAATGCTGTGTTCTGTGTTTACCCCTTTTCTTACAACTCTTATTCTGACTTCTCCCTCCTGACTCACTGCTCTTCTACTTACTTCATATTTGCACACTATCTTACAGATTCTTATTCCCAATGACTCGTGCTGGCTCAAGACCTCCTTTTATACAATACATATCTGTTACATCTAGACAATGCTACTACATTACAGAATCTTCTTGATCATCTTTGTCACATAACATAAGAGCCACAAGTCAACAATACACAAATAGAAGATTAACTTTACCAACAATGTTAGCCCAGGCTCCACCCACCCACTGCCAGAAAGTCAGGGCAACTACTGCCACCCCTCCCAATGGGTGACACAATTTCCATCCAGCCCTCTGAAATTTTCCAGGTCCTTTCCAGCATAACGTTATATAAGGGAGGCGGTGGCATAGTGGATAAGGTGGTGAGCGTGGGATCGGGTAGACGTCCACGCGTAGGTTCGAATCCCACCACGTACAGCCTTAAAACACTTTGCCATTTGTCGAGTGGTTTAAAGTTACCTACATATCACCATGATACCCAGGTTCTAGGTGGTTACACTCAAGATGAATTTGGGTGGTGATATGGGCCCTAATATGGGTACCACTATAAATAAAATTGCCTATGCCACTAATGGGCCGAAGCTGAACAGTGCTTCCCATACACTCTTTAAAAAAAAAAAAAAAAAAAAAAAAAAAAATTTGCCATGCTACCTAATGATATTACTTTTCATCTTATGGACTACAAAACTTCACTTACTTTTAAAAGCAGTGTCTCCACTTCTATGACCATGTTAAAATCTTACATTTTATACTATTCAGTCAAATTTGATGCCTCTAGAATGTTCTGATTTAAGGGGAAGAGAGAAAATAAAGAAAAAAACTCAAAAGATGAGATCAGGACTGCAAGGAGGATATGGAAGTGTATATACTGAAATTGATATCTTACAATAACAGTGTTTCATGAAAATATTGCAGTAATCCTTCACAGGTAGTCGTGGTTAGAAATTTCACATTTCTGATTCATTTCCAGTGTTTGACCTTTTTCCTTCATATTAGTCCAGTCTGACAACAATCTAGCACCTGTCATGATTTGCAAGTTAATTTTCCATTACTGTACTAGATTAAAGGACTTGAAATTGAAGGAATATATTGAAGAAAAACACAAGCACACTCAACTATATACAAACCAATAACCATGAGACTTTACTAAATAAATCAAAACGTTTAAGTATATCTCAGGGGCAAGGAGCTCACACACACTTACATAACCTTTCCATACCTAACAAACAACAATAATAATAATAATAATGTAAATAATAATAATAATAATAATAATAATAATAATAATAATAATAATAATAATAATAATGATGATAATAATAATAATAATAATAATAATAATAATAATAATAATAATAATAATAATAATAATAATAATAATAATAATAACAATAATGATAATAATAATATTGATAATAATAATAATAATAATAATAATAATAATAATAATAAATGTAAAATAATAAAAATAATAATAATGATAAAAATAATACCTACATATAACAAGGTAATATAAATATATACTGTATATACTGTATAAATAGATAAATAAATGCACAAGGATAAATAATAACTCAGTAAATAATTACATTAGTCTTCAATATAAACCCTATTTTTCCCCGTACATGAGAGAAAAAAAAAAAAGGCATATAGACCTCAATATCATGTATAGCTCTGTAGGGATTAAAAATACTTAATTTGCAGAGAGAGAGAGAGAGAGAGAGAGAGAGAGAGAGAGAGAGAGAGAGAGAGAGAGAGAGAATTTCCATGACCATCCAGGATATAAAAAAAAAAGTTCATCCAATATTAATGTACATGAATAAGTATCAAGAGAGAGAGAGAGAGAGAGAGAGAGAGAGAGAGAGAGATTTCGTCATTCAACATTAATGTACATGAGAGAGAGAGAGAGAGAGAGAGAGAGAGAGAGACTTTATTGTTGTAGTATATAACACAAAAGAAAAGATCAGTTCATACCAGCCTCTTCCTAATCATCAGATAAACATATATACAAATCACATACAGGAGAAAAGCGGCACGTAAATCGATCAGAGAGAGAGAGAGAGAGAGAGAGATAATATTCGGTAAAAACAATACCGGCTGAAATCGATCTCGGTCTTTCCTCACTACTTCAATATCTCGATACTCTTTTGTAACACAAGGGGAATATGCAAATTAATAGTTAACAGCGTATTTCTGCTCCAACGGAGAGGTTTCTAAGATGGCACGGCATTGTCTTCAGACCAAGGAGTTTATGACAGTCTGACAGAGTTCTCCTGCCACTTCGGCTCTCTATGGCGGCCATGTAGCTGAAGTAGCTAAACCGAGCGTATAGCTGTTTCGCCTTCCCTGATCCATAGTCAAAATGGTTATATGCCTTACTTTTCCTCGGTCCTTTCTTGTTCATCGAGTGCTGGGATGCGGGGCCCTAACTCAACCCGTCGTGGACAAGATTGAAAACTAGGGGTGAAACCGTAGGATGCTGCGCTAAAGATGGTGCCACTACGCTTCCACTGTCTGGCCATTTGGTCCACCCGCCAGATTTGAAAGTTGCTGCATGAAGGTTTTAATGAAGTTTGGATTCAGTACTTTTTTTTCATTAACTTTAATTTTTAATAACAACCAAAAGTAATTACTGAAGGATCGGCACAGTAATACTTCATTACTGTGGCAAACATGCAATCCAACAATTTTGTTAAATACGTGTTCACACGTGCCAAATTGTGACTGAAATTGCAAGTCGCTAGAAGTATCCATTCACCTCTTCTTTTGTGGCTGGTTTCTCCAGTCGCTAATCACCGGTATTCAGTCGGAAGGTACCGACTTACAATTTCAGTCGCAAATTGGCACGCCTTTAGTCATTAATGTTCAAAGATTTTCATCTGAGTTACCGTAAAATATCAAAATATTAAGAAAAAAATCTTAAGCAATTAAAATTACAGGTAACAAATTATATGGAACATGGTCTGAAAGGATATTGTTAAAAAGTTACAGAATTAACTGATGAGGTAAAAATAAATAAATAATAAATAAATAAACAAATAAATAGACAGAAAGGTTAAAAAACAGTGCAATAAATATGTATTATGCATAGTACATGGATGCAAATGATCTTGGAGACAGGTTAAAAGGATGATGGGAGCTTAATTCATACATGAGAATTAACACTACAATTGGAATTATGAAAATAGGCACATATTTCATAAAGTTCATGCAAGAAATAAAAGACAAGATAATAGTTGCCATGCTATCTGTTGTTTCCCTCTTCTTCTGGACAGCTTCTTATCCTCCTCCAGTCTATTGAAATAAGTTATGTTGTTCACTTGAAGTGTTGTTCCACATCTTTTCTGCAGCCACCTTCAATTTTAATAATGAACTGCTTTCCTGCTTTCTCAAGTTTTTCTTTACAATTCACCGTAACTCAGGTGAATTAAGGTCTCGACTGTTCTCTTGGCTTATCTCCATTAACATCAACAGTGTATTCCCTAAATCACTGTAGTACATAATCATTGGCATGACATCTAGCTTCATTTTACACAAGATATTCAGCAGTATTACATTCCACAGGTGCCTCTGAAATTGATTATCATGGTGGAACAGTTAAATCATATTGCAAAATTAATTATGACTAACAAGTCTCTTAATATTTCCACATAATCCTCTAATGCTTAGGAGTTGCCAGTTCCTCTCTCTTTTGGCCATCATTTATTAATTTACTGTTACACAATCACTCTTCCATGTTAACAATACTCATCTCCCACCCATGACCATCTAAGGACCATCATATAGAAGATGTTCACCTAGAACAAATCCCTTCTACATAGGATACATGCCAATCATTATTGTTATTCATTTCATTATTCAACATGATACACATACATGTATAATTACACCAATAATCATTTTAAATAATAGTATGTAATTGAATACATTACATGTAAAAAAAAAATCAATAAATAAATAAAAAATGTAATAAGTAATATGAAGTAGGCAATGTCCTTTACTGAGTGATCCTATACCTTTCATTCTGCCAAACAAAAAGCTAAAAATATAAATGATGAACATGCATCTGCAGTTTCTTTTTTTAGGTGCTTTTACATTGGTAGACGAGTCATAAAATGAGGAAAACTCAGAACAAAAACGAATAAGTAATGATACTAATATTATTATTTCTCCTTTTGTATGAGAGAGAAAGCTTGGCCATATACTGTAGCTGGGTAAGTAAAAGGGACGGATTGTAAGGTATTAGAGACTGTTCTCTCTGTATTTGTATTCTTACAATGACATGAGACATAATGTCTTGTCTGTCTCTGCCTTATAAAGTTTAACATATATGTAGATAACTAAATATATAAATGGATAACATTTCAACCATTTCCCCAAAACTATTCTAAATTCAAACACATATACAAATATAGACTTAGAAAAATACTATAGAAAATAATAGCAACTGCTATATATTATTATAAGTTGTGTGGTATGGTTACCATTTGAGAGGTTAAGTTGTTGCTACTGTCACCTTAGAATTTAAACATGACGCTCTTTTACAGACCCATCTTGCATCCCAAAGTAAGCAGTAGATGCCATGCCTACAAAGAGGCCTGTCTCCACCACACCTGTAAGACAAACAACCACTAGCTGAGGAATAGCATCACCTACTCAGTTCAAAATTGTGGGTGTAGAATGTAATAACAAACTATATCCAAACTTCCATCACCAACAAGGGAGTGAGTATAGTGAAAGGTGACAATGAATATCTTTTGTATCATAGTCATATTTGCTGTCTTCCTCTTCCAACAATAATATTTCTTTCCATTTGATTTTGAAGTATAATATACATCTACTTGTGAAAAGAACATAATTCACTGTGACATATTTATAAATAATGAAGCAAACACTGTACTGTATAAGAGAAACTCACCTGGAATCATCATGATTTGCTGGTTCACTTTCTCCCAGTCATGGATCTTGTCAAACACCCAGTCAAGGATAAAATTTCCATTGTCTGTCACAACAGGTCCCTGTTAAGAAAGTGGAATAAACTGCAAGCATTACCAGTGCTAATTGACAACCCAATGGATTTAGATTTATATGCAAATGAAATAAATATAAAAATGCAGAAGAATAGACTGTATAGAAAAATCTACAAAGGGATGGACGAAGTGGATAGTACTTGGATACCATTTCTTCAACTCAAACATTTCGTAGATTATGACATAACTGTCTGAAGCAACCATACAAACAACACTTATGGCATGTTCCAAAACATACATAAATAATGGAAAAGTAAAAAATATTATAAGGATATTATTAATATGCATTTTCTCATATTACATATTTTTTTACATTAAATACCTCCCTTTCTTCTCCCATATCTTTTTCTCTTTAACCTCATCACCAATTACCACACACCTCTTATTTCTTCCTCCAATTTTCGTGATCTAATTTATTAATCAACATAATTTTCTCTAATCTGTTTTAGTCTTCTTGTCACACCTCACCATATAAGCACTTTACAATAACTAAAAGGTGTTCAGCAAATAGCCCAATGATCCTTTCATATCTGAATCTATCCAACCAAGTTATCCTTCAGTGCTTTATGTTCACTATTTCTACCAATCCATGTTCTTGTACATGTTCTTCCTTTTCTTTTCTTTTTTTTAATACCATGTAGGCTTTTCACGGGAATTTATGGGCTAAAGGGGATACTTAAGGATACCTCCTATCTCAAAGCCCACCCGCTAGGAAACCGTTGCCCCGAGTGAGGAAGCTCAACCTACACTCAGACCATGGACAGGATTCAAATCTTTGAAACAACTGCTTGATTAATTTATTAATTATGCACTTGTATAATCTACTTTCAATCATGTTCTCAACTTTCTTTACTATTTACTCTTACATAAGTGCCATAATCAGCAATCAATAAATTCACTTTCATCTAGCAATATTAGCAGCTAATCTACCACTTAATTTCACTATCAGCAATATATATATATATATATATATATATATATATATATATATATATATATATATATATATATATATATATATATATATATATATATACACATATACAGGGTGTTCGGAAAGTCACTGTGCACTTTTCTAATAATTTTAAAATTGTTGGCCCTATTTTCTTTATGAACACAATAAACAGCGAGCGCTATTGTTCGGATATTCTTCACACCTTCATCGGTCAGATGACAAGTGATGAAATTAATTACTAATGGTTTCAACAGGATGGTGCTACTGCCCACACATCTGGCTGATCTATGCATTTATTAAAGGAATTCTTTGGAGACCACATTATTTCGAAAGACGTGTGGCCCCCACGTTCACTAGATCTGAATCCACCAGACTTTTATCTATGGGGAGCAGTAAAATCTGCAGTGTATCGAGATCGTCCGCGCATGCTGGATGACTTGCAAGCAGCAATAACCGCATTCATTCAGTCCATTTCAACCGAGCAACTGATAGCGGTGTTTAGAAACAAAATAAGAAGGGTCCAAGCCTGTACTGATGCTAAGGGGGGTCACTTTCAACATAATTTATAATTGTCATTCATATCTACCTCCTGTATTCTATATTGAAACATGTATGTTAATAAATATGTAAGTGCACAGTGACTTTCCGAACACCCTGTATAAAAGGTTAAAATGAAATGGCCTTCAACTCACTGCTTTGGCCTTGGCTTGCCGCAGGACTGCCTGTCCACCAAGTTCATTTTCGATTTTCAGCTTGACAGGACAGTAAGCCATGGGAACAACTTCAATGGGGATGCCTTTTTTCCACTGTTCTCCGAGAACTGTAGAATCCTTTCTGTCAAAATAAAGATAAAACACTGCAATGAGATCTTTTCATTTGTCCTTTAAGGCATAGATATCAAAATACACCTAGAAGAAACCTTAATGGAAATTCACTGCTTTAAGTGGTTTGCCTGTAAATGTATTCTAACTATGCCAGTATTTTATTAATGCATAAATGTTTTCATGAGGCTTTCTGGTTATAAGATTCTCATAAAAAATAGGTTTTTAATATACAATATAGTATAACTGAAACACAATTGAGAATTAGAGTTCAAATTATGCAAGAAAACTAGTTTTATACCAACAGAGCCACAATCTTAATTTACTCATATTTGAATTGAGAAAAAATGTTATCAGAAAATATCAATGAAGTTCCCCATTTTCCAAGTATCCCTCACCTATAGTCAGCAATGACAACAAAGGTCTTGGCAGCTGCAGCAACAATCTTCTCTTGTAGCTGACATCCTCCACCTCCTTTGATAAGTGTTAACTGTTGGTCTGCCTCATCTGCACCATCAATGGCTACATCCAGCTATGCAGTGGAAGATGTTGAAAGTTCTGATATATATTCAGTTTCAATGCTGCATAAAAGTGAAACCCTCTTGTGTTTTTATTGCTCTTGTATCATGTGATTAGTCATTAAGTAATAAGTGCTAGCATACTGAGTTTACCTTCTCAACACAACTTCAACATAGACATACAAGTATCTGGGAAATACAATTTATATGTCTTTATACTGCTATGCACTCAGAAGATAAGGCAGATCATAGAAGGTAACAAAGAAAAGTGCAAAATAGAGCATATTAGAGTAAGTTTAGTAAGCTGTCACCAGTGGACTAGGACTCATCCCTATCAACATGGAATCTTGTTTTAAAATAATGGAGGTAATGATGCAAAACATTTTTGTGCCGTCTTTACTACAGCATTCCAGCTCTAAAAAAAAAAGAAGACCTGTGAAGATTTTGTTTGGAAATATGGATGAGAATTCGGTGAAATGTGCAAGACAAGAGGAGTAAGATGAACAAAATGTACATGCAAATTCCAAAAAAATAAAAGTTGTGAAATGCAGTAAAAGAGCAAAAAAGAAAAGGATGTAACAGAAGAATGGTGTAAGTTTAAGGGTATTACAATTGATAGTACAAGCAATCTATGTACATATCAAAATAATTATGTGGTGAATTAAAGATGGGAAGTGAATAGTAGAATAACACAATAAGTAAGGCTGTACAGGAAGGGTGATGTCATATTAAGGGTATATGAAGGAGAAAAATCATATGACAAGATCAAAAGTGTCTGAATTAGGGGGGGTAAAAGGCAGACCTAAAATTATCAGCTAAATAAAAAATGTTTTTATGTAATGTGACAAGGGTATGAAAAGGAACACTGAGGAAAGAAGACTATGAAAGCAGAGGATGATAGAATATTAGTTCTTCTTTTACCTCAGGCGTAATTTCAAGGTCAGATATCTCCAGATTATTGTTCACAATGAGCTGTCGTGCTTGGAACGAGGTTGGAACACACACCACCTTCAACCCTTCCTCACGGGCACGCTGAGCTAGACAAGCCAGAGAAAGTTACATACTTGAGAGCCTTGGAAGTGAAAGGAGGCATGCTTATGGGCTTTACTGGCCATCACCATTCATGTAAAGACAAAAATAATAATAGTGTAATGATGATAATAATGATGATGATGATGACAATGATGATGATGATGATGATTATGATGATGATGATGATAATAATAATAATAATAATAATAATAATAATAATAATAATAAAAATAATCATAAAAAAAAAAAAAAAAAAAAAAATCATGAAATATACGAGATAGGGTAATAACACACAGTTCTGGTCTTGGCATATTGTGTTCCATGCCAAACACACCATAAAGTTGAATGAACCAATATGCAAGAGTAGATTAATCTACTCATACATATTTTCTATTGGGGTATATAAAAGCAGGAATTTGAAAATCAAAGCAAAGCACAACATAAGAGATGAAAGTAAATAATCAATGTGAATATTGGCATTAACATGTTCAACTTTAACCTTGTAAATATGGGCTCTATTACCTAGTGGTGGGCAACAACTTAAAATGTTCTTATACACATATACGTACAGCAAAGTTTTCTCTCCTAGAAATGGTGGTAGCCTAGACAAGGCACACAACTTTCACATTTACACTCACACCATTCTTTTAACTCCTTGCCCTCTAACAGAGTAGAGAAAGTATTCCTGCTTTCATGTTATCAGGATGAGCACCACAGTTTGGTCTGGAAGAAGTCTCTTTCATAAAAAGTAAGCTCTCCTACCATATCCAATTGCCCTACACCTGTGTGAGACCATTCACACCTCCCTTAAAAGTTGTGGAGTTAAATAATTCCTGATGCATGCAAAACTCAAGAATCAGTCCTTTTCTCTTTAAAGTTCTGCTTATATCACAAAAATTCTGAAAAATACTTTACTGTAGAATTTAAGTAAAAAGCAAATTCAATTATGGGACCTCCAACACTAAAACGTAACAACAAAACTTACCGAGTCTCTCAACAGCAAACACCACTGTGGAGCCACTCCCAACTCCAACTTTGTATGAATCCTATGGAAATAGTAAGTTACTAAAAAAAATATATATCCAGAATACACTAAAGCCATGTAAGCAATAGTTGCACATTTCTTTAGAATCTTCTCTACTTGTTTATTATATGCAAAGTATAGTCATGACCAGATATAGAATAATGTTTATCACTGACCTCCACTGTATTTTCTCTCAATATTGGGTCCTCTGATCTGTTAGCAGACTCCTTACAAAATATGACAATTCACAGATTCTTAGCAGATCAGAGGATTCAGTTTTGAAA
Source organism: Portunus trituberculatus (assembly GCF_017591435.1). NCBI lineage: Eukaryota > Metazoa > Arthropoda > Malacostraca > Decapoda > Portunidae > Portunus > Portunus trituberculatus. Next base: position 6,934,545 of record NC_059268.1, on the reverse strand, counting down.
GAAAATAGTAGTGGAAAGAATCTGATATGTTACTTGTTTAGCATCCATGACTGTACGTGTTTATTGTTCTTCAAATCTGTATAGTTTGAGAGCATATATGCATAACTATGTTCTCCCGCATCAAAAGAAAAAGAGAATGTGAAGAAAAAATAAGAAATAAGGAAAAACTAAAGTAACATAATATGCATTTGAGCAAGCTGGAGGTAACTGAATATAACTACAAATAATATACTGAAATAAAATTTGAGCAAGATGGAGGTGACTGAATATAACTACAAATAATATACTGAAATAAAATTTGAGCAAGATGGAGGTGACTGAATATAACTACAAATAATATACTGAAATAAAAAGGCAGTGTTAAAGAAATACTTAATTTATGTAAATCATTACATGATTGCTGATTTATCAAATATCACACTCCTAGGCGTTATACGATTCCAACAGATATATTCTACAACCTGCCAGAAATTTATTCAATAAAAGGAAGGATAAAAATCTTATCAATTTGACTTCCCTTTTGACCAATGTCAATAGGAGTTTCCCAAATAAACAATTTCATAATTTTTTCTGTAGTAGATCTTGTGATATCTCTTCCATTTCTTATCATTCTTTCATGTTTACTTCAATTACCTTAAGCTACATCTGATATCAAAATTCTTCACACTAGAGTGAATGGTAAGAAAACACAAGCTGATGCAACACATGTACTATATAGTATATATATGCCTTGCATTAGCTTGTGTTTCCCTACCACCTACTCCCCACATTTGTCTAGATCTACACAACATTCTTCACACTGACAATTACATGCTGTCTCTGATCTTCATCACTGAGTCTTATATTTGTATTCTTCCTAATGGTTTTAAAAGTTGCATCTCTGTACTCTTACTTTAAATGACAACTGGAATATGCAAGCCCCTTTATCACATTAAGGTACTGTTTTTCATTAACTACCTTCATCTGACCAGTGCATCATGGTCTTTCTCTTCTATCTCCATGAACTTTAGCCTTATAAGTAAAAGTGTGAAATTGGTAACAATGAAAGAAATACAAACTTTTAAAAAGTACAAATATAGCTATGTATAATACCATTAGAATTTTACTGATATCTATTATGTACACTTGAAAATAAATCAAACATCTTTGTTAAATCTCAGTATATATTACAATCAAGATAAGTCATGCAAACCAAGTAAACATAGATGGCCTCAGCAAGCCAAAAAAAATCACCTTGACATGTTCATCTACGGCCCTGTGGGCTGCTGCCCTCTTAGCACTCTCCACCTTGTCCATGCTTGCCCAGACCACCTGCCTGCAAGGAAACCGTGAGAACCACTTTGCAGGAGCTGTGCTGATGGGCTGCAGCAGCAGCCTCATCCTGGAGAGAGGAGGCAAGCCTCACCACACACCTTAGGGGCTAGCTTAATACTAGAGATGATGTAAGTTGATGGTAAAAGTAAATAAAAGAAAGGTGATAATAAGTGAAAGGTAAATAAGTAGGTATGGAATGTTAATGAGAATAAATTTCACTTACATCATTTGATTAGCCTCGTCCAGTATGACAAAAGACACAGAGATTACAAAGATATTAGTGGCTGTAAAGTTATGTGATGACTTATGTTCCCAAATCAGTTGGTGTTCTTTCAGGGGGAATCCAAAGGAGTGAAACCACTGCCAGTTAAATAAAGTTAGGCTAGGCTAAAAAATTCCAGTTTTCAAAATATAAAGCCTAATTCCCAGATTTTCATAAATATCTAAACTTGGCCTGTTCCACTCTAAAACCCCATTTTTCCATCAAGTCTCTAAGCCTGTTTGAATTAATCAAGGAGAAAATAAGACATAATGCATTATACTACAAGTTAGGAGTGTATTGATGGAGCTTGTGCATTGAAAGACAAAATGAAACGTTGGTATAAGAAGCCGTAGGTAGTTATTCCTCTGATTAAAAATGCATCTTACTAAAAATATGAGTTATGCATCCAAGTTGAAACTGCAGTTTTCCAGAATAGCTGGGCGTTGGTCCTTTTTCAATATATGGATACACCAAGACTGTCCTAAGAGTTTGATGCAGCTGTATTACATAGAAACCTTTACCACTATCCCATTAAAACCTATTACAGGTCAATGGTAGTTATTGTTTACTATTGGTCCTTGTCAGTAGCACATAACAGCTGTCAAGTAGTAATATACTCACTTTACGTTTATGAAGTGTTTTCTTTTTCCCACACGGAAAGCCTTTATTAACCTGCTGTGATGCTTTCGGAAAAATCAACAGGGCGTTATAAAGTCCTGCAAGCTGGTGGTGGTTGGGAAGAGAACTTACAGAAGCCTTTTCAACGGCTGTTATCCTCAGTCTTCCTCCCCTTCTTCTTGTGGCTATTTTGTGTTTACATTATGTGTGAGTCTATAAATCACGTGTCACGGACGTCCAATGAGAGCTTGCCATGGTAGTAGTGATAATTACTTACGACGTACCACGACAAAAAGAAAAAAAAAAAACAATTACGGACGTTCGACTGTAGGACATCCATTCACTCCAATCATTCAAAAAGAGCCCGCCATGCTAGGAGTAGTGATGGACGAACCGAGTACTTTCTGCAAACTGAGTATTTCGGTACTGATTACACTGTGAAACCGAGTACGAAATTATTACTTTTCACTAACCTAACTTAACGTAAGGCAGAGAATCGTGTAAGAAAACTAATCTCTTTGTGCAGTTAGACTGAGGTTTTTAACTTCTGTACAAGGTAGGCCGTATATCATGAGACATGTTTCACTTGACTTTCAATGTTATTATAATATGAGAATGTGAATTATGTGCATGCACTTATAGTTGACATTAGCAGATAATTTCTTTCTTGATATAACTAAAATAGAGAAAAATAATAGTATAATGGATATAGAATGCCAGAAGCTTATCATAGCGGGGCTCAGCGTCACGGGTCTCCACCCTCCCTGCCTCTACCTCCTTATATTACTCCTCCTCCTCTCTTCTTCCTATATCTCCTTACCCCTCCTCTATCCACTTCCCTCTCATTCCTCTCTCTCTCTCTCTCTCTCTCCTTTTCCTAAAAGTCATGGCATATTACTTGACCCTGTTTTATTCCACTTCGACCAATAGAGTTGCCTCCTTTTCGCTCCTTCACTTTCCTTCCAATCTCCCCATTGATGAGAGAGAGAGAGAGAGAGAGAGAGAGAGAGATCATGTCCGTCACCCCCACCCTCCATCTCTCTCTCTCTCTCTCTCTCTCTCTCTCTCTTGTGTTTGTGTGTGTTTTTTTTTTTTTTTTTGTGGGCAACGTCTCTACCCGTCTTTATTAGGCATCACAAGGTGTGAAAGCAGCTCCCCCCGCCTTGCCGCAGCCTGCTGTGACGTAGTTCAACCACTTGGCACTTGGAGCGAGGAGGAGAGGAGAAGGCAAGAACGCAACACGCCAGCCAGCCAGCCAGGGAGACACGGAGACCCCATTGAACTATGAGTGAGGTAGAGACGAGACGGGAGAGCTAAACTAGTGGAGTGGGTAGTGAGGCGACCACTGTAGCTTGGTTCACCTGGGGAGCGTTGCCCAGGTAACCAACATACACACACACACACACACACCGCGTAGTGTAGTGGTTAGCACGCTCGACTCACAATCGAGAGGGCCGGGTTCGAGTCCCGGGGCGGCGAGGCAAATGGACAAGCCTCTTAATGTGTGGCCCCTGTTTACCTAGCGAGGCGATAGAGGCACCTTGCTTTGCTCCGGGCTATGTGTTTCCTACATATCGATAAGCGCTAAGAATAGGACACATTTCGCTATACGCTATTACTTGCAGTTTGTGTTGACAGACTAGGATAATAAAGAGGGACGCCAGAGATGAAACGTAAACAGAACGGTGAAATAACGACACACACACACACACACACACACACACACACACACACACACACACTACACGGCCCGGTAGCTCAGTGATTAGAGGGCTGGCTTCACAAGCCAGATGACAGGGGTTCGTTTCCCCGGCCGGGTGGGGGGAGTTGGGTGTGTCTCCTTTCACGTGTAGCCACTGTTCACCTAGCAGTGAGTAGGAGTTGTGACCTTGTTGTCCCGGTGTGTGGTGTGTGCCTGGTCTCAGACCTATCCCAAGATCGGAAATAATGAGCTCTGAGCTCGTTCCGTAGGGTAACGTCTGGCTGTCTCGTCATAGACTGCAGCAGATCAAACAGTGAATTACACACACACACACACAGTCTGAGTCCGATCCGAAGATCTGTCTATGTGCTCTGAGCTTGTTCCGTAATGGGGAAGGCTGGCTGGGTGACTATCGGACGACCAAAGTGAATCACACACACACACACACACACACACACACACACACACACACACACACACACACACACGCTAAGTACCATGAAAGAAAAGGACACACACACACACACACACCTCCCCCTCAAACACCCTCCAGCTGGGAGCTGGGTGTCATTGGTTCCAGCTAGTGGGCTCCCTCATAACGAAAGATAAAGGCAACACACACACACACACACACCCACCCACCCACACACACACACACACACACACACACACACACACCAACCCACCCCCACCCACCGATACCTGGAGCCAGGTATCGGCCTGGGTCCAGCCGGGGGGGGGGTTCGGCCCTCCCTTGATGACGTCACATATATTCGTTACGCAAATCATTTTTAAAATGAGGATTCCCAAAAAGCCAGCTGGACACGAATGTTATAAAAATTCCGACTCGTTATCAATCGAAACTAACTTCTAAAATACAAAAAACATTGCCGAGAAAAGGAATAATAAAAATAGCTAAAAAATATACTAAATAAAGTATTAGAACTTCGACTTGCTTAAATACAATTTCAAAGCCCACCAATTTCATTCAACTGAATCGATAACGTTTTTCAAAAATTATGACTATCATTTCGATATATCAAAACCTGGCAACTCGCCCTATTAGAAAAAATAATATTTAAAAAATGACGTTGTTTACAATATTATCAGGACTAGATATCATTCTTAAAGTCCACATCTTTAACTTCTCAGGAGCCTTGCACACTTTTCTCATGATAAACCATCTTTTGAAAACACAAACACTTCGCTACAACCTCAAATAAAAAATCACAGATAGCGGAGGTAAAAATTTTAGCGTATTTTGGCCCTCCCATTCAAGTCATAAACACCCTCTACATCACCGTACTTCACTCAACTCAAGCATGGAAGACACGTAAAACACTGCGAACTATCATTAGAAACCCTTAAAAGGCACTTGTGACTCGAAATAAATTAACTGAGACAAATATAAATAATAGTGGAAGTCGAGCATCTGGGACCGGCATTTTGGGCGGGAGCTGGTGATGACGTCACAGCCTGGGGCTCGTGACGTCATGGGTAGGCCCGCTTCTTCTCCCTGAGCCTCCATAGCACACAAATCGGGTAATTGCGGATATATCTCAACAACTGACATGAAAGATTAGGCCTATGGGTCCACTTTGTGACCTGTCTGGCCTGTAATGAGTGAGAGATGAGGCAGATAATGGCTGAGAGAGAGGCGGCGGGTCAGGGGATCGGTTTGTTTACGTTTTCAAGATTTTAATTATTTGGTTTTTATAAGTATGTGCAGGTGTTAGTTCACTGATATGTTGTCCTGGAGGTTACCAACGTTAGGTTATGACATGGCACCACCGTGAAATGATGAGTTACACCAATATATTACTTACGTTAACCAAAGACTGCTCGGCGGCGGCTGTCCGTGTCACTAGCAGGCACCCACACTCCACTGTCCACTTTTTGTCCTCAACCATGTTTAAATAGTTAACCTCTGATTACTGAGAGGCTAGATATCACTATTATCGGTATCTTCATCTCCACCACTCACTGTCCCTCACGGCCAGCGCCTTGTCCTGCCAAGTGCAGCGCGGCTCACGGACTGGTGGGCAAGTTCCGCTACCAGTACAGGTAATACCGGTACCAGCTTTAACGGTACTGTACCGGTTAAAATTTTCCGTACTAGTAAATAGCCGAAACGGTACTGAGCAAATTGTATACAGCATGGAGGTGGCTCAAGGCAAGCAGTGATGGGTAAGACGGTAACATTGAGTCATTCTCACTCTCGGTACCGCTCCACACTGGCACCAACTGGCTGCCCTGGCGCGTCGGCGTGGTCTCGGTAGCTCGGCGAGACGCATCTGTACTGCTACAACTGAATGTGCCGGCATCATTTCCGGTACCGCTTGACGCTTGTACCGTCTAGCTCGGGGCTGAGTGGCTTAGCTCCTTAATGCGGCTCTTGTTCGAATCCTTGCTAAACCTAGTTGCCCGGTGGGAGATGTAGCGTCCTTCCATTAACCCTATAATAGCGGTGCCATATGACCTAAGCAATTGCGGCGCCTAATGGAATAATTTCCATTTCTTCCTCATCCACAGTGCGCGTATCTTTCTCCATGTTTCCTTGGCGGGCTGCGGGCGGGGAAAAGTGGGTGGTGCATGGCCGGCGTGCAATAATGGGAGGAAGTGATGAAGTACTGCATTGTACATATTGTGTGTTTGTCGTGTAAGGAGTGTGTGTGTGTGTGTGTGTGTGTGTTCACTGTCGCCTGCTTTGGTCACCTAGCCAACCTTCCTCATTACTGAGCGAGCTCAGAGCTAATAGACCGATCTTCTGGTAGGACTGAGACCACACCACACTCCGCTCGCCGGAAAAACGAGGCCACAACCCCTTGAATTACATCCCGTACCTACTTGCTGCTAGATGAACAACTAGATGTTAAGAGGCTCGCCCATTTTCCTTACCGCACCTGGGACTGGAACTCGGGCCTTCTCGGTTGTGATCCGAGTGTGCTAACATTACATTACACTGTGTATCTATATCTAAATTACGGTTTTTTTTTTCTTTTTTTTTCTGAAACGTGTAAGTTATCACAGGTGGCTTGTTATATTCCATGTATGGCAGGACTCATAGAACAGAGCAAACAAAACTCAGGACATGGGAATAGCAGTGGCTTTGTTGCAGATGATGGCTGTGGGAGTAAAGATGCAGCCTAAGCCGTTCACCTATATACCTTCAAAGATGTCATCCTGTATGCAGTGGGGTTAGGGAAGTTGAGTATGTGAATGCATGCATGCTGGTGTCACATATTTATTAATGCAATACAACCCATACATTGTAGGAAAGCAGAAAGTTAGACAGTTTCAGACTTCATGATGATTGTATATGTAGTCTTGAATAAGTGATGTTCAGAGGCGCCATATCCTAGCACACGTTATACTCTTTTGTCTGGAATGGTCTAGTCTCTCTCTCTCTCTCTCTCTCTCTCTCTCTCTCTCTCTCTCTCTCTCTCTCTCTCTCTCTCTCTCTGCATATAGCCAAGTCTTCACTGGCGAATCGAGTACAGTACGTCATTCATATTGTTAGAAAGACACAAATACTATGGCATTTCAGTATCAGATTGGTTCAAAGCAACTGCATGATATAACGTCAGATGGCCGCGTGTATGGATTCCACAATATTTCAGGACAGTTGGTATGGAATAGTACAAGATAACATGTTCATTAATACACATTAACACTCACTAATATAAATCGGCATTAACAGACTCTCATTAACACCTCTGTCATTATTGCTCTTCATGTACAGTCACACTTGTACAAAACACGCCCATACTATGTTTTTAACTTTTCTTGGGACCTAGGTAGATTTGCCCACATGATAGAAGATATGTTGGCACCTCTGTAGGAATCATGTTGGTAGTTCTGCTGAAGTTATGTAGGTAGCAGGGTAGGCAGGCAGCGTGGTTTACCAGTTAAGTTTTCACCGCCTCTTCTCTCCTCATTGAATTCGCCAGGTTCAAATTCTGTTCGGTCTTTCGTTTCCTTATAACATTAACGATTCAGACCAGCAGACAAGTGTGCACAATTTCACCATCACCAACACCACCACAATTCTGTTTCAAACGTATCTAAGACAGCGCGACACATTGCCCAATGCACTGGTCCAAAAACTGTTATCTATTGTGGGACCGGCAGTGTGCTGTACAAAGTTCTTAAGTAATTTTAACAGCCATGCCTGTCAACATCACTGCGTCACTCATTCACTGGCGGCACCGAATGTCTAAGGTTTCCAGAAGGGGTGTGGGGGTAGATAGGTAGGATTCACTGTAGGATTTGCATTGACGATTAAAACACATTCTCTCTCTCTCTCTCTCTCTCTCTCTCTCTCTCTCTCTCTCTCTCTCTCTCTCTCTCTCTCTCTCTCTCTCTCTCTCTCTCTCTCTCTCTTCATTGTGCCAGCTTCATTCTCAGAACCGTCGTCATCACTTTCTCCTCCGCCTCCGGGAGAAGAAGCGCCTCACTTTGGGCGTGAGGAGCTTGATGAAGGAAGACGGGAAGAGCTTGTCCTTCTCGTTGGCGTATTCGTAGTACTTGATGGGTTCAGCGACCACTTCCAGAAGCCGCGGCAATAATTCTCTATCCTGACAAACCAAATATGTTTTCTTATGTTACAAGAAAGGAAGAAAGTGTGTGTGTGTGTGTGTGTGTGTGTGTGTGTGTGTGTGTGTGCTAAATACAAAAGGACTAAATATCTGCTACTAGTTTTATCATTGTTACTACTACTACTACTGCTGCTGCTGCTACACGAAAGAGAGAGAGAGAGAGAGAGAGAGAGAGAGAGAGAGAGAGAGAGAGAGAGAGAGAGAGAGAGAGAGAGAGAGAGAGAGAGAGAGAACCTGCAGAAAACACGAGAAAGAATCACAAAAAAATATATTAAAGAAGAGAGTGTACGGAATGTGCAAGTCAAAACTTATTACATCAATGAAAATCACATTAATGAGAGAGAACAGACAGGAGTAAGGAAATACAGGTAAACAGAAGATTTTATGGACCATACCGTGATTTTTTTTCCATCCCGTATCTTTGCTACTTTCAAAAGACTCTGGTTAAAGTTACACGGGGTTTGTAATCATGTTTCTGTATCATTATGAAGCAGAGCAAACACTTTCCGTAGAGTTAGATACACTATTCCTCATAATTTTGATAACATTAGAATAGATAGATGTAATAATAGATCACACACACACACACACACACACACACACACACGGGGCCACACGAGCGTAAAGCCCAGGCCCTGTAAAACTACAACTAGGTAAATACAACTAGGTAAATACACACACATACCTTCAGAATGTGCTGGTGGTTGTGGAGGGAGTAGAGTCTGTCGTCTCTCACTATATTCTTGATAAGACGATGGTATTCCTCTGTTGTGGGTGACCGTGAGAGGGAGTAGAGAGGGGACAGTCTGTTAGTATTTTTATGTATCCACTAACTTAACTATTTGTCGACTGACTGACTGACTGGCTGGCTGGCTGACTGACTGACTGGCTGGCTGGCTGGCTGGCTGACTGACTGACTGACTGACTGACTGATTGACTGGCTGACTGGCTGGCTGATTTACTGACTGACTGACACGCACCCATCCACCTACCTACCCACCCAAACACATTAATAAAGAAAAACTCCAATATCCTCTCTCTCTCTCTCTCTCTCTCTCTCTCTCTCTCTCTCTCTCTCTCTCTCTCTCTCTCTCTCATTTCCGGGCAAGATTTTTAAGGCAAGAAAATTAACATAACTGGAATAACGGGGACACCAAGTAGAAAATGGCTCTCTATTATAGTGTAAGTGCGCGCGCGGGCTTGTGTGTGACTGTATTCCTGCACGTGTGTGTGTGTGTGTGTGTGTGTGTGTGTGTGTGTGTGTGTGTACTTACTATTATAGGTAGCGTATAGTATTCTGAAGCCTTTATCTGACTTGGCTGCGTCGCTACGGAAGTGAACCCAGAGGCGCTGAGAACGAGCGGTGAACACGATGGGTCTGTCCAAGGTGGAGCAGGTTTCGAAGGTGACGGTACTGTACGGCGACCCTGAGAGAGAGAGAGAGAGAGAGAGAGAGAGAGAGAGAGAGAGAGAGAGAGAGAGAGAGAGAGAGAGAGAGAGGATGATAGTGATCGTTATGTTGATGATAATTGTAATAGTAGTAGTAGTAGTAAGAAAGACAACAACAACTAACAACAACAATAATGATATAAATAATAACATCAATAGTAACAACAACAACAACAACAACAACAACAACAACAACTACTACTACTACTACTACTACTACTACTACTACTACTACTACTACTACTAACACCACCACCATCACCATCACCACCACTACTACTACACCACCTCTACCAATACTACTACTACTACTGCTGCTACTACTGCTGCTACTACTGCTACTACTACTACTACTGCACCATCACCTTGCCAATACTACTACTGCTACTACTGCTGCTGCTACTGCTGCTGCTGCTGCTACTACTACACACTACTACTGCTACTGCTACTACTACTGCTGCCACCACCACCACCACCACCACCACCACCAACACCACTGCCACTTACTACTGCTGCCACTGCTACTGCTGCTGCTGCTGCTGCTGCTGCTGCTACTGCTACTACTGCTGCTGCTGCTACTACTACTGCTACTACCACCAATACAGAACTACTACCATCTCTAGCAATACTACTACTACTACTACTACTATTACTACCACCACCACCAGCTCTACCAGTGCTACTACTACTGTTACTACTACTACTACTACTACTAATAATAATAATAATAATAATAATAATAATAATATAATAATAATAATGATAGTAATACCACCACCACCACTACTACTACTACTACTACTACTACTATAAACTACCTTCACCACTTTAACAGTATACAACATAGGTAAAATAAAAAGAGAAAGTCAAGAAAGACACCAATAGGTAAAAAATAAGATTATTAGACTATATGCCATGTGTGTGTGTGTGTGTGTGTGTGTGTGTGTGTGTGTGTGTGTGTGTGTGTGTGTGTGTGTGTGTGTGTGTGTGGCAAACTCACTTGACTTCCGCATGACGAGGTAGTCCCCGCATTGGTCGTGGCTTAGTCGTACACTGGGCACTACCACCAACACTCGACGCCCCCTCTTCGGCCGTACCACCCACGTGCAGCGGACGCCGTCTGGATAGTGGCCGGGGTAGTTGGGCGTCTCGAACACTCCAGATAGCGGCCCCACATGACCGCCGCATTTGTGTCCTGTGGTGGTAGTGGTAGGGGGGTGGGATGGGGATGGTGGTAAAAAGCCTATATTTTCACATTGAAAAAAAAAATATATAAGACAAATAAAACACAAGACACAGACATGCGCAGCAAACAAAGAGAGGGAGAGAGTATTTGTGTGTTTGTGAGCGTGAGTGTAAGCTACATACAGTACTAACTTTTGCATTGGTGGATAGAGGTGGCTCCGGGATGGTCAGTGGTGGAGGAGGCGGGACACCGCAAGCAGGAGGCGGCCCCGGTGGTGTTCTGGTAGTAGCCTGCTGGACACTTCTCACATGACCCGCGGCTCACGTTCCAGAAGTATCCCAGCTCGCACTTCTCAGCTGCGAAATAACCACAATCTCTATAGAGTGTGTTGTTGAGGAAACTCTATACCAGGGGTTCTCAACCTTTTTATCGTTAAGAACCCCCTGAGTTATAAGACCATGTACCCGAACCCCCAGTATTATCACATGGAACATGGAACTCAATATGCAATGGTACTGCAAAGGATTTTATTAGATCAGCCATCCAAGTACCCCTGGAAATCTTCCTATGAACCCCCTGGGGTTTTGCACTGTCAGGATGGCCACTGTCCATGAGCTAACATCATTAGGTCTCTATGACGCTGAAGACGTCTATGCAGAACAGTTTGGTTGGCAAAAGACAATCTCATTATCAGATTTTGATTTTTAAGTTATGAAAATAAACTCATTTACGGGGCTTCATATGTTCATGGTGTCTTGTAGTCTACTTACTAACCTAAAAGGAAAGAAAATATCATAATGACTTCGAGTTATCAATTGAGGAAGAAGTAATTTTGTCCCAGGAATAAAGCTAGATGGTATATAAAAAACACACAATGCATAGTTCATAACTCTACTATTATAGCGTTTTTGTCGTAGATACATGTTTGAAAATACTTTACCTATCTTGATATCTCCTTATGTGACAGAAGAATATCCAAAAATATACGATATGCAGTTGACCATCTTTTCTGTGAAATATTACGATATCTGTTGAATCTGGCAACTTCAACGGGAGTTTGGGTTCTCTCCTAGTGTTTCCTTATATTATATGAAACATTGATATTTACACGTCATTGTGATCAGGGAAATAAAGGAAACTAAGTTTGTTTTTCTAAGACCATAAAATAGAAAAAATTATGTCTACAGGTGGCAGTTTATGTATAAGACAAGCAAACCTGTGTGCACTCATCCACTCTATCCAGAAGCTTAACTAATTTTCAAAAGTTCCCCAATAGTTACACAACTACCATTGGTCTACTGTTTCTATCCAGTTATCTACAAACACGTACACATTCATGGGAGCAACATACAAAGTACACTAAATACTCCGGAGCAAAGCTGCCTCACCTTGTTTCATTAATCAGCTAACTCTTGCACACTTTCAGACCAAAGCTATTTTTCATTTACCATCGACGATTTTATATTCGAATCAAAATTTAAACGACGATTGAGAACTTTCGGCCTAAAGTTGTTGAGGGCCGTGACGGCCTTGGGCGCCGCACGGGGGAAGGAGGTGGCTGTTGGGTCCGGCCTGGGGCCCAAGGCAGAGAACTGGCTGCAGGTCCTTCTTTTCCTTGGTGGCCTCAAGCTTCACTACTAGTCGTCCACTTGCAGCGCATCACACTAGGCAAGGGTCGCCATAAGCAAGAGATCAATGTCTACCACTCACCAGATGGTGCCGTGAGGGGCCCTAAAGGGGTGATAAGGGCTCCTTGCATAGAGTCTGGTGGTGAGTGGTGTGTACGGGTCCCTGCTTATAATGACACCGGGCTGAACAACTCGCCATGAACGAGGGCACGCTGTGCGCCATGAGCCAGGCACTGACAGTACCAGTGGTCCTTTACGTTAGGTTAGGTTAGGTTAGGTTAGGTTAGGTTAGGTTAGGTTAGGTTAGGTTAGGTAAAAAGGACTCACTTCATGACAGTGTTTGGGGAGTGGTGTGTGGCGGGTCATTGCTCATGGCGACCCGTGTGAGGCATTGCAAGGTTGCATCGTCACTGCTCTCATAACCACGGGACTGGGGTTGACCCTTTCTGGGTGAAAAGTTTCGTCCCAGTACCTGTGTAGGTAATAATACTTTGAATCGTTTCGCCATCGCCATCGCCGCACCGTTAGCCTCGATAAACGGATCGTTATCCTCGACAAACACATCTTTACCGTGGACACTGGAATCGCAACCTGTCGTGGAATCCCATTGTTAACGTGGACTCATTTTCCTTTGCGGCTTCAAGCTCACTGGTTGTCGTCAACTTGCAGCGCCTCACACTAGGCAAGGGGTCGCCTTAAGCAGTCTGCCGTGTCTACCGTCCACCAGATGATGCCGTGAGGGGCCTTTAAGGGGTGATAAGGGCTCCTTGCATAGAGTCTGGTGGTGAGTGGTGTGTACAGGACCTCTGCTTATAATGACACCGTGCTGAACAACTCGCCATGAACGAGGGCACGCTGTGCGCCATGCACCAGGCACTGACAATACCAGTGGTCCTTTACGGGGTGAAAAGGACTCACTGACAGTGTTTGGGGAGTGGTGTGTGGCGGGTCATTGCTCATGGCTACCCGTGTGAGGCGCAGTAAGGTGGCAGCGTCACTCTCCTCGCACTCAAGGGTCTGAGGTGAACCCTTACGGGGTGAAAGGGTTCGTCTCAGTACCTGTGTAGGCAAGTGAAGTTCAATTGCGTCGCAGTGAGGTGGCAGCGCCACTCTCCTCGCACCTAAGTGTGTAGAGTGGACTTTTACGGGGTGAAAGAGTTCGTCTCAGTACCGGTGTAGGCAAGTGAACTTCAATTGCGGCGCAGGAAAGTGACAGCGTCACTCTACTCGCACCCAAGGGTTTGGGGTGAATCCTTACGGGGTGAAAGGGTTCGTCCCAGTACCTGTGTAGGCAAGTGGACTTCAATCTTGTGTCGTGAAATCACATCGTGAGAACATGAAACCGCATCAACATCGTGGAAACCCGCATCGTTACCATGGAAACTGGAATTGCATCTTGATTATAGAAACTCGCATTGTTATCATGGAAACTGGAAAGGCACCTTTGTCATGGAATGGCATTACTATCTTGGAAACTCGGAGTGCTATCGAGGAATCTGGAATCACATCTTATCATACACACTGTTATCGTGGAAGCTCTCGTGATCGTCGTTCGTTTCGTTATCTCTGAATTACTTAATTAGTCTTGGTATTATTCTTAGTCTCCGTAATAATAGAGATGTTGGTCATTTTCATCTTATTTCTTTTACTGTATTTTTTTTCTGAGGGTATAGCTTAGTGTTCTTCAACCTTTTCTAAGTTCGTGCACCTTTTCGAGAAGCAATGTGGGCTATAAAAGAAATACATCAATATTTGTAATTTTTCCCTACTTTAAGACTGAAAATCGATAGATAACATCATTGTATATCTACCTGAAGCTATAGTTTTTCGGTCCTAAACAGTCGCTATATAGTGCGAAATGTACTATAACAAAATGCCACATCTCAAACACATCAGGCCCGTGTTCCGTCTGAGAATAATATATTACTATTGTGAATAAATCGTAATACTTTGATTAATGTCAATAGGAGAGGACCCAAACTGTCACATTTTCAGTGTTCGCAGGTTGGTTTAATTCAGGAGTGGGTCAGCATCGTCTCGCGGTACAGAGTAGTCGTCTCTCAACACTGTATTACGATGTATCTATTGATTTATCATGCTTTTACTCCTTTCAGTATTTTTCTGTTTTTATTTTACCATGGTATTTCTTTATAGTTACTTGAGTTTATACGACTAACATCATAATATAGAGCAAAACATAATTGTCTGGTGTACCAAGATCTTTCATTTCTAGAGACTTAAATACAACACGGAACCTTAACACACATTTCACCTCGCTTCTACACAGGTTAATTATTCTTCACAAGGAATGAGTATAGCAATATTTGTTCGGTTTTCTTTATGAAAAAAAAAAAAAAAAATTAGCGGCCAAAACAGAAATGGTCCGAGGGTGCTGTAATGTTTTCATCAGCGTGTTCCTAAGCTGTCTTGCCATAGCCTGAACATGATATTCAGTTCAATTCAGTTGATAGACGGAAGTGTAGCCAGGATATCGGCACTTTCTGACGTGTTTTGGTTTGGGTTTTGTCTGGGTCTGTAACTGTAATTAATTATTATCTAAACTTTTTTACTTTTAATGTGTGTGTGTGTATGTGTGTGTGTGTGTGTGTGTGTGTGTGTGTGTGTGTGTGTGTGTGTGTGTGTGTGTGTGTGTGTGTGTGTGTGTGTGTGTGTGTGTGTGTGTGTGTGTGTGTGTTTACAGATATTACAACGCCTATATATCAAGGCCGGTCTTCTAAAACACTTTTACTTTCTCACCACGACCATTTTCAAGGGCTTTCAAGATTGTTTATTTTTAATGATATTGTTTAACTGTCGCTAGAATAAGAAGACCCCGAAAACTTGTGTAGCTTTAACTAGAGTCTTTTGAAAGTAGCTAAGGTGCACATGGAGAAGTGTTTCAGAATATGTCTAAGACTCACTGTCTGCCAGACATTGCTCAAGCGAGGTGGCGCCTGGCTGGGAGTCGTGGCCGCTGGGGCACGTGGAACACTGGACACGCCCCTTCTCCGCCTGATAGGTGCCCGCCGCACACTGCTGACAAGGGCTGTAGCCATCAGCGCTCCACCACCCGGCTGGGCAAGCGTCTGGTGGAGGGACATGAACTTTGACGATACAAGAGCGAGGAAAACTATAACAGAAGTATCTATTGTTTTACCCGAAACTAATGCAGATAAAGGCAAAGAAGGCATTGGTTTTTGTTGCCCAAGAAATATACCAATAAAGTGAAATCGTACGTCACAAAAAAAATAATAAAATAAAATTTGAAAGTATGTCAGTCCTAGTGTTTAGGAACGTTACAAAACCCATGCTTATCTTGCTTGTATGTGTGTGTGTGTGTGTGTGTGTGTGTGTGTGTGTGTGTGTGTGTGTGTGTGTGTGTGTACATGAGTGAAATTATTCACCTGCACATTCGGAGAGGTTCCTGGCTCCTGTCCGTTGCATGGAGCGCGTAGTGGTGGGTTGGGCGGGACAGGCGAGGCACTGCGTAGCACCCTCGTCTGGTTGATAGGTGCCGGCGGGACATGCCAAACACTGGTCAGTACGTAGGTCATGCTGGGAACCCGAGCTGCACGCCACTACCGGCACGGGTCAGCACAGCGGGCGAGGAAGAAGGAAGCAAGGTCAGCAGGTCTCTTATACTCACACACACACACACACACACACACACACACACACACACACACACACACACACATAACACGTACACGCGCTTGAACTTAGCAATTATCAGTGGCTTCTATAAGCAAATATGAAGAAAATATGAAGTTCGCCTGCTGTTACTTATTTCCATTTTTAATGATTTTAACACAACACTTAATAATAACTGATTTCAACAATAGTGGATAAAAGAGGCAATTACTTGTTAGTCATGCAATGTATAGTGATGTGCTCCCCCTGTGTTGTTTTATTCGACACTTACCACACTTGCCAGCCACAGAGACAAAGCCATCGGGACACGCGGTCTTGAGTCGCTTCCCGACCTGGTAGGTAGCCGGCAGCAGACGGTACTGGAGCCGGCCTGAGGATGAGCTGCGGCACAACACATGCACCCGAGTATTATTCAGTGGTAAGGGATGCGTTAAGGCTGAGGGAGGATCACCCTTGCTCACACACACACACACACACACACACACACACACACACACACACACACACACACACACACACACACACACACACGCCGCGTAGTGTAGTGGTTAGCACGCTCGACTCACAATCGAGAGTGTCCGGGTTCGAGTCCCGGAAAGCGGCGAGGCAAATGGGCAAGCCTCTTAATGTGTAGCCCCTGTTCACCTAGCAGTAAATAGGTACGGGATGTAACTCGAGGGGTTGGGACCCCGCTTTCCCGGTGTGTGGAGTGTGTTGTGGTCTTAGTCTTACCCGAAGATCGGTCTATGAGCTCTGAGCTCGCTCCGTAATAGGGAAGACGACCGTGGTGAATTACACACACACCGCGTAGTGTAGTGGTTAGCAAGATCGGCTCACAACCGAGAGGGTCCGGGTTCGAGTCCCGGGAAGCGGCGAGGCAAATGGGCAAGCCTCTTAACCCCTTCAGTACTGGAACGCACTTTTAACATGAATTTTTGGTGTGATTTAGACGGTTTTATTGACATTAGGAAGAGTCTTTAGAGGTCAGAAGATTAATGGCCAGCGTCTTCACCATTTTGATCCTCCACATAAGTTTCTGAAGCTGTGTAAAATCACCAAATAGTAAGCAGAATGAATATGAAAACGCGTCATGGTACTGAAGGGGTTAATGTGTAGCCCCTGTTCACCTAACAGTAAATAGATACGGGATGTAACTCGAGGGGTTGTAGCCTCGCTTTCCCGTTGTGTGGAGTGTGTTGTGGTCTCAGTCCTAACCGAAGATCGGTCTATGAGCTCTGAGCTCGCTCCGCAATGGGAAAGGCTGGCTGGGTGACCAGACGACCGTGGTGGTGAATTACACACACAGGCGCGCGCGCGGCAACAGTTCTATGGCACTGACCTGGACAGCTGGCGATTTTGGGCGATGTTCCTTCTGAGAGGCTTCAAGATCTTCGTCAGCAATTGTTCTGCTGCCTGACGCTCACAACCCCGCCCGCACTGGAGGCCGCCACCTG
>NC_059268.1:6909183-6911683 GCF_017591435.1 Portunus trituberculatus | reverse complement strand
TATATGAAATCGTTCTCTTGTTGCCATTACTCCTAAACAATTATGTATGTAGTATAATTTTGGTTCCTTTCCTTCCGTGTGCCCTTAACTAAGTCAAGAGTGTTCATTCTCCTTCAATCAAACTCATACACTGACCAGCTAACTCATTACATACTCCGCTATTTAGTCTTTCCGTGTATTCCTTTGTCTGAATTTTTTACACCTTGCCCCGTGAATACTCCTCTCTCTCTCTCTCTCTCTCTCTCTCTCTCTCTCTCTCTCCACAGCAACACTATCTATCCCATCTAGGCGTGGGGGAAATGTCGGGAAGACGTCTTATCCTAAAATTATCGTTGCTCGGGGTTGAGTTGACCAGTGTTTCCCTTCTACCCTCCTCTCCCTGGATCTTCCTCTCTGTCTGCGCTTCTCCCTTCAGCTTGGTGCTATAAGCGTCGGCTAACGGAGCTTATGTAGTGGGGAAGCCGGTTGTGACAGTTGTTATAGTTGTCGGTGTTGTGGATGAGTTTCCGTGTTTTGCAGCATCTGTATTCTTAAACTCTTCTGAGTCTCATAAGAACTATATCTCGGAAGGTCTGAGGGATAAGTGATCGAATTCTAAGAAGCGTTTATTTTATCAATGGTGTAGAATTCTTGCGTTATTGAAACTATCTCTGAAATCCTGGAAACTACGAAGGTACGATCATTTCCAGTGTATTCTCAAGAGTGTTTCTTCCAGTAATGGTTTGGTACTCGCACAGAAACTATCGCTGGAATCATGGAACCTACAAAACCACAATAATCTCCACTGTATTCAGTAAAAAAGAAAAAAAAGTAGTGGTGACAAGACAATGAAACGTTTATGTTACCAAGAAGTAGAGCATAATTCATAAAACTCAGAAAACCACAACGATTTACGCTATATCATGAACAAAGATAAATGAGTGAAAAAGTGTAGTGGTGACAAGACGATGGAACGTTTGATAAGGCTGTCAAGACATAAAAGAGTTCGATTTTCACTATGCTCCTCAAAGACAGGACAGTAAAAAGGCACAAAAATTAATCCCTTTCTTCGTGGAGACTATTCGGATTGTTGAGAAAGCCTGTGACGACTGGCAGTGGAGGCTGTGAGTGCTGGCTGGTGGGCGGTAAGGTGTGGCCATTGTCCGCCTCTCTAAGGACGGGGCGCGGCCGTAGCTAACTTGATTTCACGCGTCCTTCCTCGTGGGGCACTGCGCTGCTCAGGTTACAATGCAATTGACCACCACCATTAGCCAGGGGATGATGGAGGGCCTGCAAAACGGGCGGCGTCCGAGTGATAAATTACCGCTTACATTGCTCTGTGTGGTGGCGAGGAGGAGGAGGAGGAGCAGGAGGAGGAGCAGGAGGACGAGGAGGAGGAGGAGAAGGAGGAGGAGGAGGAGGAGGAGGAGGAGGGAAGAATGAGGCGGAGGAGGCTGAAGAAGAAGAGGAGGAGAACGAAGAGAAGGAGGAGGAGGTGGAGGATGGGAGGAGGAGGAGGAGGAATAGGAGGAGGATAAGCAAAAAAAAAGTCAGGTGCAAGACATACTAAACACTGTGATAGGTTGGCCTGGCGTGTGGCTCTAACAGGCGTCTATTCGTGCCAGATGCGTCACCGTGCGGTCATGTTCGTGTGTCTCTTGGTGAAGGACATTGATTGAAGGTACTCCACACACTCGGACGGGAGGGAACACCACTCTGCTCCCCGAGAGAACACATCTTCCTTTCACCTTCAGCAAACCTAACCTAACCTAACCTTCATTAAAAATTCAAGTCATTATATTCTGAAAGGCAATTACTCACACTTAAGCAGACTTGAAGAGAACAGTTACTTATGCCTGTTTTCCTGGATCTCCTCCCTCCTACCTTTCCTCCCTCCTTCACTCCACTCCTGCTGCTTCCTCTATCTGACACTCTCCCTCCCTCCTTACCTCCTTCCCTCCCTCCTGCCTGACCAGCACGAATCAGGAAGCCTTGAAAGTCGAGACACACTGACAGCTTTGTGTACAGAACCGAACCCACTATTTTTTTTTTTTTTTATTATTATTTTCTATTTGCGGCACCCAGCGGCCTTATCGAAGCGGAGTGAAATGCAACTGCGTCGTATTCTATTGTTCTCGCTTAACTTTTACTCATATTTCTGTTTACATTGTCACTGTTCTCTCAGCCTTCACGAAACTGGGATAATTTTCAGTGGAATTTCAAATGGCTTTTTTTTTTTTTTATTTATATCCCGTATGGTGTCTGTCTGTGTGTGTGTGTGTGTGTGTGTGTGTGTGTGTGTGTGTGTGTGTGTGTGTGTGTGTGTGTGTTTTCTCAATGTCACTTATGTTTGCGGGGATGAGTTAGGAGACACTCACGAGGCCAAATCAAGTATTGAGTCCTTGACAGGGAGGAGGAGGAGGAGGAGGAGGAGGAGGAGCAGAGAGAGAGAGAGAGAGAGAGAGAGAGAGAGAGAGAGAGAGAGAGAGAGAGAGAGAGAGAGAGAGAGAGAGAGAGAGAG
>NC_059268.1:6841683-6901683 GCF_017591435.1 Portunus trituberculatus | reverse complement strand
TTCAGCTCCTTGCCTTTACAGTTTTTAAAAGACTCTAGTCTAAGTTATTTGGGGTTTCAAAGATGGTTTCATAATTCTAGTGACAATTTATAAAAAAAATTTACACGACCAGCATATATAAAAAGGGAAATAGGTATATAAAAAAAAAGAGAGAATCCGTATAGTCTTTGAAAAAATAGTCCTTAAGAGAGACCAAAAACTTTTAAGAGTAGCGCCTGATGAAAAAAAATGACACATGATAGATGTGAACTTAAGAAAAAAAACGTTATCTTATTCTCATCTCACTCCTTTCTCTCAAATTCTAACTGTCCTCCACTCTTCCTGCAATCATTATATCTTACGTGCTTTTTTGTTTAGCTCACTTTCTGCCATTGTGGAAAAGACACACTGGTTACCCTTGATTCATTCCACGTTTCTTAATTTTCACTATATATTCGTGGCACACTAAGGACACTTGATTAACTCATTACAGCTGCTTTAATCATTAACCTTCGTCTTCCATTTTGCATTTAAGGGACGTATTTTTAGTGTTTTTTTACTCTTTTGTCGGGACTCTCTACACACGCATGATAAGACACGGGGAATTTTGTAGGTAACTAATTTCCTTCAATTATTACATGCATTCGCTCCGCCATCACCGATCTTTATTTCCCCCTGCCTTTTATTGGGTCACCCGTGTATAAGCATTCGGTGAAACAGCAATAGAGGGAATCACATTCAGCATCACAGTCACTCCCTAATTACTTGGCCACACTTCTTTATGACAACAATTCTCCGTTTCCCATTTTATGCTGGCATGATTTTTTTTTTCCAATGGTTGTTAATAGCTTTCATTTCGTTTCATTATTTCCCATTCAATCTATATATGCACACTTTCAAAGCATCCTATCACTGCATTCAGCTGATTCTGTCCTTTGTTTTCTTTAGCTCTATGAAGGGACTATACATGATTTTCAACTGTTATCTTGAGTGACATAATCTGATCCACACATTCTTTATCTTTCTCTAGCCCACGTTTCTACATTCATCATAACCTATTCACCATTCAGAATAGTTCTTCTTCCAACAAAGCGAGTCTGTGTCTATGTTGCAGGTGCAGAAAACTCTTTTCCAGCCCTCACTCACACAAGAGACTTATTGTTTGGTCTCACATGTGCAACATCACAAAACACCTTTTTTTTTCTTTTTTTTAGCACTTCGTGAAAACAAATGACACCAATGAAATAACTTTTCCGTTAACTTCCAAGAACGTACAACATCATGTAGTCTACACACACACACACACACACACACACACACACACACACACACACACACACACACACAGTATGTAACGTAGGAAGGTGTCTGTGCGAGGTGTGGCCGTGATGATAGGCACTAGACGGCGTGGTGAGGAGGAATGCAGGCAGACTGTCTGGCTCGTAGCACCAGGCACTTCCTCGCTCGCCCCGCGCCAGCACAAGATTTGCGGAACGGTGACACGTGCTCACCCGCCGGAGGCTTTCGGGGTGTGTGGGGAGCGTCCGGGCGTGAGATGACGGGTGCACTACAGGTTATCAGCTGCAGCAGAGGCGGCGTGCGCGTGGCCGGGGAGGGGTGCTGGTCACTGTTGACTCAAAAAGTGTCGGGTGGAAGAGAGGCGGAGGCACGATGGGCTGAGGGGGCAACTGGGAGGAGGAGGAGCAGGAGAGGAGAAGGTAGCGACCACGCACCCCACCGCCGCTACACCGTTCATGGCCAGCCTCACCACGTCACTGCCTGCTTGCACGGCCACACTCACCCTCACTCTCCCTCACCACCCCAACCATCACTATCATCACCACTGCCAGTACCTTTGCTGCCGCCGCCGCCACCACTACCACCACCACCACTACTACCACCATTACTGCTGTTTTCACCAGCACCAGGCAGGATCTCGCCGGGGGGCCGCACTACCCCACACGCCGCCCCAACTCGCCAACACTGCGACAAATATGGTTCCCCTTCCCCTCCCTCTTGCTGCCCACGACCACCGCCCCGCCCACAGGCTGTAGTGACCACGCTCTCGCCACATTTGTGTCACAAGATACAAGACACACTGCAGCCACAAGGTCTATAGGTTGTCGTTGCATTGTGAGGCACCAGGGTGTGTATGAGCCCAAGAAAACAAGATAACAATCATTATCATCACCATATAACACTGTGTCTTGTGACATAATCATTTGACTATCTTCTGCGTCATGATTCAATTGTGTGTGTGTGTGTGTGTGTGTGTGCGCGCGCGCACCATGAACAGCAGCAGCGGCAGCAGGAAGGGCATGACGGTACACAGGTAGTCAATGTGGTGGTCACGGGCAAGGTCACGGTTCAAGTCAGTGGGAAGAGTGCACACACACAGACGGCCACACACACGCTCGCCGCAAGCCGGCTTCCTCACCTTGCAGTCACTTGCCTCACCTTCCGTGTTAACCGTAGCGCAAGTCGCCGTGCCACTGGCTACCCCGACTGTTTCCCGGACACAGCCTTCGCCGCCACCCTACTGCCGTGCTGCTGCCAACACCACTCACAATGAACGAAAAATCTGAGTTCTGCGAGTAAATGCTCATATAATTGATTATAATTACAGTAAGAAAAAGTGACTACCTCTCAGCTGGAGGACGAGTCGGCAGGCAGCCACAACCTCCGCTGTCAGGAGAGGAACCAGTCCGGGGAAATAGTTTACCGAGACGAGATAATAAGTGCGGCGAGCACCTGGTGACCTTTAGCTACGTGATACACGGTGAGTTATGACCCCGCTCTGGCAGGTAGCACCACCGCCCAGCCACACCGACCCAGCCAAGCCGCAACTCATACCAAGGGCGTTTGAGCGCGTGTTGCCCACCTCTAGAGTTGTCAACATCGGCAAACATTTGTAACGCCATTGCACGAGGTAATACCGGCGGCTGAAGACTGAAGAATGCACAAGGAGGAAAGTGTAATGCATTTGCAATACATCAAACATCTGTCACCATTACCTCCACGGTTTTGTTTTGTTTTTTACTTCTTTCTCCCTTGGTGAATTTAACATGTAGCGGACAAAGCCGTGCTCTCTCTTCTAGCCATTCACTGGCCATGGCCACAAGAGAGCTGCAGTGATAGTGGATGACGCAAAGAGCTTATTTTCCCTAGTGCAGAGTCTCAATAGGACGAGTTTTCAGCAAATACTTTACACCCTTTAATCTCTAACAGATTAAATGATTTCCAGTAATGTTCCTAATGCCTGCAGTGTTTTGCATCACCATCTGAGACATCACGAAACCAGATGCGGCGTCTGGCTTCTTGGGAACTTCAACAGATAACGAGAACGAATCCACCGTCACGGTCTGAGCTAAGAGTTGGTAAATAAAATTTGAATCCTTTCTTGAGGAGAAGGGTCGGGGCGGGGCAGCGACGTGGCGCAGGACCGACCACCTTGGGCAGCAGGCGGTCCCTATATTACAGCCCAGCAAGTTACCGCGGAATTCCCTCTCTGGCAGCTAAACCATGGCTTCTCTCAACCTACACCATATGGCTTATTGGTCAAGACACTGTCGTCAGTGCCTACCCAATCTTATCCAGCCAAACACCTCGTACTCAACACCTTGAGATCACAGGAGAGCTTGGAAGGCCCTCTGAAGTGTTCCATATATCAAAATGCACGTGACCGTATTTACTATTCAAACTTTTCTACCAAACAATAAGAAATACATATTAACAAGGGTATGCTGAGTCGTTGTACTGAATGGGTACTTGTGTTCGTCAGGCTGCTGGCTTTATCATGCTATCAGAGCACAGCAGCACCTGGAAAATGTACTTCATTATCTAATGGATATTACGATGAACGTGATGAGTGAGACTTGTAAGGGATTTCGTATGATGGCAATACCGCACATTCATCCCACTCTGCAAATAAAGCTATACAAAGTCTTGGTGTCTTTGGGACTTTCATAGCACATCTCGTTACGTTTTTAAAACCGTAGAGTCAGTGTGTCACAGTTTGGTTTCGCAGATTATCAAATATTTTGCTTTTATTTATTAGTCTTTGATTCGTGATTCTACAAACTCGGTTTTCTTCTTGTCACTGCCTTCCTCCCCTCCTCCCCCTTCCCCCCCGTCTCTCTCTCTTTATCTCTCTCTCTCTCTCTCTCTCTCTCTCTCTCTCTCTCTCTCTCTCTCTCTCTCTCTCTCTCTCTCTCTCTCTCTCATTTTACATAAGTGCAGATGTAACTAGTTGCAAGATTATTAAATCGACACATGAGAGTATAGTCAAACAGCATGAGATATTCTACAGGAGTAGAAGGTTACTTTAAAGTTGCTCTTTATAATGTCCAAGCCTTCCTGCACATCTCTTAGCTTTCGCACCAAGTATGTATAGGACGGAATCAAGTAGCCGCAGAGATTGATCACAATGTGACTTAAGACATACTCGCATGCAATCCCTTAAGAAACTATCACTACCAGCGTTGATTGATGTATTGGATATGTCTGATTGCCAAAAATTCCACGTTGCCAGACTGGAAACATGTTTTTGACTACATCGTTCGTTTTTTCTCCTAAAGCAGCGCACCAACCGCTGTGGGGCCTCTGAAGCAGGTCGTTCCGAGCATACATGACAAGCCTATGTTGGGTTCCTTATATGGTTGCTAAGAAAAAGTTATCTCACTGAAATCATTATTGTTAAACAGTTTGTCCAGAAAGATCTTATAAAACACAAGTGGATGGAAAATATTCTTAGCTTATCTATTTAACAAATGGATTAGCTGGCGATACTTACCCGACAAGTCTTCAGATGGCATGGTGTACCGTCAGTGAGGCCTGGCAAGCCTTCATTACCGGCCTGGTCTGTCATCTGGCGGGCACTGCAGACCTTACCGGGATTGAGAAACCTGCCACCCTTGGACCACCTGGTGCAGCGCCAACCACTCACTCACCGCGCCAACATGAGGGAAGAGATGATGATGAGGAGGAGGAGCATAGGGATAGTGATGGTAATGATAACAATTTATTCTATTTATCCTCTATATCTAAGCTTCTTTATCCCTTAGGATATAGCATAGACCACCTCTTTTTTTAAGCGCGCACGCACACACGTACGTACGTACATAAGGTTGGGTTTGCTAACCATCCTTCATTATTGGTATTATTCTTATCATCATTATCATTACATTAATTATCATTATTAATATTTTTTTTTTCATTATTATTATTATTATCATTATCATTATTATTATCATTACCATTATTATTATAATGATTTTCATTATCATTATCATCTTTATTATTAGTATCATTATATAAATAGTAGTAGTAGTAGTCGTAGTAGTAGTAGTAGTAGTAGTAGTAGTAGTAGTAGTAGTAGTAGTAGTAGCAACAGTAGTAATAGTAGTAGTAGAGTAGTAGTAGTAGTAGTAGTAGTAGTAGTAGTGGTAGCAACAGTGGTGGTGGTGGTGCAGTGGCAGCAGCAGCAGCAGTGGCAGCAGCAGCAGCAGCAGCAGTGGTGGTGGTGGTAAAGTGGTGGTAATGGTGGTGGTGGTGGTGGTGGTGGTGGTGGTGGTGGTGGTGGTGGTGGTGGTGCAGTGGTGGTAGTGGTGGTGTCGGTCAGTGGTGGTGGTGGTGGTGGTGGTGGTGGTGGTGTGGTGGTGGTAATGGTGGAGTGGTGGTGGTGGTGGTGGCAGTGGTGGTGGTGGTGGTGGTGGTGGTGGTGGTGGTGGTGGTGGTGGTGGTGGTGGTGGTGGTTGTGATGGTTGTGGCAGTGGTGGTTGTAGTGGTGGTGGTGGTGGTTGTGTAGTGGTGGTAGTGGTTGTGGTAGTGGTTGTTGTTGTTGTTGTGGTGGTTGTAGTAGTGGTGGTTGTGGTTGTTGTGGTGTTGTTGTAGCAGTGGTGGTGGTGGTGGTGGTGTGGTAGTAGTAGTTGTTGTTGTGTAGTAGTGTTGTTGTGGTAGTGTTGTAGTAGTAGTAGTAGTAGTAGTAGTAGTAGTAGTAGTAGTAGTAGTAGTGGTAGTAGTAGTAGTAGTAGTAGTAGTAGTAGTAGTAGTAGTAGTAGTAGTAGTAGTAGTAGTAGTAGTAGTAGTAGTAGTAGTAGTAGTAGTTGTTGTAGTAGTAGTAGTTGTAGTAGTAGTAGTAGTAGTAGTAGTAGTAGTAGTAGTAGTAGTAGTTGTTGTAGTAGTAGTAGTAGTAATAGTAATAGCAGGAATAGCAGTAATTTTATTTTACTGTCTAATTATTCTTTATCACTATCATTGTAAGTGCCAACTATTCGCTCCCTATAGACCAGTGGTTCTCAAACTCTTTCTCAGCGATTACCACTTGGAGGTGTGGTACAGTCCACGACTACCACCTGGTTCCACAAAAAAAAAAAATATCCATCAAATATCAGTTTATTTACAAGTAAAACACACAAATCAACTAACAACAAGAAACTCAACTCAATTTAATGCGAGGGATGCATCTGTTTCTTCTCAACCAGCTGATTGATGCCAGAATATCTTGTGTAAGACAATAATCTTTTTTTTCTTTTTTTTTTAAATGAATTAATTTAATTGAACAGAAAATCGCATATGATCCTGAAAGTGCTCATGTATAATCTGGAAGGCCTTCGCGCACCACTAGTGGTACGTGTACCACAGGTTGGAAACCACTGCAGTGTAGACCGTTTGCAATGATGATGACGATAATGATGATGAAAATGATGAAGATAATAGTGATAATAATAATAATAATAATAATAATAATAATAATAATAATAATGATAATGATAATAATAATAATAATAATAATAATAATAATAATAATAATAATAATAATAATAATAATGATGATAGTAATAATTATCATAATAATGATATTGTTATTATTATTATTATTATTATTATTATTATTATTATTATTATTATTATTATTATCATTATTAATGATAATGATGGTAATAATAATAATGATAGTAATAATAATAATAATAATAATAATAATAATAATAATAATAATAATAATAATAATGATAATAATGATAATAATAATAATAATAATGATATTACTTCTTGATAATGATAAAATTCTTAAATACTCTGTATATTTCTCATTAGTATTAATATTCACAAATCTGTATCTATTTTAAGCATCTTATACATGTATTTAATTACAGTTTATGTATTATTTTTGAAGATTTAAGTTAGTAGCTTTTACTCATAATGTAGTCAGTATAAACAAATTTCATAATAAGGTAATAAACTTGTATCTTTGCTTTCTATTTTTTAAAGAGTATCTAGGACACATAGACCTGAAGGTGTCTCGTCCTCTTTGTCATTCTGTCTACTTTCACTATACAAATCATTATCTAGCTGTGATAACTGTATGTGACATTATGACAATAAGAATATTTTTACTATTATTATAGTAATAATAATAATAACAATGACAATAACAATAATAATGATAATAATAATAATAATAATAATAATAATAATAATAATAATAATAATAATAATAATAATAATGATAATAATAATAACAACAACAACAACAATAACAACAACAACAACAACAACAACAACAATAACAACAACAATAATAATAATAATAATAATAGTAATAGTAATGGTAATAATAATTATAATAACAATAATAGCAATAATAATAATAAAAAAAAATAATGATAATAATAATAATAATAATAATTATGATAATAATAATAGTAATAATGATACACTGAAGGAGGAGTAGGAGTAGGAGGAGGAGGAGAAGAGGGAGGAAGAGGAGGTTAGGTAGGGGCAGTGGTGTCTTAAGCTTCCTTGGTCTAGACGCACACCTGTCCAGTAAACTCGCCAGGACGATCGACCAGTACTATCTCAGGGCGGGGCTGAGCTATGCCGGGCGAGGCTGGCGGAGTCTGGACCAGCCACCCACTCCTCCCATCTGTCCCCGCCCACGCACCTACTCTTCCACCCAATCACCACCTCCCACGCACCCTCTCTTCTCATCTGAAGAAAATAATCACAACTGTCCTTTTTTTCTCTGGTTAAATCATACACCCAATTGTATTTTATTGACTTCAAAGAAAGAAAAAAAAAAAAACATCATCCACTGCTCACTCGACATTGGCTCCTCGGGCCTGCAAGTCCGTGTGTACTTTATTAGGGAGAAGATAATGTAATAAGAGTGCACAGCTTCTACACACTCCCTACAGCGACTCCTGCTTTCATACCTCCTCGCTGCGTTGCGCCGGACTGCTCCTGATTGCGGTTACTCGCTGAAATGGTTCCTTCCCGATGGTTATAGAGTGACGCGGGTTTAGTTCATCCCTCAGGTGCAGCCTCCCCCGTGCCTCCCTACATTGCTTTACCTAAGCTGAGGGTGTGCTGTAATCAGGACGATGTTTTCAGCAAGTTTCGTTAGACATGAGTTGTGGCAGACTCGCCTCGCCGCCGCCAGACGTACAACCAAAAGACAGGTACTCCTTTGTGTGGTGTGGGAGCTTCCAGTCCCGCAGCAAAATGATGATGACAGTAATTAAATACCTCAGAGAACACACATTACCGTCGATTTTCAGGGGGTAAGAACAATGCAGTGCACGGGGCGGAGAACGCGAGGGACAGAGAGAGTACCCTTCGCCGGGGCGGTGCAAGGTGGTGGGTGGTCGTGTTATCTTGGCAGCATCAGTGATGGTGCTGCAAGGGACGGCTGGCCAACCTCCCGCCTACCTGCACCACCCGCCACGCACCACTGATCGATCACAATTATTCATCTGATGGTGAGCGAAGAGTAGAGGAGCGCGTTAACTGGCATCCCGGTAGCATTTTTGTTTGACCGGCAAGGCGGGACGCGAACGCACGCCCACATCAGTATTGCTCATTATATTGACAGTAAAATATTCAGTAGTGCAGCTTTATCAGAATATTTAACTGATTGATTTTCTCCATCAGTTAATTTACACACACACACACACACACACACACACACACACACACAGCTGTAGGTCACTATATAAAACTAAGGTCTTTCATATTAAAATGATCGATAATGGAAGACGATAGCTGCTAGAGTTGATGATGAACACTGTAATCACTACCCCATATAAAAATGGGAAACGCCAACAGAAGAAGTGTAATCACGTGCCAGCATGCCGCAGCTCTCAGGGAAGAAATGGTGTTTCACTTTTTTAATTGTGAAAAAAGTAAAGAATCATGAGATATATGCATATATGGAGCACAAATGTATTTAGAAGAGTGACAATCAAGGCTGAAGATTATGAAATATCCTCAGGTCTCGATATGAAGGCACTTAAGATAATATATATATATATATATATATATATATATATATATATATATATATATATATATATATATATATATATATATATATATATATATATATATATATATATATATATATATATATATATATATATATATATATATATATATATATATATATATATATATATATATATATATATATATATATATATATATATATATATATATATATATATATATATATATATATATATACTATATATATATATATATATATATATATATATATATACAGTACTGGCGCATGGCACACCTCATCTAAACTAAGGTTGAGTACAGAAACGTGCAATCTAACAAAAAAGGCAAGTGGCATCTTACACAGTCGTGCTAATTGAAAAAGGGAAGGTTAAAAGAAAAAAAATTATGTTCCCCAATAGGATATTACATTAGAGGCGTGAGCGTTGCCAAAATTAATGATACAGAAAAAAAGCCACGCACGTTATCGAGGCACCAGTGTGTGTCCGCCGCGGGGCATGTGGTCATTGCTCAGACCCGCGCAGTGCAGCTGCTGATTATACCGTAATGCGTTCCTGCCCTAGTGGTGGTTTTAAGGCACCGCCACCTGCTAATTGCTATGGCGAGTGGGTGCCGGCGGTGTAGCTAAAATTGGTATATGTCTCCGCCAATGCAGTTAGGTGAAATTACGTATTTACTCATGTCTATCTACTCGTTAATCGATCTATCCGTCTGTCTGTCTCTTTATTTGCCTGCCCAAAAGATATCATGAAATTGCCAATGGATTTCTGTGAAACACACACACACACACACACACACTCACCAGGGTGGGAGACACAACAGCCTCAATGATTGGCCTCAGGGCTGGGGAAGAGGCTGTGAGAGGCGATGCACACCATAATAACAGATAGTAGTTTGAACCTTAGCTTCATCTGATAAATACTTGTACTGTTGTAGCCTGTAGAATCATATCTATGCTTAATAAGTGAGGATGAGAAACAGGATAAGACGTTTAGAAAAGTGTACAGTAAAGGCAAAATGTAAAAATAAGAAGAGTCTGGCAGGCACGTTTCCTTATTGTGGATCAGTGCCAGCAGCAGGCAAATGACGACCATCCACACTACTGATAGAGCCGATGAGCACTAGGGTGTGCTGAAAAAAAAAGTTCATTTAGAAAGAGAGAGAGAGAGAGAGAGAGAGAGAGAGAGAGAGAGAGAGAGAGAGAGAGAGAGAGAGACCACGATTGTTTGTTTGTTAGGGATGAAAGTTAAGAAAAGACTCGGGAAATCTCAGAAAGAAGGTAGTTGGTGTAATCTGTCTCATTCACTGTTTAGAGGATCAAGGCGTGTTTAGGAAAATATTTGTACACTACTGCCTTAGATGTATGGTCTTCACAGCCTCTCAGCTTTTAGGAAAGATACTAGCCTACTTGATCACTTGTTCCTGCCAAAGACTTTTCACATGCAGAAGTAGCAGCAGCACAACAGTTGTCTGGTGCACTACGACACTACACTGCCGTTGACCACTTTCACTGCCAACATCAAAGATACACTAGTCTGATTTTCTCGCTATCAAAAGTCTAAGGGACCAGCGAGAGATTCCTGCTTCTGTGTCTGGATGAGGACTGAACCTATCTCTTTCAGCAATACTGCGTCAGATGTTCTTTTAAGAGAATTCAAGTTTTGCTAGTAAAATGTTTAGTGATTCTTTTCTACAATTAACATCCAACGTCACATGAATATGAAATTGTAGCGCCAAGTTTTGTATTAACAGAACTTTGTTGCCAAGGCTTTTTCTGTTTAGAATATGAAAGCACGTACACACAACGTAAGTCTTTGTGCCTGGTTAACGTTCCTCGCATGCTGTGTGGACGCCGAGTTCCTCACTGGCTTTAAGGACGACTCCGGAGATGTACAATGTGTGTCCAGTGTATATCTTTTTTCAAGCTCCCACATATATCATCACAGCATAAACCTAGGGAATGGGCTTGCCGTGTTCAAGTCTCCGGAAAATGTTTGCCAGAAAATACATGGGTGTAACATCCTGTTGTAACGGAGCATGTTCTTATCATATCATTTGATTGTTTTATATTACATCTTACTGCGACAGAATACCTTGCCTCATGCAATTTGAAATCACTGTTATTTTTCTGCATTAAAGACTTCACTACTAGCAAGTCAGATAAATAGATAGATAGATAGATAGATAGATGGATAGATAAATAGGTAGATAGATAGACATATAGACAGACAGACAAACGGACAGATATAAAAAAAAGTGAGTACGTGAATAAGCAAAGCAGGAAAGAAGAGAGAAAAAGGTACTGAGTGCGGGGAATTGGCGGGATGACAGCCTTGTCGTCCCTAAGTGTGTGAAGAGAGCTACGACACAGAAGCATCCCGCATATGGCTGGTGGTCTGAACCTAACCTCTCCGGCCCGTGACCCCAGCTGTGGGTGGTAGGAGGACCAGTGCAGATGGGAGGAAGAGAAACAGGCGCGTAAGAGGGTGAGGGAACAAAAGAAAGGGAGGATGGGAGGGAATAACGAAGGAACTAGGGAAAATATAAAAGAACAGGAGTGATGGAGGGAAGAAGAGAAGAAATGAGTGGAGAAAAAACAGCAAAATCAATACATATAGCATAATAGTGATAACGATAATGACAAGAGAAATGACAACGATGACGATGATGAAGATGAAACTGAAAACTAAGAATAAGAAGCACGAGGTGAAAAATGTAGATGTATGTGTGTGTGTGTGTGTGTGTGTGTGTGTGTGTGTGTGTGTGTGTGTGTGTGTGTGTGTGTGTGTGTGTGTGTGTGTGTGTGTGTGTGTGTGTGTGTGTGTGTGTGTGTGTGTGTGTGTGTGTGTGTGAACGTCGCACGTAACACAGCGGCAGGGGAGGGGGGGTGGAGAGCATCAAAACTGATAGCACCATTGCCTTCGACAGGAGCGCAAGAGGGGGCCGCCTCTGAGAACTCTGGGACTCATTTTCGCTGGAATGCTGAAGGGGGGAGACGGGAGCAGGAGGAGCAACAGAAAGAGGAGGAGGGTGAGAAGGACTGAAGTTATAGGCAACAGTGATGAAAATGATGATGACGTTGATTATAGTAGTAGTAAAAGTAGTAGTAGTAGTAGTAGTAGTAGTAGTAGTAGTAGTAGTAGTAGTAGTAGTAGTAGTAGTAGTAGTAGTAGTAGTAATAGTAGTAGTAGTAGTAGTAGTAGTAGTAGTAGCAGTGATGGTGGAAAAGTGAGAGTGCTGGCCTTTTTAAACCTGCTCTGCATTCCTGTGTCTATATACTATAAAGAAGTTAGGAAACGGGAGGGAATACGAGTACGTACTACGCTGTATCAAGTGTGAGAGAACTGGCTATAACATTGAATTGAAGTACATTTGGCGGGTGTCAGACCTCATCTAGATTATATTGTCTAGTTCTGGTCCCATATTGCAGGAAGGATATAAGTCTGTAAGAATCAGTACAAAAGAGAGTGGCTATAAAAATGCAAGGGATGAGGAGCATTCTTCACTAAAAGAAATTGAAGTTCTTTTCCTAATTTACATTTCTTAAAGAGGTCTGCGTTAAGAGGGGACCTGATAAAAATCTTCGTATGGTACAGGGAATATAACATGGGTGACATAAGCAGGACAGCATGAGAGGAAACTTTTCCCGTGATTTGGGAAATTCAAAATGATCCAGAGGGGCTTTAAGTAGTGTATGGATCATGAACTGGAATAAAGCCTTCCTTGGGTCATAAACTGTCTTACAGTTCTTCTCAGGACTTCCTCCTTCCGCAATGGAGGGCCATCTTACAAGGAGAAAGATCACATGGGTGGCCTTCTCACCCATATTTGAGAGACCGCTCTGACATTTTGTCTGACATGTTCGTTTACTATATATATACACCCCGACACTTCTCCATCTTCACGGCACTAGAATACAGAATCGGACACAAAAATTATTTTGGCAGCGTAGATGCAGCGTAGATAGGTTTCTTGAACAACCCGAAAGACAGAAGAGGCAGTGCCGAACCTGATGAAAGCCAATGGAACTTATACGAACAGTGCGTATAGGAGGCAAAATAAGCTCTTCTGCTATGTTAAAAAAAAGTGTAAAAAATTTTTTCAAACAGGAATAATAGACGAGAGGAGGGGAACAGGAAAGCCAAGGGAGAAAATCTTTGATGGTTACGTGAAGCTGACAAGTTGAAGGATGACGGCAGTACAGTTAATAAGAGCGTCGCAGGACAGAGAGGAGTGTAAGTCCATGGGTGCTGACGCCAGCTGGAGGACATGGCAGAGCGTTACGGAGAGGTTAATCCAAAGTTCATTTCTCGGCCAGTGTGCCTCGAATGGCTGAATATTCACCTCACTTTCAGATCGGGCGCTTTACGGTTAACTTTCCATCACGCCTTCAGATTAGTTTCTAAGTGTTCCCAAGACACCCCAGAAAGGGAGGCGTGACAATAACTTGCGGCCACGACCCGGGAAAGATTGTCACAAGTGCCCGGCATGCCGCCACCTAAGTAAGTACATGTTCGGCCATTGTGTCTTGTGGCCTGAGTAAATGAGTACTATTTTTTGCCTGTCACTACGAGTGGAAGCCTCAGAACACCTCAAAGTACAGAGGCTAACTCAATCTCTACACGCCTCCCTCCACCACGCCTGCTGTTCCTGATGCACAACTGGAATTCAATGCGAGAAGTCATGCCATCTTCCTCTTATTTTATTTTCTTAATTGGTGTCTGAGCCATCAGAGTCATTATCCATGTGTACTGACGAACATAACGCTCTGACGAGTCAAGATTAGTCAGCTGTACACGCAGAATCAATCACGTCTTGGATATTCTCTCCACTACAAGCTTCTTCTCCTAGATGGAAGAGATGTGTCTTTGTTTGGAAAATATTCATTCATTTTTTTCTATTATATGCCTGCTTGGAAGGTTTCATTGGATAAGCACAAACGTCGTTATTTATGTTCATCTATAGATATACTTATCTATTTAGTTTTTACATATCAAGAAGGCTGATCAAGAACTCAAGATAAATGAGGAACGAAGAAAAACATACTCGATTGCCTCTCCCGAAAATAAATGAATGAAAAGATAAATAAGTTTATTGAGCAAGAGTTTCAGATTCGTTCAAGGTGTGTTGATGCTGCTCTCCTCAAACAGAGCAAGTCGTGGAGAGGCTAAAAAAACAAAAGAAATGATTCATGAAAAAATAGTTAAATAAATGAATAAACAGACTGGGAATTCTGGAGTAAACCTGTGAAACCGATAGAATTCTGAAAAATGAGTGCACTATTTAAAAAATTAGATACTCGAACTGAAATAAAAAAGACCAAAATAATTAGATAGTTTGATTAATTCAATTCACATATGCGTTCATGCATGAAATATAGCTACACACACACTCTCTCTCTCTCTCTCTCTCTCTCTCTCTCTCTCTCTCTCTCTCTCTCTCTCTCTCTCTCGCCTCGAAAAAGAGCACAAACACGTCGGCTTTCTTTGTAATCTCACCTCCAATAATCTCTCAGTAGGATCAGGAGAATTGGGAGGGACACTATTTCTAGAAGGCACGTAGGTCGCAGGTGAGAGGGATGGGAGAGAAGGAGAAAGGGAGGGAAAGGAATGGTCTCAGTGCTACTTTAGGCCAGTCAGAGGTTGTTGTTGTTGTTGTTGTTGTTGTTGTTTGTGGTGGTGATGCTGGTGATGGTGGTGGTGAAGGAAGGTGATGATAGCTATTTCTGTCTCATTACCTTCCTTCTTACCGCCTTATTTGCCTCCAGAACCACCACATACCTTCCTCCTCTTCCTCCTCCTGTTCCTCCTCCTCCTCCTTCTCCTCTTTCGTTGCAGTTTTTCATGGTGTATCTTTCCTTTCTTCTCTTTTCTCTTTCCTCGCCTCCTTGCCTTGGTGGGGAGAGACCTTCATCTTTACTATCATGTTTCTCTTGTTTTAGTCAGCGTGGTGTGTTTGGTCATGTACGAATTAGTATATGGAACGATTCGAATATCATCTTCTGCTGTTTCTTCTTTGTTTTCTTTTTTTTTTTTATCCTTTCTCCTCCTATGCCTAATCTTTCTACTCATAGTGTTGCTGTTTCTTACTCTTCTAGCTTCTCTTGCTTCTTCTCGTCCTTCTCTTTCATCTCCTCCTCCTTCTCCTCCTCCTATACTTGTTCTTGTTTTTCTTTTTTTTTTTATCTTGCTTTTGTCCTTGTTCTTGTCCCCATTGTTGTTCTTCTATGTACTTTTACCCTTCCTCTTCTTCTTCTTCCTCCTCCTCCTTCTCTTCACCATCATCATCATCATCATCATCATCATCATCATCATCATCATCATCATAATCACCATCATCATCATAATCAACGTGTATCCAATCTCTCCTTTCCACGCTCTCATAATTAACACCATTTTTGGCCCGCTCTGCCTTTCATCTCTTTTCTCATCCTTCCGTCTTGCCTCCTTCCTCCCTTCCAGCATGTCCCCTTACTCTCTTTCCCCTTCAATAGTCCTTTCTTCTCCCTTCCTCTTGGCTCTCCTTTCCTGCAGCGGCCTCGCCTTATGATGCAGCTCCGAGCACCAGAGAGAGAGAGAGAGAGTGTGTGTGTGTGTGTGTGTGTGTGTGTGTGTGTGTGTTTGTGTGTATGGGGATAACGCAGAACTAACCACGTAGAAACCCATTAGCGTGTACGTTGTGGTTCAATTGACACGTTGCTGCTTCATTTCTCAATCAAGATGAAAAGAAAGTAAGAAATTATCAAAAATACTATAACAGTTTGACGTCTTATTGGTATATCGCCTACATTTATTACCTATATTTTTCCTTCTAATTCCTGCAGGCAGATTAACTTGGGTTGTGGGAACATGTATGGGTGAGCAGGGCTGTTAGGTGAAGGAGGGAGAGGCACGGAGACAAGGGGATAGGGAGAAGTGTGAGTGAGAGTGGAAATTCCGATAAGGGTGAGGGTGAGGGAGAAGGGGAGCAGAAGATCAGGGAGGGAAGAGGAGGTGGGATGGGAAGACAAATGATGGTGAGGGGTGATGGGCAAGGGGAGGCAGTGATGGGACAGGATAGGTGTGTTGTACGCTTCTGCCTTTATCCAATTACATCTATGAAAAGTAAACTGAGCAATACTAATGGCAGCAATTGTTTTGAAGGCGTGTATACATATGCTAACCATCAGGTGTTGTGTGTGTGTGTGTGTGTGTGTGTGTGTGTGTGTGTGTGTGTGTGTGTGTGTGTGTGTGTGTGTGTGTGTGTGTGTGTGTGTGTGTGTGTATGTTGTCGCTCGATCACCGACAGATCATCAAGCTGTGTGGGGGAGGAAAGTCAACAAAGGTACATGCACACCATTATTGATTCCATGTATTCCAATAAACAATAAAAAAGAAGATAGATGGACAGATAGATAGAAAGATAAACAGATAACAATAATAAATAGATCAATAAGACCACATGAAAACAAGCAACACGTAAGAATATTCAATTTAACCAACATAATTACTCTCCAAGTAAGTCTCTTTTTTCTTCTTTCGATCAACATAGAAAGGCTAAATATCCCAAAAGTGCATCGTTCCCTACCACTGATGAAGCTTTAAAACCCACTTATAGGCCTAACTGCATTTAAAGACCCACTTGGTTAGGCCTCGCTGCATTTTAAGACCCACTTGGTTAGGCCTTGCTGCATTTAAAGACCCACTTGTTTAGGCCTTGCTGCATTTAAAGATCCCCTTGTATAGACCTCACTGCATTTAAAAACCCACTTGTATAGGCCTCTCTGTATTTAAAGACCTACTTGTATAGACTTCCCTGCATTTAAAGACCCCCTTGTATAGGCCTCACTGCGTTTAAAGACCCACTTGTATAGACTTCACTGCATTTAAAGACCCCCTTGTATAGGCCTCGCTGCATTTAAAGGTCCACTTGTATAGGCCTCGCTGCATTTAAGGGCTCACTTGTATAGGCCTCACTGCATTTAAAGACCCACTTGTATAGGCTTCGCTGCATTTAAAGACCCACTTATCTAGACCTCGCTGCATTTAAAGACCCACTTATCTAGACTTCACTGCATTTAAAGACCCACTTGTATAGGCCTCGCTGCATTTAAAGGTCCACTTGTATAGGCCTCGCTGCATTTAAAGGTTCACTTGTATAGGCCTCGCTGCATTTAAAGACCCACGAACACGCCTCTGCTCGTGAACGATTAAAAAACTGCTAATCCCACGTATGTACACAGTCTGAGGAAGTAATGTCATAAACTCTTGTGAATTTCCTATCGAGAAATCGAAAAAAAATATATATTGAACCTTTTACTGTGAAAGAATGACATGTATTACTTATTCTATTTTATCATCTTACTATTGCTTGCTTGTTTTATCTTAATATTTCTCTATTCAGTCACTCTTATCATGGTGGACAGCTTGATTTTAACTACAAGAAGACTCGGGTAGTTATAATCGTCCTCGAAATGAAACAACTGCGTATCACAAATCAATCACCCCATTAGTTGAGCCGAGCTAGGACTGATCAGCGCCAGTTTTATGGAGCATTAATCAGAATTCACGGGACATTCATATCTTTTTTTATCCATAGAGGTAAACTGATAGCTGAATGCATCATCGGCCGAGAGAGAGAGAGAGAGAGAGAGAGAGAGAGAGAGAGCGTGCGTTTTGATAGTGTGGCTGGGTTTAGATTGGCAAGTGACGGGTATAAGAGAAAGTACTTGAAAGTTTTTTTGTCGTGGGAGAAGAGGAGGAGGAGGAGGAGGAGAGGGTGGAGGAGGAGGAGGAGAAGGAAGAGGAGGGGGAGAAGAGACTAAGAGGACAAAGGAGTGAAGAAGAAAGGGAAGGAAAAGAACACTGGTACAAGAAAAAAATGAGGAACAACATCTCGAAGAAAAAGAGACAAAGGAAAGAAGAAAGTATTAATAAAAGCGGGATTAGAACGTAAACTAGAAGTATTACATTCTTTCCACCTACACACACACACACACACACACACACACACACACACACACACACACACACACACACACACACACAGAGAAAGAGAGAGGTCAGAAGTTAGATATAGATTGGAGAAGTCGCCTCGCCGGACACAGCTCCCCTTTTAGCATTAGGCAACCCACTTCACTTCCTCCACAGTGAGAAACTAAACATGGATTTATGAGAATGACGTCCCTGGTGGCGGTGGTGGTAGTGGTAGTTGAGAGAGAGAGAGAGAGAGAGAGAGAGAGAGAGAGAGAGAGAGAGAGAGAGAGAGAGACAGGGTGGGTGGGGTGGGTAGGGAGTGTCCAGTTGTAGTAGTAGATGTTGGTGGTGGTGGTGGTGGTAATGGGGGAGGTGGTGGTGGTGTGGGAGATGGTGGTGGTGGTGGTGGTGGGTGGTGGTAGTCTCTATATAGGATAACCTTAAGTGAGTTATGGAGGACTTTTTTCTCTCTTTTCTCTCTCTCTCTCTCTCTCTACTGTCTCTTCACGTCCTCTTCCTCCTCCTGTTCTTTCAATCGCAATCCCTCACACTATGATGATGATGATGATGATGATGATGATGATGGCAATGATAGTGATGATAATATTCCCATTCATCAGTATATTAGAAAAATCAAAATAAGTATCATAATGATAATCATGGCATTTTTCCCTTCTCCTCTTACCTTCTCCTTTTTCCTCCTCCTCCTCTTGCTCCTCCTCCTCTTTCTCCTCCTCCTCCTCCTCCTCACCCTCTTGCTCCTACTCCTCTTTCTTCTCCTCCTCCTGCTCCTCCTGCTGCTGAAGCAACACCTACACCCGTTGTTTCTTCCCACCTTCATCAAGAATCTATCACAGACCACTTATATTTACTTTGCCTTACCTCTCTCTCTCTCTCTCTCTCTCTCTCTCTCTCTCTCTCTCTCTCTCTCTCTCTCTCTCTCTCTCTTCCAGTAGCTACTTAACATTTTCTTTTTTTTTCTGTTGTGTTTTACTTTCTTGCTTTCTTTATTGATCAGTCTACATATCACATCATTCCTCCTTCCTTTCTTTCTTAGCGTCAACACGAGCAACCACAAAGACGTCATGGCGATGCATACATAAACAAAGGAATGAACAATAAATAGCAATATGTAGTATCGATCAAAAACACGAATTGGAATAAATTTACAACTTGTAGCTATGTAATCCTTTTCTTTTAAGGGGACAGACAAGCAGATTTTTTTTTTCTCTCTCTCTTTCTAACCCTCCTATTTACTTTTTTAGATCATGTCAAGATTAGGGAACCCTCTAGCTCTCCTCGTTTCCTGGCTCCCCCTTCGTAGCTCCATCACTCGGTTGACATGACGTATGAATGAAAATAATAATAAGCAAAGCTAGCCTAACTTTAATTTTAACCTAACATAACCCTAATTTTAACCTCGATTATATTAGGTTAAAGTTATGATTAGGTTAGTGTTGGTTATCATATTTTCAGTCACACGTCATGTCAGCTGAGTGAAAGAGCTGCGAAGGAGGAGCCGGGAAACTAGGGCAGCTGGAGAGTTCACTATTTTTTGACATAATCCCTTTTTTTTTTTCTTTTTCTTCTATGGACGTATTCTTAGAAAGTCTCCTTCACATGACACACCACGATGGACCTCTGGAAATACGAGAGCAAGTAGACTAAATTCAGGAAAGAACGCTATAGTTACGCACAGTCTCAGCTAGGAGCATTGTATTCTGCTACTACCCTCACTTCCACTGCATCCAATGTTCTCCTTCAGTCATATAAGATCCTCCTTAGAATTAGCATCCATCAACTATCAGGTTTTATAACACGCAAAAGAGAACTTACAATGGAGACAAACTGCTTAAATAAGTAAAAAATAGCGCGGTACACAAACTTATTTCATCTAAGATATTTTCAAGAGTACCGTCATGCTTCTAGGGATAGCTTAGCAAGGATTCTGTACCATTAATAAAAGAATATACTCGAGAACGTAATTAACCATCTATGCAGCCTATAAAGAACAGTCCTGAGGAAAGTCCAAGGAGTTTAAGAGTACGAACTATGAAAACCCCGAGTGAAGAGACGAGGTCCGAGCAGATTTGCGACACACGCCATGGAAGAGACAAAGTGGGTCACCATGCGATGTTGTCTGCGTTTCTCGGTCTAGCATGGCGCCGCAGTGACATGTGACTCCCCTCCTCCTCCCCGTCGCCATCTCTCTCTCTCTCTCTCTCTCTCTCTCTCCACAAAAGTGTGACGCCACTAGGAGCCCCCAGACTATAATTCTAAGGGGTTAAAGCGATAGTTTTGTATTCCTTAATTGTATCAAATTTAATTGTTCCTTTCGTGCATTTCCAAATTCATTTGTTCTTTTTGTGTGAGTGCGTCTTTCCTTTCCCGTTGACAATGTTACATTTTTATTATATTCACACCTTAACTGGATTCACGAACAGTTTTGAAAATCCTTGCAATTTCTACCACAGCTTTGAAAAATATTGGAGGTAAGGTGCTGGAATGTCTCTGAGAACATTCCAGTCTTAAAGTACAACCGTAATAGATTGTTTGTCATCGTTTTGGATTTCTAGGAAAGGTGACAACAGACTTACTGTTAATTTCCTATTGGTGTGAGTAAGAACCATGGGTAGCGGTGGGCGTGGCGAGATCGACTCAACCTGTAATGCCTCTAAACACCAATCAGAACTTAAACACTCCTAATCATCACCTGTCTTTATTTAAAAAAGTGGCGCACCTACTGGAGATTGCAAGAGTCTACCGCTCAAAAGAAATAACTGAATGCCTCCTACAAGCATAAAAATCTCAACTTGTCACCTTCACAGTACGAGGCTTTGCTACGCCACAGCTCGCAACCACCGCACTTGTAATGTTTTATTCTCAGAGTTGCATCCGTGAGAGCAGGAATCCCACACACGCCTCGCTCACACATACCCAGAGAGCCAGCCATCGGGGAACATCACTGAGTCACCCACCACCCGAGCCACAGCGCTGAGCTAAACATAGGGAGCATGACGATCAAGCACTAGAGAAAGATAGCTCCAGCCCCGCACCCCTGGAATGGAAGGACGGGTGGGATAAGCGCCCGCCTCTTCTGCAGCCTTGTTCCCGCACGCCATGCTCTCTGGCGACTTTCTAAAGGCACATTCTGCTGCAAGTGGCGATACTGAACACTTTGACAAACTGACTGACTGACTGACTGATTGACTGACTGACTAACTGATTGACTGACTTACCAACCATCCAACCTACCAGAGAGAGAGAGAGAGAGAGAGAGAGAGAGAGAGAGAGAGATAATAAGACAACATATAAGAATCGAAAGTATAGTATATATAGATGGAAACGTAGTGCTCTCTCTCTCTCTCTCTCTCTCTCTCTCTCTCTCTCTCTCTCTCTCTCTACTTCCCTTCCCACCGTGTCCCGCTGTAGTAAAAATATGAGCCGTTTACAGGTAAGTGCGGCAGGTGAGCTGCATGCCGACCGAGCCTCTCATATCGCCCTCCATTACGGGATTTCTATGAACCCTGCCTCGTGCGTGTGTGTGTGTGTGTGTGTGTGTGTGTGTGTGTGTGTGAGCAGTGCTTCGTCAGCGCTCCCCGTGTAGGATTGCGAGTCTGGTATAGGAATAGATATCCAAAAACTATCGATTATAGAACTAAACATTGCACCACTACGATGTGAGTTCACTTGCATGTACACTTAAGCTAAGGACAAAACTGAAAATTGTTATTGTAAGAATCTTTTTTTTAACTGTGACGTTTTCATGGATCAAATAAATCGTTTTCTTTTTATGATGAGTATTTTTGAAGGAAAATTAAATAGATACTGAAAAAGGAGAGAGAGAGAGAGAGAGAGAGAGAGAGAGAGAGAGAGAGAGAGAGAGAGAGAGATGGCGGACAGATGGCACTGGCAAAAATTAGATGTCCGAAAAAAAGGGGCGTCCACTGCCGGTCCGGGATTTAATAACAAATTCCTGACAGTAATGGCCTCTCTCCGTACCACGTGAAAAAAAAAAGCAAAAGAAAGAAAGAAAACATCATGACGCCCACAAAAGGTCGAACAGCAAACCTTCTCGTAATTGACTAAACTTGCTAGAAAAAAACCCTTCATTGTTGGGAAAGATAAGAAAACACATATATGTAAGTGCGCAACCCTGTGTGTGTGTGTGTGTGTGTGTGTGTGTGTGTGTGTGTGTGTGTGTGTGTGTGTGTGTGTTAGTAACTCCTTCGTGTGTACAAGCCTGTTGCTATGATAATTTGTACCGACGCAGTTGCTTCTTATGTATATTCTGTTTTCCTTTCAATTACATGGTTTTAGAATCCTTAAAGACAAAGGTGCAAAGATTTTAGAGAATAAAGTAGTGATAATGATCATTTATCTTGGTGGAGGCGGCGAAG
Organism: Portunus trituberculatus; assembly: GCF_017591435.1. Taxonomy (NCBI): domain Eukaryota; kingdom Metazoa; phylum Arthropoda; class Malacostraca; order Decapoda; family Portunidae; genus Portunus; species Portunus trituberculatus. Next base: position 6,879,044 of record NC_059268.1, on the reverse strand, counting down.
TGGGAGGAGCTAGTCAGGTTGAGCGCCACCAAATGGAAAAATTTTTCTTACAAGAACTGTATGTATATAATCATCGAGACGGTAACTCTATATGTCATGCACTATTACTAACTGTTATCTCCACACCCCTCTGCTCTCATGCACCCCCAAAAAAAAAGGAAAAGAAAAACAGCAGAGGAACATTTGGTTGACTCGTATGGATGGCAAACAGAAACGAAACGAAAAGGCAAAGGAGTGCCAGTGTACAAATGGATATATACTAGTGATGTATCGGATATCCGCCTCCGCCTCCGCCTCCGCGGATCCTCCGCGTTTTATTAACCTCCGCCTCCGCCTCCGCCTCCGCCTCCGCATTTTCAGATAATGAGACCTCCGCCTCCGCCTCCGCCTCCGCATTTTCAGAAAATGAGACCTCCGCCTCCGCCTCCGCCTCCGCAATTTAAAACTGCGGAGGCGCGGATGTTTACCGGTACCTGTATTTTTCGGCACACAGTTGCACCCCAAAATATAGTAAGATGTTTGTTTCATTACGGCGTAACAGTAACATGCAACTGTAGTACGCAGTACGCACATATGGCCTCTCTGACCGCGTCTGAACGTGAAACATACGCGTATACGGCTCTCATCTCATGCACCCCACCCACAGCTAATCTCGCACACTGCCAGACGTATGATTCCTCTTTTCATTGGTTGCTGCATCCGAATTATTAAGTTATAGATACTAAGTTGAATATTTCTATCCATTATGAATTCATTTTTTTTTTTTTTAAAGATTTAGCATTAGATCCTGATTATACCTGAAGGATAAAACACTTTTGACATCGTCTGAGACGTTTGACACGTCTCGCTATCTGCCGCCAGTGCCAACCCAGTGACCCCAAAGTTACTGCTGAACTCTGATGGTGTTGCCTACGTGTTACCCGTCAATCTCTTGCAGCAGTCATGGCTTCACGCAGCAGTAAATGGGTAAAAAAAAAAATCTGTTCCGCCTCCGCCTCCGCGGAGGTGTAGGCAACAACCTCCGCCTCCGCCTCCGCCTCCACAAAAAACTATTCCATAACCTCCGCAACTACATCCGCATCCGCATTTTTTGAGAAACTGACCTCCGCCTCCGCCTCCGCCTCCGCGGAGCCACGAAATTTGACCTCCGATACATCACTAATATATACACTCCCACCAGCCGCAGGCCGCACGCGACGAAAATCTTGCACTGAAGATTTCAACTTAAGTTTCCGGACGGTGAACATCTCAGTAGGACTAGATTGACCGATTCATATTGAACTTGATTGCAAAACAGACTTGTGATTGTTATTTGTTACTTAAGAAATAACTAATGGCTGAAATAGTTATAATAATCATGAATATAAAGAGAATTACGTAATGAATAAGAAAATAGCCTATATTAAACACAGAATAATAATGCTAGAATTTTCCAATCCGTCTCAAGTCCACTATAATAACAATATCTTAAGAATAGCCACAGGTGTTTACGTCCGGCCTGTGACATGACGTGATCGTAATTCAAACACGTTAAAACAGGCAGAACAGCAGGGGAGAAGAAGAAATAGAAAAACGACGACGATAACAGTGACAAGGAAAACAGTTAAGAAAAAAGAAGAAGAAGAAGAAGAAGGAAAGATAAATATGAAAACGACGATGATAACGAAATTTCTATTGACGGTTAATTCATTGTACGAGTAAGTTATCGAATAAAAAGAGTGAGAACGTACATCTTGGAAGGAGGAAGGGAGGAAGGGTGTAAACCATGTATAGGAGGGCAGAAAGGAAGGTAGGTGGTAGGTAGGGAGATGGTGAGCCGCAGCGCTTAATTGCAGCCAGCGATCCCCAGGTATCAGGCTGCCGAAACACCTGTGATCCTGGTAATCTTGAGCTCACTGCGTAGGAGGACCAAAAGGTGGGGCGGAAAAAAATAGGAAGTGGGGGAAGGAGGTTGAGATCCGATTGTTTCCTTGTTACGTTTAGTTTCTGTATCGATATGGGAGACGAATTTCCTCTACATAATGCGGGGAAATTAAATCCTTTCACAACTTCGAGCTATATAATGAAGCCTCTCTTTGCCCGTATATTTTCATTAGACGAAGCATCTTTTAACTCTTTCTTTTCTGAAGGCGAGGTTTCCTTGACGTAAATTCTGCCAAGTTACCGTCTTATGTTAGTTTCATCAGCACGTATGTATGTATGTATGCATGTCTCATATAAGATCTAAACATTTACGTGAAGCGAAATGATCTTTTATGTTCTGATTAAATAATATAGGAATCTTCTGATATCACATTTCGTTACTGTTATCACGGACGGAGATTTTTGAAGTTCATAACTGAGAATCCAAATTCTGAATGATGAAGCCTTTTTTTTTTGTCTGAGCTGCCAAATCAACAAAAGTATCAATCAAAACGTTCTTTTTCTGACATTATAGAGAAAAATATTACAGCTTTTAATGAAATAATAATTCATTTCTCGTTTTCTAGGACATGGAAATTCTTCGTAGTACTAATAATAAGAAATAGTTCCTGCTCATAACTGCGTACTGTATTCGCCAAGCTGTTCATTGAAAATACTGAAAAAACAACCGCAAGAATACCTACAGACGACTATGCTGAAATGATTGCCCCCGTCGTGTAAAGCTTCAGGTAATCTCGTCTTTCCTTTCTTTCGTTCATACCTCCAAGCTGCGAGGAGACAAGGAGTAGGTATTTCAAAGAGTTTTGGCTGTTGCTTCCCTGTCACTCAGGCTTCCAGCAGTCGCCACAACCCTCCGAAACTCTTCCTGCCACGGTGGAGTCTTTTATCGACCTATGACTTTTTGAGCACTTCGTTATGTACTACAGTCTCTTGAATGGTTGTGTAACCTAGAAAAGACAAAATTGATCCCTTCTAATCTCTCTTTCTTTTTTCCCGCAATACCAAAGCAATTCGCTAATCACTTTCCAATTCAGCCGTTACTAGGAGCTTCCTGTTCATATCTCTCTTGAACCAGCAGCAGCAGCAGCACATATGTAGGTCCTAGGCCACGTAACATTACTTAACTTATATTTGGCTTTTATCTTTTCTTGTAAACTGAACCTTGTACATATGGAAGATGCAGATCCTTGGCAGTCAGTCACATCCAACAGTGGTGACCTGTTACTGACTCTCTGGCTCTCCCGTTTGTAAGTCCGTCTGGTAGTTGCTTTTTTTTTCTGGAGAGAGAGAGAGAGAGAGAGAGAGAGAGAGAGAGAGAGAGAGAGAGAGAGAGAGAGAGAGAGAGAGAGAGAGAGAGAGAGAGAGAGAGAGAGAGAGAGAGAGAGAGAGAGAGAGAGAGAGCAATAAGGTACAGACACGTGGGTGGAAATTAAGATTAAGAGAGTGAGGAGGGACGGAGGAAGTGAGCGAGAGGAGGAAGGGAATAAGCGGGAGAGGGGAAGTGAGGATAAGGATGGGAAGAAGGATAGAAAGAGATGAAATAAGTTACAAGCCAGAGAGAGAGAGAGAGAGAGAGAGAGGCCCATCGGCAAAGGTGCGTGGGCTGGTCACTGCTGCGCGGCTTCCATCCTTTCCTCCCGGTTCTCCCTACGTATATAAAGGTGGCACCACTGAATCGCCTCACTCACTCACGCCACACACCCGCCTTAGTTAACACACGACACTCGAGGCAGGACTGCTGCTGCTGCTATTGCTGCTGCTGCTGCCTGCTTCACTGTTCTTTGTCTCACCGGGATGTGTAATACTGCCTCCAGAACTGGCTTGCTCCTCTTCCTCATCATTGTTGGCAGTGAGTGCGTGTGCGTGTGCGTGTGCCTGACTGTGTACGTCCGTCATTTTAGTCGACGTATATGTTTTGTTTTTTTTAAGTTTATCAGAATGTTATTTGTTTTTGTAAATACTGTTTGACTTAAGTATATTTTTACGTGCTTCGTGTAACTTCTTTAATGCTAGTTGTAAATTAGGTTTCATGTGTGTGTGTGTGTGTGTGTGTGTGTGTGTGTGTGTGTGTGTGTGTGTTTGCCGGCGGAAACATATTTCAACAACACGTAAACGAGTCGTGTTAGAGTGAAGCGACTTGCAATGCTGGTATAGTGCATGATATTACACACACACACACACACACACACACACACACACACACACACACACACACACACACACACCAGGTTCTCACTGCGAAAGGTTTGCCAGTGATCAGTGAACAGATTTTGTCTGCAAGGACCAAAGTGATGTGATGCATAGTCTGTGAAACGTTTCAATTTTGCTCATAGATGGATGGGATCATGAACCCCCGCTGTGAACACACACACACACACACACACACACACACACACACACACACACACACACACAATATTTCTAAAAAAAATTCATAATGTCCATTTAAAAACATCACAAAGATCTTTGGGTTCTTACAGACGGATACAGAACAGGGTTATTTATTTTTTCTCAATGACTACATATATCCTTGCTGAACGATCACTATATTGTCATACTCCTACTATTGAAAACACCAGTCGTTTCCCCTAGAGCCATTTAAAGACAAGACCAAGCGATGAAGATTCTGAAATCTTTGAAGACGCTGAGCACTTTCATACAGGGATTACCTGTGTAGGCTCCTTGTCTTCTTGAAGCTTCCTTTCTTTGCTTATACTCTCATATTGTGTCTTCTCTTCTCTTCCCAGGTGAATGTGTCCGGCAGAAGCGACAGGACCTCATACCCTCTCCTCGGGTGGGGAAGAGGGTGGTGCTGAGGGGCGACAGCCAAGGCGACGTGGACATCCTGCTGAAGGGGCTGGCAGACACAGGCGACATCCGGCCAGAGCTGCTGAGGGAGGGAGAAGAGGACTGGACTTCCATCCTCACTGGTCCAGGTGTGTGTGTGTGTGTGTGTGTGTGTGTGTGTGTGTGTGTGTGTGTGTGTGTGTGTGTGTGTGTGTGTGTGTGTGTACGCGCGTACGCGTGAGTCATTAGGAATCAGAGAACTTTTCCATCAAGCATTGTTAATTAAACTTTTACTTATGTGGTTCACTATTCTATCAACATTGTGAATACTGAAGAAAAGGTGATTTGTATGAAGACACATGCAAAATTTAAGCTTTTATGCTACAAAATTATTCAAGAAGCTGTAGCACGAAAAAAAAAAACATGCCTCAAAAAGTTTTAAGTAAAAGACAAAGAAACTCAAACTCAGATTATTAATCTATTCTTGTTTTCTCAGTAGCTGGAGTAGGTGTATTTTGCTTCTATATTTCCTGCTAGTGGTCTTACGGCACTGAACGAGTTTAGCAACCCACAGTCCTCGAGTGGTTCAAGAATTACTCATTCTTGTATATAATTGCTTCATTCTCTAATACAGAGGTCTGCATTACTTCATCTGCTACATCAGTCGTAAGCAAACTGTAAAAATACCTGGAATCATGTATTTCATAATGGTAACTTGAGAGTTTAAGAAAAATTTCACGGAAAATATCGCAATAAAATTTTATTTGCTTTCATACTTCAAGTTTTTTCTTTATATTATGTAAATACGTTCAACTTTTCTTTCAGCTTAATTTACATTCAGTTCTTGCCTGTCTCTCATCAGTGCACGGCTAACAAAACAAAAATGTCAATGTTGTTTCACAGGCTTATTGTATCATGACCTTTACTTGTTTCATTATCTATGTTCTAAATAGTAACTAAAAGGGCTCCAGAGTGGTGGCAAGAGGCTGACAGAATGGTCCAAACTGAATCACTGCCGCCATGCAGATAAAGTGACTAGTATGTCGTGCGTAGCAAGTCCCCGCCACACGCGACACTTCGGTAGATCTGCGTGCCATTCTTGTGTATCCTGAGGGCGATTTAAGCGTGGGGCCGGCTGGGAATGCGGGAAATGTTATAGGCACTGACCTGGCATTCTTTGTGCCTTTGACCCCTAGATATTCCGACTTCGTCTTTGTCCCCATCACGCGAGTCAGTCACGCTTCGTTTCTCTAATCCATTCACGCAATACCCACCGAAAAAGTAGATGAATGAATAAATTATTTAACTATAATCAAATAATCAATTAAGTACATAGCTGAAAATACTAAACTAAATTTGTATGGAATTATTGCCGCCTCCATTGCTTCTACCACGAATGCAGATGCATTACTCGGAAGTTTTTTCCTAGCCATCATCCAGCAGCAGGAATTGATCCAAGGGGGATGAAGAGGATTAACTCTCTCCAATGTTTCTTGCCGAGTTGGGCACCTGACAGTTATTGAAATACTGATTGACAGACTGTCGAAAATAGACATTGTCAATGCGCATTTTGTGCAGAAAACGTCAGGTGAAATATTCCAGCTCAGATCAATGGTATATTTCTAAACGAAATGTGAAAATAATAATTATGGTCGATGTCTAAAGACAGTTAAATTTGGTTTACTCCCACTCATCCCTTTACTCATAATTACTTACACCTCTCTGGAGCCATCCTTGAAGTGAGGATAGACAAGGGAAAAAAAAAAAAAAAAAATATATATATATATATATATATATATATATATATATATATATATATATATATATATATATATATATATATATATATATATATATATATATATATATATATATATATATATATATATATATATATATATATATATATATATATATATATGGCGTCTTCGTCCATTTTTCTCTCCTCCCAGCTGCTTGCTCTGTACAAGGGCCTTATCCGCCCGTGTATGGAGTATGGCTCTCATGTCTGGGGGGGATCCACACACACAGCTTTACTAAACAAGGTGGAATCTAAAGCTTTTCGTCTTATCAACTCTTCTCCTCTAACTGACTGTCTTGATTCTTTAAGTCACCGCCGCAATGTTGCATCTTTATCTGTCTTCTACCGCTGTTTTCATGCTGTCTGCTCTTCTGAACTTGCTAACTGCATGCCTTCCCCCCTCCTGCGGCCTCGCTGCACAAGACTCTCTACTTCTTCTCATCCCTATTCTGTCCATCTTCCTAATGCAAGAGTTAACCAGTATCTTCACTCCTTCATTCCCTACACTGGTAAACTCTGGAACTCTCTACCTGTGTCTGTATTTCCACCTGCCTATGACTTAAACTCTTTCAAAAGAGGAGTGTCAAGACACCTCTTACGTTAACTGGACCCTCCTTTTAGATTTTTTTTTTTTTTTTCTCTTTCTCCTTTCTTCTCAACAGGGCCTGGCAACCAGCGGGATTTTTTTTTTCCAACACTTTGTTTGCCCTTGGCCAGTGCCCTTGTAATGTAAAAAAAAAAAAAAAATATATATATTACTCAGGATAAGCCTGTGTTGCCTACTAATACGCAGTCTGTCTCTCTTTCAGCAGGCCATGAGCCCCGCCTGAACACAGTGAATGAGTGGCTGCACCAGTCTGCCGCCTCTCGCCGACCTCGCTCGCACCGCAGAGAGCAGGCTGCCCTCTCTCCTGCGCACCTCCAAGCACTTGTATCCACGCTATACAACTGTGTGCAAAGAGTGGAGGCCTTGATTTCAGATACAGAGGAAAGTGACTCTCGAAGCAAGCTCGCGCTGTAGGGAAAACTAAAGGACTGTTGTGACCATGGCAACGAAGCGACGGAGTCAGGCACAATCAAGGTCAGGCATCGCACCACTGAAAGGTTTCCGAAGCGTCCCTCAACTATAGCGGAGAGGTGAGCGCCGAGCGGGACGTGATGGCCGTAGTGCCTGGAACAGACTCCGCACCACGAGACGCTTGCATGGGACACTCACCTGGTGTATAGATTTACTTAACAGTTTGTCACAGTGTTCTCTCTCTCTCTCTCTCTCTCTCTCTCTCTCTCTCTCTCTCTCTCTCTCTCAATAAATAAAACTGAATCTCGAAGTTGCTTGTTACTATTTTATTGCATAGTCCTATTTAGATTCAGCCATGACAAATTTGTTGATTTTATTATAGTCATAGATAAGTGTAAGAGAGTAAGATGATTGTGTGGTTCACTGGAGGGCGTAGTCTTGCTCAAAACCTTCCTCCGGTCCCCGTCCCTCTCCTCCATCTCACTCCCATCAACCACCCACCTCTTCCACCGTCCCAATCCCGCCCATTATTTCCATCGCCCATCTTTTTGTTCCTCCTCCCCTCTTTTCTTTCCTCATCCCCATCCCCACCATCACCAGCACCTCCTCATTTGCCTTGATTATTTTTTTACCAATATTTCTGCTTTTGCCTCCTCCATCCAGCACTCCCTTTCCTTCCCTCCCTCACTCACTTCTACTACTCACTACACCACTATATAGGTTACTATAGGCTCTACCTCCCCTTTCCCTCTCACCACAACCACTACTAGACCTTCCTCCTCCTCCTCTTTCCTCTACCCCGTCCCTCTACCAACACTTGCACTCCTTCATCTACCTCCCCTTTCCCTCTCACCACAACCACTACTAGACCTTCCTCCTCCTCTCTCCTCTGCCCCGTCCCTCTACCAACGCTTGCACTCCTTCATCATCAATTATCCTTTAACTAGTGATTCTGCTATTTTCTTTCGCTCTCTGTAGATAAACATCAGATAGTCTCACATGCTAAGTTACTTTGCATTATTGTAAGATAGCTCAGAAATGGGATACTGGTGAGCCCCGCGACGGTGAGATGAAAAGAAAATACAAATAAAAAGGGAGTAAAGATATTCAATGAACAACCGGAATAAGATCGACTAAAAAAACTTTCTTCAGGGCCATTGCTTGAAGACGATTGTTAATTGTGTCTGATAAGATAAGGTATGAAATGAATTCATATTAATGCAAGTCTGCCCTTAAGACTCGAGTTCCTGTTGTAAACTCTACGACAGAAAATGTTACTTTGATGCAAAACTATATAAAACACTAACAGCAGCGACTGTACGTATAACCACTAGCAGCTACGTACATGAATTATATATATTTTTTTTCTTGTGTGCAGTGTTTTTAAAAATAACTTCTTGAAAAAAAATCTTATTGGATAGAATGGATTGTATTATCTGAAGGTAAGCTGCCTCAGTGGTATTGAATCAAACACCGATTGAGGCCTTGACCTGTATAGCAACCATTCACCCTGTGATCTGCTACGACTTTTGAGTTTTGAAATGGCTATATTGCGTAGATGATGTTGCTCACTATAAAATATAAGTATAATCTAGAAAAAAAGGAACATGTTAGTTATGTTAGAGAAATGTTAGACGTGTACGTAGTTCATGAAGTTTTTCTATGGACTTTGATTTGAATTGCATGAAATTTCTACGCTCTAGATGTAATTTCTATGGTGATCACCATGAAATAAAAATGATGCTAAATAAACTGATAAATAAGCTTATCTAATGCTACTAAATAAAGTCCCGATAGGGAGATAGGTATATTCACCCAAATCGAGTTTTAAAGGGCAGTTCAACTTACTTAAAATCAGCTGAACATATGATTATGCTAAGAAGCTCAAACCCCGCCCTCTGCTTAGATCTGCACAATATTTACATTTGTCTGTTTACCTGCCACAGTATAGGTAAAGCTTATAATGGTACCATATACCTACATGTCCAGCCGAGTTCGAGTAACCTATATAGTAAATAGATGACCATAGGCATGGCAGACAATGAGATAAAATACATGCCAATGATTAGCTGGTGGCCAAGTAGAGGATAAACATATGATTATGTAATAATAATAGAGAGAGAGAGAGAGAGAGAGAGAGAGAGAGAGAGAGAGAGAGAGAGAGAGAGAGAGAGAGAGAGTTAGATATATCAATCATGAATCTGAATGAACAGGACAGACCTATTCAAGGAGATTTCATAGAATACTCTCCCCCTGCCGGTCATCCCTCGCAGAATGGGTAGCTAGTAAAACCAATAATCAAGCAGTTTTCCCGGCCAAAATGGTGGTCCGACTGACCCACTACGCAAACTCAACAATGGCAATTGGTTATTTTTAGTAGGTACTGCATGACATATTGAGTACATAATTTGATATATTTTTCAAAGCATTAATAAAAATAATTCAACAAAATAATTTAACGGTTGTCATGACATAAAGCAAGTGTACAGTTTGCAATATATTGTTGTGGCAAAACAATATATTGCATAAAGTAATTTTTAGAAAAATATATAGCTAGAATTAATTTCTACAAGTATACACACATAAACAATATAAAGAATTACGAAGTATTTACTTATCAGGGAACAAACAAAACTCTGTCACAAATCCGAAACAGAGTGTTTTATTTTGAATCCTTCCGTGAATAAACAGTCAGCCTTTCTAGCCTTTACTGCAGGCACAAGCAGAGCCATGAACAGATGCACACAGACGTACACAGCAGCAGGCAGCATTGTTTAGTGAGCCCGGACAGGCCCGGAGCGTCTCCCAGCTCGGCTTTGTTGTTCAAAATGGCGTTGATGGACTGTCCTCGGCGGGGAGTGTGATCACCCTGCACGCCACCACCCAGCCGCCTCACACCTAAGGTAAGCATGCACCATCCTAGGCACGCTCGCTAGCACCCTGGAGAATGAGTAACCGGCTAAATTGTGGCTGTGGCGAAGAGAGTGGAGGGAGGTGAGAGTCGGCGTCTGTGTGAGGCTGAGCGGCGGCCGTCAGCCATAACCCGCCTCGGCCTCCTCCCTGCCAGCCCTCGCCCTGCACCACCCTCACGCCTGCCCTTGTCTGGCCTTGCTGCCCTGGCCACCCCCGCTATGTGTAAGCTGTGTGAATGACGGTGTGTATGAGGGAGCTGTATAGGAGGGGAAGAAAGGAAGTCTCTCTCTCTCTCTCTCTCTCTCTCTCTCTCTCTCTCTCTCTCTCTCTCTCTCTCTCTCTCTTTGTGCTGAATCTCTCTCTCTCTCTCTCTCTCTCTCTCTCTCTCTCTCTCTCTCTCTCTCTCTCTCTCTCTCTCTCTCTCTCATACACACACACATAACTTTATTTAGGATAGCTTACCATAGTTTATGTTTGTGCATTTACCACATCTAAGTTATTTACTTTTTATCTTTAGTATGTGTGTCATTGTTTACCACCATGTACAAAATCTTATTAATATATATATATGATTAATTATTATTATTTTTTTTTTTGTAGTGAAGCAACTAACTATTTTGGATTTTTGCTATTTTATTATTATATATTTTTTTATTTTTCTCCATGATGGAGAAATGCACAAAGTTTAATTTTTTCATTTTTCACGAATTATCGTGTTACCATGAAAATAGCTGCCTCGACCACAACGATCACTGCTATTAGAGCTTTGTTTTTAGTGATTCAGAGCAAAAGTAAAAGGTCTACGTAGTCTTTGACCTCTCCCAGAAATCTTCTATGAAACTATGTTTGCTGTATCAGTATTTACTTTGGTAAGTTTAGGTGGAAGAGTAAATCCATTGGCAGTCACAGTACACCATCAGGAGCAACAATGCACCATGTGATAGCCACTTACCCTTGCCTGTTTATTGCATGGCATTGTCAAAGTCTACAAATCTATCAGTGTATCAATGCCAGTGTTAATTGAATAGTTTTAGATTTTTTTTTTTTTTTATGAAGATAAAATATCCACAGTTTTGTGATCATACAACCTGACAACCTTACTAAGATGCCAGTGTGTCAAGTATAGCTTAATGTGTCCTCTCAAGTCATTGGAAGTCTTTGTCTAGTGTAAATATAACAGAAGCTAATGAATGGTGATGATATATGAATCCAGTCCTTATTAATAATTAGTAGATAGTTATGCCTTATGCATATTATTAGAATGGGTATAAATGCATACCGTAACTACTGTTTCCATCCTTTTTTTGCTTAATATTTTTCTCCACATCTTGAATATCTTTCTCCACATCTTGAAAAGAATGTTTTTTGATGGTGCCCAGATCTTCCATGAAGGTGCTTCCTTTGTGTAACTGTATATTGGGAGTGGATGAAATTGGCTTGGATTTGTAGTTAGCCATGCATTGGCATGAGGCCAGATCACACCACATAGAAAGTTTTAGAAAAATGTTAGACAGCAACTTTTAAATTGTTGTTATGTGATATTGAATTTTCTCTTCCACCTCTTGATTTAAGGTGGGAAAACCATCTAGCACCTAATTATATACTTCATTTGTTGGAGCCTGTGTTGGCCATCCCTCAGGCCCTAAAATCAATACAAAATAGAAGCATATACTGTAAATATAGAATGCAATACCCACAATTATTATGACACAGGAATAAGTTACTTGGCATTGGCAAAACATGGCTGATTTCAATGTTAATTTCCTAAAGGTGATCACTTCTTGAAATCAGGTATATATCCTCTAGAACTGAAAAATTAGACATCAGTCAAGACCAGCTGTTCAGCTTAAAATGCACTAAATTTAGGCTACTTAAGTATTACTTGCTTGACGCAGGAAATTATTGTTATAATTATTATTATTATCATCATTGTTATATCTACTTACATATTTGTTTGTTATATATATGGTTTTATCGACAGTGAGTTGGTTTTGCTTTCAGGGTGACTGTCAATCTTCTAATAACATAGTGACTATCCTAATCTATCCTAACTATCCTAATCTATGGTTGAAAAGTGCAATAGGGGAGTTTAAATTAAATCTGGCAGTGCATATCTACCATTGGGACAACATTTGTCATGGTTTCATTCAATTGAGTGAATCCAAAGAAGCATGTGAGTGTGTGTGTGTGTGTTTGTTTGACCTGCTGCAGTCTCTGACGAGACAGCCAGACGTTACCCTACGGAACGAGCTCAGAGCTCATTATTTCCAATCATCAGATAGGCCTGAGACCAGGCACACAACACACACCGGGACAACAAGGTCACAACTCCTCGATTTACATCCCATACCTACTCTTTGCTAGGTGAACAGGGGCTACACGTGAAAGGAGACACACCCAAATATCTCCACCCGGCCGGGGAATTGAACCCTGGTCCTCTGGCTTGTGAAGCCAGCACTCTAACCACTGAGCTACCGGGTGTGTGTGTGTTTCAATCTGTTATTTATATGTAATTTTCCCCAAGATTTACACATGTATGGTCAGGTTGTCACTAACTTGCTATATTGTAATGAGAAGCACTTTAAACCATGGATGAGTTTACTTCTAAGTCATATTATAATGTAGAGAAATTGAAACCCTAATGTTGGGACTGGGATGGGCTGTGTAGAAGTACTATATTGGTGTGAGTTCAGCAATGTGCCGGGTAGATAACCTTCCATAGTGATGGTAATTTAATGACTGACTAAGTAGAATAATAGAATGCAGTAGTTGATTTGCAGATGTATTCCAGTTTCTTTTGAAATACAGTATGAAATTATTTATCATTCTTATCAAAACTTGTGTTTAGTTCTAAAATACTGGATTGCACATGCTTACAAATCCTTACAAATGACTATCACCAGACTATCAAATACAATCCTCCTCCTTCCTGCCTGGAAGCCATTCTTCATGTATTATCAGTCAAGAGGAGGCTCCTCGTTCAACACTCAGAGATGTAGAGGGGCAGAAAAAAAGAAAAACTAACTTATTGAAAAGGGAGCCAGCACCACCTCTTCACCAACTTCTTTGTTTATTTCATGCTTACTTACACCATTTTTCCATGTTACTATGTTATTAATTCATTATAAGATCAGATGAGACTTTTTAGGCATCCTATGAAAAATTGTTCCTTGCTGGAAATAATATTTTCAGCATGTTAAAGAAGCATTAAGCAACTCTCACTTATCCCCAGATGGGCTGTCACCAGCCACCCCATGGGTCACCTATCCTCCCTCCCCAATCAGCCAACTCCTAATCCTTTAGCTCAGATGTTAATTTTAGTCTTATACATAGTTCCTTTTTCACACACTCATTATTTAATGGCTTTCTGTTTTTATTTACAAATTATAGATTTCTATTGTGTGTGTGTGTATATATATATATATATATATATATATATATTTTTTTTTTTTTTTTTTTTTTTTTTATACCATGTGGGCTTTCCACGGGAATTTATGGGCTTTTTAGGGTACCTCCTACCTCAAAGCCCACCCACTAGGAAACCGTTGCCCTGAGTGAGGAAGCCCAACTTGCACTCTGACCGTGGGCAGGATTCGAACCTGTGCACTTGGAGACCCCTCGGATCCCAAAGCACGCTTGTTTTGAAATGATGGCCATAAAATCCCTGGCTAGCAGTGGCCAATCATATAGTTTGGAAACAGTACACTAGCTCTTCCTAACTCATATTCATGGCCAATTCTATATACATAAAGTGAATATGCAGCTTTATACTTATGAGGCTGTGGTCAAACTGGAGTTTGATGGGCTCCATTAGAAAATGTTCATGACAGCCAAAAAAAGGACTCATTAGTATTATTTTTTACTAAACGAAGTGTATGTCACTATATCCAATATTGTTTATATGAATATGAATCATAATATTTTTCCATCGTTTCAATATACAGTCTATAAGATGCACTAATTCTCTAATTTTCAAAGTTTGTGTGATTTGTATGAGTGCTAACACAACAATGAACAGCTTTTCTCAGGGAGGAAGAGAGAAGTGTGTCTGCTAATACCTTGATAGGAACTGCTTCTTTAGAAGACTCTCCGAGGAAAGAGGAGTAGATAGACTGTAAAGTTCTGGGTCAAAGTACAAAATCAACATGTGGCATAATTGAAAAAAGACAGATTTGAATGTGTTATCCAGTCAATGTGTGTAGAGCATCATGTAGTGCCTCTGTTTCCATGTTTTCATGCCCTCAGATGGAGAAATTATTATCCTAGACTTGCCATGTTGGAGCATGGCTGAGTAGCTGAGACCAGAATAAAAGGATATAATATTTTTACAGATGGAACATATTATCCTTATAAACTGTTCCTGTTTTCATTTTGCTTCTCACTAATATTGTATCATCATTAAATCTTTAGATTACTGATTGTGCAGCTTTAACTTGCATGGGCATATTAAGTACCAGTTACCTGTGTAAAACAATTGTATTTTCAACTGTAATTTTCCTAATTATTTGAGCAGCAGCCTTGTGATGTTCTGAATGACTGGTAAGATAATAAGGTGTAAAGAGGAGCATACAGTATCATAGGGCTAAGATGATTAGTATTGTGCAATTGTTTTTTTCTCAAACTCATAAATTAGAGAGAAAGCAAAGTGGTAGCACCCTCTGTTTATATGAAGGCAGATTATGTAGGTGATGGTGTTGCTTATCTCTGGATTTAAAGTAATCTAACCTAGTGTGATACTCTGTTCTTATATGTTTGATCTCCAATGAAATTGAAGGAATTGAAAGATAATTATTGAAGATAAAGTATGGAGATATGGATGATTCTTCAAGTTGAAGGTTGTAATTGTGATAAAAATTTACTTTCTTGATGTGTTTTGTTGATTTTTGTTATGCAGAATAATTGCAATACCTTAACTAGATTCTTCTTTTCCAGGCGTGGCTGAGTGGGTGTTGCCCATCCCTTACTTGTGGCAGTCATGGATAGACAGTGGTCACTGTAATTGAGTGGTGCCAGATAACATGGCAGATCTATCTGAGCACAAGGATGGGGGAGATGATGGGAAGCCAGACACTGCAATAGCTCTGGCGGAAGGGTCTTCTGAACTGCAGTGCACTTCTTCAGGAGTTTGTGGTGATGACCCTCACCAAAGCAAACGATCAACACTTCTGTCTTCAGAACTGCATCAGAATGAATGTGGAAGCGTTAGTGTGCACTCAGTGGAAGCAAAGGGTGCAAAGTCTTATGAAGAAGCAGCAGGTAACCCAAGAAAGCTGGTGCTTGAGGATGGAAATGAGGCACAAAAGGACTTTAAGATACAGGATGAAACAGTTTGTGGTTTTGATGAATCCAAGCTAGCAAAGACAAATGTGTCTCAGGCAAAGGATCCTCCTGACAAAGAGAATGATCAAGGTGAAGGGAAGCTTTTAGCCTCTGAGCAGAATGAGGCTCCACCTCAGGAAGATGCTTCAAATGAAATTCAGTCTGTTAGTACAAAACCATCAGAGACTACTGTATCCTTGAATAACAGTAATAGTGAGCATCCATCACCTTGCACTCTACCAATGTCTGAAGCGACACACACTAGAGACATATTAAAAGAGGCCAATTCATCCACAGAAACTCTTGTCCCTTCTACTCTCGGATGTCAAGAGTCATTAACAAGTTTATCAAAACCCTCTTTATCTACAGTAAAGTCACCTGAATTAAATCTAGATTTATCAAGCTTTGTATCAAGTGATCATCAACAAGAAAAATTAATGGAGGCTGTGGTAGAGTCACAGGACTCCTCCAAAAGTAGCTTACAATTTGAGTGTGTAGAGCCAACTGGGGTTGAAGGTAGTTCTACACAATCATCTTCCATCTCTTCATTAAGTGACCTGTGTTCGGCAAGTGAAGTAAAGCACACTATTATTGATGCCGTTTCCCAGTCCTATTCTGTTACATCTTCAGCCACACAGATAAGCAGTGTCCAGCAGGAGTTGGGTAATGATGTGGTACAGTTGGTGAATCAGAGTGAGGATAAAAAGACTGAGCCTCACTCACAGACTAGTAAAACCCAGTGCCCACAGGAGTCTATCAGTGCAGAAAATAAGAGGCAGGATAGAGACAGTGGTGAAAAGGATGGTGCTATTATTGAACAAGCAAAACATTGTATGGAAAATGAGGTGCCTGATAATTCAGAAATCCTTACTGGTCAAAGTGAAATGAATGTAGAACAGAATGAAAGTTGTAATGATGTGAGTTTAACGAGTGAAACAGGTATGGGAACACTGCCACTGATAGTAGCCACTCATTCCTTGTCTCAAGAACAAGATACAGAGATGTCTGAAAAAAGGGTGCAAACACCTCTAGAATCCACCGAAATGGATGCCACAAACAAGAAAATAGTGCCGTTATTAGAATCTGAACCTCTCAAGCCAGTTACCATTGGCAGTAGCTTACAGCCTTTGGAATTAATTCAGGAGGCATCCATGGTGGAGGACACACCCATCACTACAGACATAGCCATTATTGATAGCAGTGCTGATGAAGCTGACAGTATTGGTGGGCTGGTGATAAATAATGTGATTGGTGCGGCTGATGGAGTGGTTGACTTTCACCCTGATGATGCAGAAACAGAAAAGGAACTGACTGACATTAGTGCATCAGCTCCCCTGCTAGGGGAAGGTAGTGACTCCAGTGATGAACATGGACCTTGTGCCAAGAGGAGAAGGTTGGAGAATGGACCAAATGGTGTGGAGGACAAGTCAAATAGTGCAAATAGAGTCATTTTTAAGGTTATTCCTGTGAAAAATGGTCATGGAGTGTGGAATTCTCAGAAATTACAGGAAGTTCTGTTAGCTAAAGGTACTATTCTCCTTCAAATTCATGCATCCAAGGAAAGCATGGAACTGTTCGAAGCAGAGAAAGATGAGAAAAAAGTGGACTTCACTGCCATCATGGCAGAGACAAAGGATGACGACCATGACCAAATCTCCTTTGTCACTGTTGAACCAGAGGGTGATGACCCTTTGGCTGTATCAGCCTCCCATCCATCCTTCAGCCGCCCTTTGCCACACACCCATAGACTATCCACGGCCCTCCAGCCAGCCATATCAAGACCAGCATTCAAGCATCTGCAAACCCCACAGGTAAGGAAATTTATTGTACATTGTGAATGGAAAATTATATCAAGAATAGATGCATAACCAATTTTGAATTTGCTCCCATTATAAAGTTGAATGTATGAATGAACTTGAAAGTTTAGAAATATAGTCATGGTTGAAAGTTGAGTAACATTCCATAATTCACTTTGTGTTTTGTTTTGTTATTATCACTGCTGATCCCTATAGAATCTGCCAATTATAAGGTTTTATAAAGAGGCTATGAACAGATCATAGGAGATATAGGTAAGGAGGTACCATATTGAGGAAACAAGGTGGGTGGAGCAACAATTTGAAGCCACTGGATACCACTGTGTTTATGGCCATCATGCTCTTACATGCAGGACCATTATTCTGTAAGAATATCTTTGATCGCTTTCCCATGGCATTTCTCAAGCAGAGCTCTATGAGGAGGATCCCTTCAGGGTCCCTTAGCACTATAAATTTGTCCTTCTGGGATGTCCTCATGACTAAATTTTTATTGTATCAGGGAGGAGGCACACTTCCACTGCTGAGATTTATTTTTGGTTCCTGGATAGAAGTGAGGAACACATTTTCCATAATGCTGGGTTACAATTATTTGGCCATGAATTCCTGTACCTTCTCATAAGGGTCAATATCTCCATTAGTCATAATCCATTTCCTCTTCTGTTCAGGCATCAACATTCATGGGTCCCATTAGGTAAGCACCTTAGAAAGGTTGAGGTGATGGTACAAGATGATGGTAATGATCCATTTCTGATATCCACCTGAGAAGCAATGCAATGCACTGAGATTCAATGACTATCCAATACCATGCTTTCCAGTTTCCATGGTGACTGCAGCTGATGGACAACACTTCAGCTGTTAGCCTCACATGAGTCTTCACCCTGCTTGAAGAAAGCTGCTCAATGGTTAGGACACTGTTGCCTAACATTGCCCTCAGTTTTACATAAATCAATTGTGATATTTTCCCTTACATCATGAAAAACAGTCCTCTGCTCAATTCTACTCATATTCCCAGTCTGAGGCACCATCCTCACTCACAAAGTCATTGTTGAAATGACTTAAAGACATGGAGGGGATGCCAGCTCAAGCATTATACTATTGGAGCATAGGGAGGTGGTGGCATAGTGGATAAGGTAGTGAGTGTGGGATCGGACAGATATCCACACGTAGGTTTGAATCCACCACATATCGCCTTGATACTTTGCCCTTTGTTGAATGGTTTAAAGTTACCTACATGTCACCATGATACCTAGGTTTTAGGTGGTTACACCAAAAATTTGCTTGGGTGGTGATATGGGCCCTAATATGGGTACCACTATAAATTAAATTGCCTGTGCCGCTAATGGGTGGAAGCTTAACAGCGCTTCCAATACTCTTCAAGTTACCTACAGGCACTATAGGCCAGGACATAAAAAAATATGAATAAATAAATAATGATAAATATACAAACTAGTTCAAGCTGTGACAGGCTCCTGTTAGGGTGAGAACTCACTTGACACCCCTCTTACAAAAATCAAAATATATATCTGTAGATTGAGTGAAGCTATAAAACTCATTTGAGATCTTCACATTCAGCATTACACTGCTCTATATCATTTGTTTGTGTCTGTTATTCCTGTTGCTTGCTATTACAAATATACAAAGTAGTGCAAATTCTCATCAGCACCAGTGCTAAAACTTAATGGTGTAGGTAGTACAGTACAGTACAGTATAAAATGCAACACCTTTTTATGATTGAACACTCACTTGTATAACATTACCATATTGCAGTACATGTGTTACTTTATCACAACAATGCATGATTGGCCACAAGCTGGTACAAGTGTGTTCCTTCTCTACTGATCCACAGTTGCCAGATTTAGTCTTTTCCCATAAGACTAGGTAGCAACATTCATTTCTCAAATTATTTTATAGTATGTACCACAGATAACAGTAGATCTGGATTTGACACGGGATTGCGGAACCGCGCCGCCACTGCAGTAACGTACCCAAATTGGTCGACTGGTAGTACGTGGCAGCTGACTGTTAAAGTTATAATTTTGTAAAGTTTTATACAATATAAGGTGCATTTTTTAAGGAAATACTGATCATTACTAAATACCAAAGCAGTGGGAAGGCGTGTGCATTTGTGGAGGCTGTGAGGTGCACCAGATTAAGGGCTCGGCTGACCTCTACCTGGAGGAAACATTATTATTATTATTATTATTGTTATTATTATTATTATATACATATTTGTGGCAAGTTGTATACACCCATGTCTACTGCGAATGAGTCATTTTAAAATCTCAGGCGAGCAGCCAACAGTTTAGCCAACAGACAGTCACTCAAGTCACTTGGTTCAAGTCAGTCGTGCTAGGGATACCGTTGCAGCCAAGAGTGAGGGGTTATAATTGTTACGTGCATGTTCAGGCATTTTGACATATCTGTGGAGACAATGAAACAGTGAAATGTGAATGCTGTTGAAAGAGTTTTGTCCAACAATGGATTTACAGTGAAAGTGTGAAAAGCTTGTGTCGAAGCTTGCATGAAAATGTTATTATGTGCATGTGTGATGCAGTTGCTAGTGATGTCACTGTGCGGTGAGTAATGAAGTACAGTGGGGTGAATAAGGGGTGAACATTGTAAGTGGTATAATGCACACAGATTTAACATTGTGAGTGGTGTATCCAACCGTGACGTGTGTAGGGTGACGCTGAGTGTTGTATGCGGACTGTGGAGTTAAGTCAGTGGTAGTGGAGAAGAACTGCTGGTGGTGACTTGAGGCGTACAATGTGAAACACTACAGTAAAATATAATGAGAGGTCACACAAAATGGCAGAGTGAGAGGCTGTAACTGGGACGTAATCCGAGACGCGTGCAACTTGTGGCAATGACTGCAGTTATGACATCTGGTGCCATATAGATAGTCAGTTTGGAAAAAGATAGTGACACTGGTGAAGAACAGTGACATGTTATTGACATCACTGTGACGTGGAAGTGTACTGTGGAGTGCTGTTAAGTGTTAACTCACCTGATTACTAACGTGACTAACAAACCGATGAATGATTAATAGTGACTAGAATGGTAGGAAACAATGCCTAGGCAGTGACTGATAGTGACTACTGCGATATATTTCTTTGCGTTAATGATGTAAAAAAATAATAAAGCCTGCCTACGCGCTTTGTAAATAGTCTTCCAAAAAAAAAGTTGCATTTTTGTTAATGAAATTACACTCGACCCTCGAAATAATGGACAAATGCGTGCACGACCCTGTCCGTAGATTGCAAAAGTCCGTTCTTTGCAAAAGTACGTAAAAAACTATAAAATGTACGTAAAATACTGTGTAATCATTAAGAAATCATTTTGGATAGGTTAAACACTTGTGGGAAGGGTACAAATGCATAAGAAAGCCATGGTAAGCACTGGACAATGTTCGCTGTTGGTTGAAAACGCATGGACTGAAGATAAAACATGGCGGCCAACAGCTGATGACGCGACCGACCCGCCACCTACCGGACAATAATTTGCCGGGAACGGACAATCGCGCGCATTTTGATTTTTCATCCGTAGATTAAACCGGACTCCAGAATTTGTCTGTAGTTTCCAAAATCCGTTGATGGGAGGTCCGTTGTTTCGAGGGTCGAGGATTGTATATAGAGTACACTAGTGCAACATATGTGACATATATAAGGGGTGGGATAGTAAGACACCAACAGTGATGTCCACGCCAAGTGCAAATCTGGTGTCGCCACAGGAGGTAACACACGGTCACAGTGTGATGACAAGAGGCGTAAACTCACAGGTGTGAAGAAGAGATGAGCAAGTGGACAGCCAAAATCATGTAAAGTAATTTATAAGTGATACAAAATTTGCATTTTGTGTTTGAAATACAGCTATAAGCTTAAAGTTATATTTAAACATCCACCTAGTACTATAAATTCTTGTGTTTGACTCGTATAACTGAGCGGTACAATGACACAATGACACGGTTGTATGGATTTAGATATCGCTTTCAGGCATTGAATTAAACATAGTTAGCTTGCTTCTCAGTGGTCTTCAGATTCATGTTGGCTAGGAGCTGAGATTTCGAGGTTTGAAATTTAAGGTCCGTTCTCCGGCTTTGGGTACGTTACTGCAGCGTGGCGATTTTCGTGTCAAATCCAGATCTACTGTTATCTGTGTATGTACTGATTGATATGGCTAGGAATGTTGTGGAAATACCTCTATAATAATGGTATGTAAGTATTAATTTGGGATTTTTTGTTGAAAAGGCATCTTGGAAAATTTCATATGCATTAAAAGGTACAAATATTATGTTTATCATTATTAGTCACTTCAGTAATTATTGAAATAATAAGCATTTCATAACATATTCATATTGCTAATGCAAATCACAACATTCAGTCATAAAAATTGAAAAATTTATTTGGTGCTGAAAGATGAATGAAAGAAAAAGAAAAAAAAAAAAAAGGTGACTAAAGGCACGTTCACCTGCGCCAATTTGCTACTTATTTTATGTACATAGAGTTTCTGACTCATCCCTTCTAGTTGGAACGTGTTAGATGTAGTGGCTGGAAAGTATCACTAGTTGGCACGTTGACGGAAAGTGAACGTAAACAAACAGCTACCTGCCAAGATGTCTTCCTCCAATGACAATGCTGAAGCTGTGGTTGCTTTTCTTTTGGCATACCAGAAGAGTCAACAGAAAAGAAAATGTCTGTGGATACATCCCTGGTTCAGTAGAAGGAAAGAAAGGAGTGTCTACCACACTAAATTATCCTACATTTCTCATAAGAAAATTGTTCATTTTAAGAAGACTATGCATAATTGCAATCAAATTAAATACTGACAAGTCTTCAGTCCTCACCTCCAACAATGCCCTGCATTGAGGGAAACAGCTCTTGTAGAGTGGCAGCTATTTGGTTGAACTAAGATTTGCGCAATCCTTTTTTTTTTTTGGGGGGGTGTCCCAGATATGTTCTTTTTCTCTCACCTACTCTAACATCTTCTCTATCTCTAGAGAGTGGATATCAAATTTTCAAAACCTACTCTGTGATGTTACAACGTAAATAAAGATGCAAATTGACTAGCAAGACTAACATGTTGGTCTTGATTTGTGACTGCTTTCCGGAATTGCTAGATGCCACTTGTGAGTCGGAAACTCTACAAACATAAAAGGTCGCAAATTGGCACATGTGAATCTGCCTTAAGAAGTCTTGTACAGTAGATGAAATGAGTGTTTGAGAAAAAATTCTAATTGTTTGGGACGGATGAAGTAATTGATTTTAAGAGAAAAGGTGAGATAAATGGAAAGATTAGAACATTCTTGCAAGAAATTTGATAATAGTAGTAAAGGGGCATGGTTGTTGTAGTCATTTCCATAAGGGGATCAGATACAGAATAATAGGTATACTGCTAGAGGTGTCCTGCAGTGACCCACCTAGCTACTCAGACAGGGCAGGACAGAGTATGTCTGGTGTTGTGATTATTTCTCAGGCTGTGTCTTTGTAGTTTTGTGTTTTCAGTTAACATTTTGCACATGGCTCTGTTAATCCTTCCAGGTATTGTAGTTTTGTGTTTTCAGTTAACATTTTGCACATGGCTCTGTTAATCCTTCCAGGTATTTTATGTTGCATTGCTGTCATGTACCATTTAGTAAGGATATTGTTATTTTCATCTGTGGAAGCTTCCAGATAAGGTATGTTACCTTTGAGATAAAATTTCTGATCACAGGAATATGAAGAAAATTAGCATAAGAAATCAGATTTTCAGTTTAAAAAATCATCTTAAACATCATTCTCAAGACCTAATGATTTTATCAATGTATCACATCCTCCTTCACTCACCAATCATTGATTTGTCTGTACACTTGATAGACACAGCTGGAGGGATGTGGCCTGTTTCTTGGGGTGGAAGAACAAGCAAGATTGAGTTAGGTTTCTCTTGCATCTTTATTTACTTTGTTTAGATGGCTGAAAATTATGCATTTTTTTTTCTTATTTTTGAGGAGGGAGCTACTTAATAGTGTTGCCAACTTCTGATGGCTTTCCCTCAAACAAGAAAATTGTCCGTATAATTTCTCGTAGATGGATTTTTTCATTATTGTTGGTTTCATTCTGATGTTTTTTTCTCGCATCAGTGGAAGACAATGAGATAAAAGTAATTATTTTGGCAAGGAAGTCACTTTATTCTGGCTCTAGACTTCTCATTATAATGCTCTCTCTCTCTCTCTCTCTCTCTCTCTCTCTCTCTCTCTCTCTCTCTCTCTCTCTCTCTCTCTCTCTCTCTCTCTCTCTCTCTCTCTACATACACCCTGGAGATATAATAACTTAGAAAATGTTCTCTTCTCTTGCCTTGTACATAATTGAACCAAAATCTAGGAATTTTTTTTTTACTTTATCTTTGGTTTGATTTCATGTTCCTGATGATTGGAGATGAATGGAGGAAATTTGGGGTGCCTTTGTCTTGCAGTGGAGCTATAGAGGCTGTTGATGATGACAAGGAACACTACATACAACAGCCTCAGAACCATAGAAGCTCAAGTGCCATTTTCTTAAAACTGGAAATAACGCATTTAAAGCCTGTGAACAATAGCTCCACTTCTAGAAAATATACTGTTTTCAACCAAGTTTCAGATGAAAGCCCTGCTCTTCAGATTTTTTTTTTTTTTTGACCAAGAATGAAAAAAGAAAATTTATGGTGCATTTGCACACTAGCAGGTAAAATGTAAAATATATTGAAAAGTGGAAGAAAATACTAGTAGTATTGGTACATACTACAGTACAATAGTTACTTTAAGGAAAGCAACAAATTGAAGAATGATTAATGGGATGTTAGTGGAAGTCATTAAGAAAATAACTTAGTATTGGTGGTAAAACTAAGGATTAACAGGTGGCACTTGTTAATGAAAATAAAAGACTTTGTATGAACAAACTGTATTCACTCTTAATGTTACTGTACATCCACTAAAGAAGTTGAAGGTTGGGGGAGGGGGCAGTAAAATTACTGTTCTTCATCATACTCCATCAGGTTGTTGTCTTTGTCCCCTTTGTAGTCACCTGTCCTCTGTCCTCCCTTATGCTGCAGAGCATTCTGCTGTGCCAAGATATCTCAGAAGTACTAGAACTTGGCTTGAGTAATGAAGTGCAGGAGACATAGTGTGGTGATTAGTCCAAGGTGATGTGTTTCTTTTGGAAAATAAAAATGCTGATTGGACGAGAGATGGCTATGGGCTGTTCACTGTATATTTTTATTGGCTGGTTGAATCCTGCTAACCTTGAGGCGGTCTGGTTTTAAAATCAGCACCACTGGACTCAACCACCAAACAACACATGCTTCCCGAATTGATAGGCCATGAGTTCACTGGCTTGTACAAATCTTTCAATCTTATTGATGTCAGAAAACAGTTTGGCAAACAACATAGCCAGAGGAAGAGTTGCCAACCCTGCAGATATGAATACCTTGGAAATTGGGGAGGTGGCGTTGAGTCCCTATGGTTTCGAGGCCCTCATATGAGAGGCAGGACAAGTGATTGTGATGACTGAAGGTAGGTGTAATTTGTGAAGGTGTGCAAGGAAAAGAATATTATGATTGGTGTGAATTTTTAGATACCTGACATTTTTAGACCAAATTATACGATATCTGATTCTTAAGTAGGATTTTCAGAGGGAAATCAAGACTGCCCATTGTAAACACAATAACAGCTGTATTTTTATCACTGTATTTTGCATGCACTGATGAGATACTGTTTCTAGATAGGGTTTTCCCTTCATTTAACTATTTATGCAAACCTATTGTGGTATAAAGATAAGGGAAGATGTGTAACTTCAGAAGTGCTTCAGTGCTGAGCAGGACAAATTTGGTGTTTTAAGTTTGTATCAGAATTATAGATTTTTCACAATCAGGATTTCCAAGATTTTGAAAGACATCTATTAACAGATGTGCCTTTCAGAAATGTTCCCATTGCATGCAGTAATAGAATGATGAACTAAATTGCTGCTTTCTGATTTAGTTGTGGTAAACATAATTGCTATAAAAATTAATGATCTATCTTCACCTAAGAATCCAGTGTATTCTAGCAATAAAGTTGGTATGGTGCATTCCTTTGTTAATTATCTGTTTTCTTTCAGGAATTTCACATGAAGAATGAGGTGCTTGGCCTGCCACCACCACTGGAGTTTGAGGAGCCTCAGATGGGTAATACAGACTGGTCAGGTATGTACCCAGCCTTGACCCTTCTTACTTTTATCCTGTGTTATTTAGTTGTATAAATCCTATGGCTCACCTTTATATTTTTGCTTCTTTCAAAAGGAATGGTAAAAGTGGTGTGTGTGTGTGTGTGTGTGTGTGTGTGTGTGTGTGTGTGTGTGTGTGTGTGTTTACCTATTTGTGTATTACAGGGCCCGAGCTAAGCTCTCTGTGTCCTGCCTCCTTGGCCACTCCTGTCATATCTCTCTTTCATCTGATTGACACACACTGCATCAACGACATCACTGCTCAATTTATTCCACTTATCAATGCTACGATGCGGAAAACTGTACTTTCTCACGTCATTTAGACAGATGTCTTTTATTAGTTTTTTTCCATGTCCTCGGAGATGATTACTTGTGGTCACCTTTATTAACTCTCTGTCCAATATGTCAATCTTGTTCACCAATTTATACATAGTTATCATGTCTCCCCTTGTTCTTCTCTCTTTTAATGTGGTCAGCCCCAGTTCCTCAGTCTTTCCTCATAGTCTAACTCCTGAGTCCTGGTACCATCCTTGTTGCCAGCCTCTGTATCCTTTCCACCTTCTTCACATTTTTCTTCATATGCGGTGACCAGACGCAAGCTGCATATTCTAACTGGGGTCTTATTAAAGTGCATAGTATCTTCTTCATCATTCCTTCATCTAGGTAGTGGAATGCAAGACCAATATTTTGAAGCATGTTATATGTTTTCCAAAATATCTTGTTAATGTGTTTCTCCGGTGACAAAGTGTTTTGCACGGTTACTCCTAAGTCTTTCTCCTCATTGGTCTCTTCAATTTTCTCATCACCCAGCCTGTAATCCCTGTTTGGTCTGTATCTTCTTCCCATTTTCATAACATGGCTCTTGTTTATATTAAATTCCATCTGCCACTCTTTACTCCACTCATATATTTTAGCAAGATCTTCCTGTAACTTGTTACAATCTTCCACATTCTTTACTCTCCTCATAATTTTAGTATCATCCGCGAACATATTCATGTAACTCAATTCCTACTGGCATATCATTAACATAAATCAAAAACATGATGGGACCAAGCACTGACCCTTGTGGAACTCCTTTGGTTACCTTTTTCCACTCGGACTTCTTTCCTTTCACCACTGTTCGCATTTCTCTTCCCACTAAGTAATTTTCCATCCATTTTGCTAGTTTATCATTTACTCCTCCAATCTTCTTTTAAAGTGTGGCACTTTATCAAAGGCCTTTCTCAAGTCCAGGTAAATAGCATCCACCCATCCTCCCTATGTTGTAGTATGTCAGTAACTCTTGAATAAAAACATAATAAATTGGATACACATGATCTTCCTTTTCTGAAACCAAACTGCCTTTCACTCGGAATGTTTTCACTTTCTAGATACTCACTCCACTTAGCTTTAATTACTTCTTCACATACCTTGCACAATATACTAGTCAACGATACTGGTCTGTAATTTAATGGTTCCATTCTTATATACAGGCACAATGTCAGCTCTTTTCCACTCTTTCGAGACTATTCCTGTTCGTATGGAGGTTTCCACAATATCAAATATGGGGTTCAACAATTGATCCTTACATTCTTTCAGCAACTTCCCAGATATGCCATCAGGCCCCATTGATTTATTAATATCCAAGTTACTTATAATTTTCCTTATATCTTCTTTAGTAACCATGATGTCCTGCATTTGCTTTATTTCCGTAGGCCTTTCTCCTGTAAAATGCTCCTCCTTTGTAAACACTTTGCAAAAGTTGTCGTTCAATATTTCAGCTATATCTCTAGCATCCTCATATACTTTTTCCCTGTTTTTTACCTTTTCTATTGCCTCCCTTTTATTTAGTTTTCCATTTATGAATTTGTAAAACATTTTAGGGTCGCTATCACAGTTTTCCACCACTCTCTGTTCATATTCCTTTTGTGCTGTTCTCCTTACTTCAACATATCTATTCCTTGCTGTTTTGTAGACTTCTCTTGATAATACTTCCCTGTTTTGCTTAAGTTTCTTCCATGCCTTTTCTTTGTTCTTTTTTGCTTCTTCACAATTTCTATTAAACCACTGTTTATTATTTAAAGTCCTCTTTCTGTGATATAGCACAAACTTCTTCACAGCAGAGTTATATAAATCCATAAATTTATCGTATTTCAATTGCATATCCTCTTCCTGGTATACCACAGACCAGTCAGTTTCATTAAAGAACTCTTATATGGTTATAATTTGCCCTGACATAATTTTTCCTCCCTGTACTCCACCCTCCTTTCCGTGCTTAATTCCGTATCCAGCTTAAAACTTAGGACATCATGGTCGCTTTTCCACAAGGGACATTCATGTTCAATTTCCTCTTTTAGGGAGATCCCTGCTAAATACCAAATCCAACCTCGCTGCAACATCCTGTCCCCTGCACCTTGTTGGTGATCTCACCCACTGTGTCATCAAGTTATTTGTTGCTACGTTTAACAATTCCTCTGCCCACTCACCACCATTTGCCACTTCGTAGTCTTCCCACACTATTTCCTTACAATTAAAGTCCCCGACTATCATCACTCTATCCTTTCTGATGAGTTCTTGCTTCATTCTGTCTAGAGTATTTCTCATCACCATTTGATACTGTTCATATTCCAAGCACTGGTTCTGGGTGGTATGTATACTGTTATAATATTAATGTCCCTCTTACCATCTGTTATAAGCATACTTATCACTTCCTCATTTCCTTACTAAAGTTCACCTCCTTCACTATCAGATCTTCCTTAGTAAGAACCATTATACCACCACCTCCTTTATTTTTCTATCATTTCTCCATACTTTGTAGTGTTTTACATCAAACCAATCTAGCTTTATTTCGGCCTTAACTTTGTTTCCACCACACACATTATGTCCGGTTCATTGTTTCTTAGGTAATCCATACATTCTAGCCTCTTAGACAGAAATCCATCTATATTCGTGTAAGTCACTTGAATTCCATTCCTAATCTCTTTCTTCCATGTTTCAGTCAGTGTAATGTCTATTCCGTCTGTTTTATCCACCACTTCTTCAGCCTCCCATTTCTCATCCTCCAAAAAAACTTGGTCTTTTCCTCCTCGGTTCTTTCCTCATTCTTCTCTCTCACTTCAGTTACAAGCTCTTTCATTTTCATTCTTTCATCCTGTGTCATATTTCTTCTTATGTAAATTGTTTTGGTTTCCTCAGAGTCTTTAAGTTTCCAGGCCCTCCTCAGCAAGGCCTCGGCTGCCACCTGAGACTTTAATTTCAATTTTAAAAGTCTACTCTTGCCTTCTTCAAAAGCTCCTAGTCTCACGCTTTCCTCTACCTCAGCATATAGGCATTCTTCCTCCTCGGAGATCTTATTCAGTAAAAACTTAATCCTGTCATTTTCCTTATCCCTCCTATCTTGCCAGTTCCTGTTAGTTTCCTCCCTCAAACCTGTTATGATCACGCATTTTTTTTCTTTTCAGCAATATCTCTCACCACATACTCATTTTCCTTCAATGCCTTTACCATTTCACTCTGTGTAATCACTTCATTTTCTTCTTGCTTTTTCATTATCTCCTTAAAGGACTTGTACTTCTTGGTGTTTATGTTTCACTTCCTTCATTTTGGCATCAATTAGGTTAAGGCATTCCTCCTTCCCCAAGTCTCCTTCGGATATTTCCTTTTCCATTTCGAGGAGTTTAGCCTTCATCTCGTCACATTGTTCCCTTAGATGTTGATTTTCCTTCTCCATTTCCACTTTCTCTTTCAATAGCTCTTTGTTCTCTCTTGTTAACATATAGATTTCTTTTTTGAAGGTATCATTCTCTGCTATGACTCTATCTAGCTTTTCTTCTATGGATCTAATATTTAGAAACTTACTTTCTAATGCCTGAATTCTTGAATCCATGTCTAATTTATCTAGTCCACTTGGAGTGGTCACAAAACCCTCGAAGTCTCTCAGATTTCTAGGAGTAGATGTCTTGATTGCTATCGCCAGTTGTTTCGGCCAAAACAACAAAACACCGCCGACACTCTTCGATCAGGGACCACTCTCCATTTTCACTTGAAAATGGCCCACTTTCTGTACTTTTCGAGAGTAGGACACTACACAGGACACTAACTGTACCCCACAGAGATGCCCGGGCCCTGCAAACACCATAGGTAATTTCTCCCTTTCCCCGATCCTCAGCCGGAGTCTTCAGGACTTCCTCTCTCGGCAGTGGCGCGCGCGCGTGTGTGTATTTACCTAGTTGTAGTTTTACAGGGCCTGGGCTTTATGCTCGTGTGGCCCCCGTCTCCATATCTACACTTATCCAATTTTTCTTTAAAACTATGTGTGTGTGTGTGTGTGTGTGTGTGTGTGTGTATTTACCTAGTTGTATTTACCTAGTTGTAGTTTTACAGGGCCTGGGCTTTATGCTCGTGTGGTCCCGTCTCCATATATATGTGTGTGTGTGTGTGTGTGTGTGTGTGTGTGTGTGTGTGTGTGTGTGTGTGTGTGTGTGTGTGTGTGTTGTGCTCAACAGGAACAATAGACCATTTACATTGATGAGCAAGAGAATTTTGCACATTAAGATTTATGTTGGGGTTAGATTAACATTAATGTGCATGCCATTAATATTAATGGTCTTGTATCATTATTGAGCAACAGTATATATTTATATATATATATATATATATGATAGACAAATGCCAAACCCCTGTATATAAAGGTAAAGAGTTAATCCTAATGAAAATCTGGGCTTATGCATGGTGTCATGTGGTGGTTGAGAATTTCCATAAATGACAAAGTGGTGAAAATTGTCAAAATCAGTTAATTTTTGCACCTTACATCTAACAGACATTGGAAATAGTCTTTCGTTGTCAATAACACTTTGACAAATACATAAGAATTTGTGCAAGAGATGGTGTCATTCCCAGCTCATTTCATGTAGAGTGGGAGTGTTGTGTAATGTGTATTATCTTCTGTCTTGAAACATGTTTTTGGAACACATACTTACTATCCCTTGGAAAAAATGGATATTTACTATAAATATTGTGGTTTTGCAGTTCTATACAACTGTACTGTGACACTTGAAAGTGTTGACAGTATGCTGTTTTTTCAGCTCTATGAGTAAGTACTTTCTACTAAAAACTGGTTCCCCTCAAGTGTAAGGGGAAGTATTTTGTATCAGAAATTTTTAGATTATTTAGATAATCTCAGCTTCAGATTAAGGCCAAACCTACATTATGGTTATGACACTTTATGCTTTGTCACTGTTTAAATCTCAACCCACCTTGTGGAAGGTTGAGCGGTGTCACAGAGAGCATGCGCACAGTAACACCATAGCAGTGGCGCCTCTTCTTTGTTCAGTGGACGCCGGAAAGCTGCAGGAGGTGGTGTAGGTTATTGTGCTCTTACATTTTGCCTTATAATTTCCTAATTTTTTGTAAGATAGCAGTAATACTGCATAATATTTTTCTTTTGTTGATGACATTATAATATATACATGTGAAAAATACCTCGCCTAATAAAGACCGGATATATATTAGTTTTTTTAGGTGGTTCGAAAATTATCCCACCGTGCAAGTCCCTCCAAATCCGTTTTCTTTATGACACGCAATAATGAAAATGGTAATACCATGGAATATATTTTCCTATAAGATCCAATACTCATAATACCTCATTCAGGCATTTGCGTGCTCACAACCCCCCCCTTCTCTCTCTCTCTCTCTCTCTCTCTCTCTCTCTCTCTCTCTCTCTCTCTCTCTCTCTCTCTCTCTCTCTCTCTCTCTCTCTCTCTCTCTCTCTCTCTCTCTCTTAGGTTTCATTGTCACTGCAGGAAAAATGTCAAGAAGAAGGCGCCTACGTGACGAGGAAATACCTTGTCAACTAGTAGAGATTCCATCAGACCCAGAATCAGACATTAGTGACGGAGACGATGATGATGATGCAGCGTTCTTGCAGGAAGAGGAAGTAGCAGAATATGAAAGTTGTGATGAAAATGGAGATGCTGATGATGATGAGGAGGAGGAGGAGGAGGAGGAGGAGTTTAGAAATCAGAATCCATCGCCTGATGTTAACTGCAGTTCATCTGGGAAGATAATGTGGAGGAAAATGTATTGTCCTGCTCCAGCAGGTGAATTTACCTCAAGTACAGGACCTAGTCAAGAAATTTTTGACCTTGAAGACCCCACTCCCCATGATATATGTTCAAAATTCATAACAAAAGAGGTGATTGAAGATATTGTTTTTCAGACAAATCTCTATGCACTGCAGCAAGGAAAGAATTACAAACCAACTGATGAAAATGAAATAAAAACATTCATTGGAATGAACCTCTTGATGGGGATTGTTAAACTTCCAAGCTACCGTGACTACTGGAGTAGCAATCCTTGCTTACATAATGACTTCATCAGTAAACTAATGCCAGTGAATCGTTTTGGATGGCTTTTAGGCAATATTCACCTAAATGACAACACTCTGATGCCAGACAGAAAAAGCCCTGAGTATGACAAACTTTACAAGGTTTGTCCATTCCTGAAAGCTATGCAAGAAAATTTTGAAAGACACTTCCTCCCCAGCTGTAGTGTTGCTGTGGATGAATCGATGATCAAATTCAAAGGGCGTTCCTCAATGAAGCAGTACCAACCAAACAAGCCTATAAAAAGAGGGTATAAAGTATGGATGATGGCAGATAAATCAGGCTATTGTTTGAAATTTGACATTTACACCGGAAAAGTAGAAAACGAAGTTACAAAAGACCTGGGTGCAAAAGTAGTAACCTCACTAGTAGAGGATCTAGAAGGAAAGGAACACAAAGTTTACTTTGACAACTACTTCACTAGTGTAGATTTGATGAAAAAACTAAAAGAAAAAGGGGTGAATGCTTGTGGCACCGTGAAACCCTCGCGGAGAAATCTGCCAACTTTCAAATCCAGCAAGAACATGAGTCGTGGAGATTCTGAAACATTCACAAGTAACACCGGAATTAATGCAACTAAATGGCGTGACAAGAAGGATGTATTCCTCCTAACAAATTTTCATGATCCTAAAGACGAGAATCTCGGAAGTAGCAAGAAGAGAAAAAGATGGTACAAGAAAATTGTACCCCTGTCCTATATCTATCATTGACTATAACAAGAACATGAACTCAGTAGACAAATTTGATCAACTACTGGCAAGCTATAAACTGGATCGCCGCAGCAAGAAATGGTGGCATCGTATATTGTTCTATTTTTTGGATGCAGCAGTTGTAAATTCATACCTGCTGTATAAAGAAGCACTACATAAAAATATCAAGCTAAAAGAATTCAAGATCCAGTGTGTTGAAGGTCTCCTGGCAGCAAGACTAGTAGAAAGGAAGAGAGCATCCACAAGTCAGTCTCCTTTGCATATCAAGAAGTCGAAACCTACAGTTTCAGTGGAAATACGAAGAAAAGAATCCAGTCATCAACCACAGCGAGGCACTCGCAGACGGTGTGCTCTCTGCAACACAAAAGCCAAAGAAGTACGCACTGACTGGGTCTGCTCTGTGTGCCAAGTGCCTCTTTGTCTTGGGAAAAGTAAGCAATGTTTCCAAAAATATCATGCATAAAACAGGCAGTACAAAATCCTCTACATCCAAAGCTTCCTATAAAAAATAACTTTTATTTTTATTTTACCTAATCTTATCCCAGTGTTCTTTTTATATCAATACTATTTTTGTAACCTGGCACCATAGAAGAAAATATATGATTATAACTTCAATTCTGAGTTCAACAACATTTAAAACTAATATGGAGTGAAAACTTGAAAACAGATTAATACTTTTCTTTTCAATCAAAGAAGAATATTATTTTGTTAATGGCATTCAACATAATTAAACATCGCAATGGGATAATTTAATTTCAAATTGATTTTCGTATCAGTGTTTATCTACGCCAACATAATTTGAAAATTCAACTTATGGAGTGAATGAAAAGGAAAGGATATATTTTATTAATTTTATTTACTAAAAAAGGAAATTAACATTATAAAAAACTTTTAGGAAATTCAAATTTTATATCTTATGTACTTAAATCCCTTGCCAAACCACAAGCAAATATAGTTTGACTATTTATGAAGAGAATAAAAATTATAGCAATAAAATCTAGTTAGTCAACGGAAAGAATTTTTACTTCATATGTAGGATATTCATATGCACATCATACATGGTGGGATAAAAAGTGTCCCACCTTATTGCAGCTATAAATGAATATTTGAAATCCGTTTTGCATGTTTGTATCACTTTTTATGTTCAGATCTCTTAAATAACGATGTTATTTTACAGAAATAAATATTTAGAGAAAACTGTGCCGCTAGGGGTTTTTTTTACCCCCTGTATTCTGTGCCGCAAAGAGTTAAAGAATGAAAACTGAACTAATTTTTTTCAAAAGTTAGAAACCTTCTTGCACACACACACACACACACACACACACACACACACACACACACACACACACACACATTATAAAAACAGTGATACTTAGAGATATTTCAAAAGAGCTTTGAAAGAACAGACCCAATCATGAATATGAATGGCTAGTGAGCGTAACTCCGTATTATGTTAGTAGAATGTGAAGAGGAAACAAAGAATGATTCTGGAAATCTTTATTTCTCTAACATTTCAACCAATAGTCTTCTTCAGAGGGACTAAACTACAGACACAAGAAATTGAGTTTATATACAGGGTCAGTCTGGTGAAGCTGTTCCATTACTGATGCATCTGGTAGCCTGGCTGTTGTTCTTGAAATCTGTTGTATGGTTCTTTTCTGCTGGTCTTATGACAGCATACTTATAACAAATCCCTCCTGGTGGCTGTTTACTCTCTCTTTAGCAATGTAGACTGTTTTTTTTTTTTTTTTTTTTTTTTTTTTTTTTGAGTCCTGCATCTAGAATTCGAGCACCAGTCCAGTTTGGTAGGTGTTTATATTTCTCTGCATGCAAACTATCAAGTTAGTTATTCTGTTGTGACTATGATAATTTCTGTGTTCTTACATTCTTTTATTTATTTCTTGAAATATTTTGCCATTACAGTGAACCATCAGTCCTAGATCTAACAAAGTGTGTTCCAGAAGGCTGTTCCAGCAACAAATTTGTCGAGAACTGAAACTGTTTTACCCATAGGAAATAATGTGAATAATTTTATTCTGTTCCAAAACCACTGATTCTTACTTAAATAAATGAAAATTGAACAAAAATTTATAGTATTTATCTTTCAATGGAGGATTTTTATAGCATATGTAGATGGT
Source organism: Portunus trituberculatus (assembly GCF_017591435.1). Lineage (NCBI taxonomy): Eukaryota > Metazoa > Arthropoda > Malacostraca > Decapoda > Portunidae > Portunus > Portunus trituberculatus. Next base: position 6,844,049 of record NC_059268.1, on the reverse strand, counting down.
GATGAGGGAGTTACACGTGAAGTGAATGATTTACCTCCCAATTGGGGGCCCATTGTTGTAAACAAACCTCTCTCAAGTGTCTGTGGCCTCTGTTCTCTCTCCCTTTCTCTTGTCTACTTAAAACTTAATTTCTTCTTTGAATGATGTCCACAACGTCTTGTACAGGGATGTCATGAGCTCTTGTGCAATGAATAAAGTAGCCAGTCTCATGTGGGTGGCCAATGTGTGAACTCCAGCTGATTGACTGTCCCAAGTGAATAGGAGGGTAACAGATGATTCTTGACCTTGGTTGGCCAGTGTTGACAAGAATATTGTAGAAACTAGAATTAGTGTATGTAGTGCTATAGAAAGAGTAAACAACCACCTGGAGGGATTTGTGAAGCTTGCTAGAGTTGCAAGTATGCTGTCTTAAGGTCAATGGAGTAGGTCTGTGCGACAGGCAGCCAATCAGCAACAGATTCTGGGAACACCTGACACACCAGTCAAAGAATTATTTCATCAGACTTACCAGTATATAAAATAGATTCCTTGTGTGTAGCTTAGTCCCTCTGCAGAAAATTGTTGGTTGAAACGTAAGAGAACCAGCTCTTTATGTATTACACAGTACATACCATGACCATGGGTAATGTTCTTGCAGCCCACATTTGATTTCAGGCATTAAAGTTGGTCCAATTGTTTTATGAAATTCCTGTTTTGCAGTTAGTCTTACTGAAATTGGGAGAAAGATCAGTGGTTTGAGTTCACATTCCTTCTTAAGACAGAATCTTTCCTCAGATACTGAAAGTTTTAAATTCCATGTATTTCAAGCATATGCCACAAAAGAAATGTGTACATTAAAAATGCAAGAAAAATGTGTACAAGCAAAAACATTTGTAGTTTGATATTGTTTACTTACCACGTGATTCATAGATGGGGTCATCATACTTATGGCATCTTCTCAGTCAACAACATATGGTGGGAAAGTGTTTGCATCTGTAGTGCAGCAATGTGAGCACACGTTATTGACAGCTTGATTGCATAATTTCTGCCTTTTTAGCTGTCTTTGAAAAAGCACAGGTTTGCTTCTTGCTAAGAGGTGTTGGAGGTTTGGAAATGAAGAAACGGGTTTTGTCTTGGCTCAGCTGAAACATAAATTTCCATGACTTGTTACTCACACTCACCTTTGTCCTTTGTATGCAGGAGCATCTGTGATAAAATGGGACAAATGGTTTCCTAGCCATATATTTCAGATATGAAATAGAGGTTTTCTTGAAAATGTGCCTTGTAGGACTGACAGTCAGGCTTATGTATAGGCAAGAAAGATTTTGATTCCACCCTATTTAATAAAGCTGTATGAGTGGAAGACACCCCCCAAAAAGAAAGAAAAAAAAAAAACATGCAAAGAGTACTTACTCCATATAAGGACGGATAAGGTCCTTGTACAGAATTAGCTGTTGGAGGGGTGAGAAAAACTGGCAGAGATGCCGCAGAACACCTAACGTCATAGAAGCTGTTATAGTGAGAGATGGGATGTGAAGTTTTCAGTTAAGATTATGAGTAAAGGACAGACTGAGGATATTCAGTGTAAAAGAGGGAGACAGTTGAGTGTCATTGAAGAAGAGGGGATAGTTGTCTGGAAGGTTGTGTTAAGTTGATAGATGGAGGAATTGAGTTTTTGAGGCATTGAACACAACTAAGTTTTCTCATCCCCAATCAGAAATCTTAGAAAGATCAGAAGTCAGGTATTCTGTGGCATCCCTGCGTGATCTGATATATATATATATATATATATATATATATATATATATATATATATATATATATATATATATACATACATACATACATACATACATACATACATACATACATACATACAGGCAACCCCTGCTTAACGAAGAGATTACGTTCCTAAAAAAAAACTTCGTTAAGCGAACCGATTATAACAAATTTAACCCCTGACTTGAACTTCCATTTAGAATAAGCAAAGCGAGAGTGCATCATAGTACAGTGAAAGGTTTAATGAAAATAAAAATTATGAAGTTAAACATTTGGGCAGTTTAATTTAAGTCATTATAATGTACACTAATGTTTGTATGTACGTAACTTTATAATGTTGATCTTAAATTTATGAAGGGAGGGAGAGTGAAACGGGAAAGACACTAACCGGCAACCTGTGGAATGTAAACAAAGGGTGTATCATTGTACTGCATACAAAACTCATGTACCACATTTCCACAAGGCTTTCCATTTCATCCCTTGTAGAGTCACGAGTTTAGGTGGTTCTTTTAGCTTGCAAGGAAGATACAGTCTCACCAGCCTTCTTAATAGAGTCTGCTGACTTGAAAATAGTAAAGACAGTAGATGGAGTCAAGATGGTGGCGAGC